>NC_133159.1:40549848-40852878 GCF_040802235.1 Manis javanica
ATAGGCAAAAACCTCTTAGACATAAACATGAGTGACCTCTTCTTGAACATATCTCCCCGGGCAAGGAAAACAACAGCAAAAATGACCAAGTGGGATTATATTAAGCTGAAAAGCTTCTGTACAGCAAAAGAAACCATCAATAGAACAAAAAGGAACCCTACAGTGTGGGAGAATATATTTGTAAATGACAGATCCGATAAAGGCTTGACATCCAAAATATATAAAGAGCTCACACGCCTCAACAAACAAAAATCAAATAATCCAATAAAAAAATGGGCAGAGGAACTGAACAGACAATTCTCCAAAAAAGAAATTCAGATGGCCAACAGACACATGAAAAGAAGCTCCACATCACTAATTATCAGAGAAATGCAAATTAAAACTACATGAGGTATCACCTCACACCAGAAAGGGTGGCTGCCATCCAAAAGACAAACAACAACAAATGTTGGTGAGGCTGTGGAGAAAGGGGAACCCTCCTACACTGCTGGTGGGAATGTAAATTAGTTCAACCATTGTGGAAAGCAGTATGGGGGTTCATCAAAATGCTTAAAACAGATTTACCATTTGACCTAGGAATTCCCCTCCTAGGAATTTGCCGTAAGAATGCAGCAATCAAGTTTGAGAAAGACAGATGCACCCCTATGTTCATCGCAGCACTATTTCCAATAGCCAAGAATTGGAAGCAACCTAAATACCCATCGGTAGATGAATGGATAAAGAAGATGTGGTACATATACACAATGGAATACTACTCAGCCATAAGAAGAGGGCAAATCCTACCATTTGCAGCAACATGGATGGACCTGGAGGGTATTATGCTCAGTGAAATAAGCCAAGTGGAGAAAGAGAAATACCAAATGATTTCACTCATCTGTGGAGTATAAGAATAAAGGAAAAACTGAAGGAAGAAAACAGCAGCGGAATCACAGAACCCAAGAATGGACTAACAGGTGCCAAAGGGATAGGGACTGGGGAGGGTGGGTGGGTAGGGAGGGATAAGGGGGGTGGAAAAGAAGAGGGGTATTAAGATTAGCATGCATAGGGGGAGTGGGAGAAAGGGGAGGGCTGTACAACACAGAGAAGACAAGTAGTGATTCTACAACATTTTGCTATGCTGATGGACAGTGACTGTAAAGGGGTTTGTGGGGAGGGACCTGGTATAGGGGAGAGCCTAGTAAACATAATATTCTTCATGTAAGTGTATATTAAAGATAACAAAAAAAAAAAGAAAGAGAAGGGGGATTACTCCCTGATAGGATCAAACTAACTAAATCAATGATTAATGCATGCTTTAAATATCCTTAATTTTGATCACTTAAAGGGTGTCAGATGATCAGCTATGGAGGTACACTTTGCTGATAATATTCCTTTCTCTTAAAAAAAAAGCAGTTCCTGTGTGGTGACCTCCAATGAGTTCTACGCAATAGTATAAAGGGCATATCAAAGTGTGGGCAAAAGGTCTGTTTGTGTTTATACAGAGGATCAAAGCCTAATTTGGCTACCCAGAAAATGAACTCAGATACGATATGAAGCAGAACTTCCAACATCAGCACTCTCTGGAAGAGTCATACCAGAAGATGATCATCAAAAAACCTCAACAAAGATCCAGGTGATGCTGCAGTTGTAGCTGCATTCATCCCACCAATTCCTGGACTTGCCATTGGAATGAAGAAGGAGACATCTAAGCTGGCCTGTGCATACAGTAAAACAACAAATTTGACTAGATCTATACTGTTGGAATTCAACCAAGAATTAGGAGAAGTGCAAGTTGTAGCACTCCAAAATCTTACAACTACAGACTATCTACTGTTTAAAGAACACATGGGATGTGAACAGTTCCCAGGAATGGGTTGTTTTAATTTGTCTGATTTCTCTCAGACTGTTCAAGTACAGTTGGACAATATCCATTATATCATAGACAAATTTTCACAAATGCCTAGGGTGCCTAACTGGTTTTCTTGGCTTCACTGGAGATGGCTGGTAATTATAGATCTGCTTTGGCTATGTAACTGTATTCCTATTATGTTAATGTGTGTGTGCAATTTAATTAGTAGTTTAAAACCTATATATGCTTAAGTTACTCTACAAGAAGATATGTCAAAGAAATAATCAATCTTCCCATGTTTTCTTCCATCTGCTACCTCTATAGCTTTTCTTCTTCCTTCCTAATTACAACCCTTAAATAGAATTCGTGCCTCATATTGAATTCATGAAGTATCATAATTCCTCCAAGTGGTAAAGATACCTCAAGACAAATGCTGGGCATAGAAGCCACAGGGCATAAATCTGTAAATAAGTAAAAAGCTAACCTTTTCAAACAATATGGCTTCTCTCTCACTTACCAACTTTACATTCCCCTGTATGGCCCCGGAAGATGACTGGTTAGCCAGAGACGGGTAAGATTCCTCAAGGGAGGAACAACCTAAGACAGGCACAGTCGCAGGGGGGCCATCAGGTGAGAAATTGGGGATCAACAGATGTGAGGCTTAGAACCTCACCCCCCCTGTTTTGAGAGAAATCTTCTGCATCTGTGAATGTTTTATTGCCCTTGTCTAGCTTGGATTAACACATAGTCTACAGGCACACACCTGATCATCTACATTTGCTCTCTTACAACACTAAACTATGTTTTCTACCTTTATCTTGCATCTACCTACCACTTCAGCATTTTATTAAAATAATAATAATAATAATAATAATAATAATAATAATAATAATAATAATAATAAAGGGAGAAATGTGGGATTCACATATAAATCAAGTATAAAAATCAAACAGATATTCATATTTGACCTGATTGTTTATAGTTCATAATGAGTGATCAAAACCAAAAGTTTTTGTGATGACTACCCTTGTACTGTTCACCATGTCAGAACTTACTCACTATGTAAGAATTTGTTCATGTAAGAACTTGTTCATTATGCTTCAGAAGATTGGAGACTGATGAGAATTAGGCTTGGGGTGGATTAATGATTGTGCATTGAGCATTGAGTCCCCTATACAGAATTTTATTGTTGTTAACCATTTGATCAATATATATGAGAGATGCCCTCTCAAAAAAAAAAAGAAAAACTGACCAATGAGTTTAATTTAATTTCCCTTGACATTAAAGGCAAATATGTAATGAGATTAATTAACATCAAAGTTGATTGATAATCTCACAACTAAAAAGAAGAATATAAAAACTCACAGTTATTCTTCAAGTTAGAGATATTAACCCTGCATAAGATATAGTTTAATTTACATTCTTTTTTTTTTACTTTGGTTTCATTAATATACAGTCACATGAGCAACATTGCGGTTACTAGATTACCCCATTATCAAGTCCCCACCACATACCCCATTAGAGTCACTGTCCATCAGCATAGTAAGATGTTACAGAGTCACTACTTGTCTTCTCTGTGCTATACTGCCTTCCCCGTGTGCCACCCCCACGTTATGTGTGCTAATCATAAAGCTCTTTATTTCCCTTCTTCCTCCCTCCCTTCCCACCCACCCTCCTCAATCCCTTTCTCTTTGGCTACTGTTATTCCATTCTTGGGTTCTGTGAGTCTGCTGATATTTTCTTCTTTCAGGTTTTGCTATGTTCTTATGCTCCACAGATGAGTGAAATCATCTGGTTCTTGTCTTTCTCCACCTGGCTGATTTCACTGAGCATAATACCCTCTAGCTCCATCCATGTTGTTGCAAATGGCAGGATTTGTATTCTTCTTATGACTGAAAAATATTCCATTGTGTATATGTACCACATCCTCTTTATCCATTCATCTACTGATGGACTCTTAGGTTGCTTCCATTTCCTGGCTATTGTAAATAGTGGTGCAAAAAATATAGGGGTGCATATGTCTTTTTGAAACTGGGGTCTTGTTTTCTTAGGGTAAATTCCTAGGAGTGGAATTCCTGGGTCAAGTGGTATTTCTATTTTTAGTTTTTTGAGGATTCTCCATACTTCTTTCCACAATGGTTGAACTAGTCTACATTCCCACCAGGAGTGTAGGAGGGTTCCCCTTTCTCCGCATCCTTGCCAGCATTTGTAGTTCCTTGACTTTTGGATGTTGGCCATCCTAACTGGTGTGAGGTGATATCTGATAGTGGTTTTAATTTGCATTTCTCTGATAATTAGGGATGTGGAATATCTTTTCATGTGCCTGTTGGCCATCTGAATTTCTTCTTTGAGGAGTTGTCTGTTCATATCCTCTGCCCATTTTTTAATAGGGTTATTTGATTTTTGGGTATTGAGGCATGTGAGTTCTTTATATATTTTGGATGTTAACCCCTTATTGGATATGTCATTTACAAATATATTCTCCCATACTGTAGGATGCCCTTTTGTTCTGCTGTTGGTGTCCTTTGCTGTACAGAAGCTTTTTAGCATGATGTAATTCCATTTGTTCATTTGCGCTTTTGTTTCCCTTGTGCAAGGACATGCATTCAGGAAAAAGTTGCTCATGTTTATATTCAAGAGATTTTTGCCTATGTTGCCTTCTAAGAGTTTTATGGTTTCATGACTTACATTCAGGTCTTTGATCCATTTTCAGTTTACTTTTGTGTATGGGGTTAGACAATAATCCAGTTTCATTCTCTTGCATGTAGCTGTCCAGTTTTGCCAATACCAGCTGTTGAAGAGGCTGTCATTTCCCCATTGTATATCCATGGCTCCTTTACCATATATTAATTGACCATATATGCTTGGGTTTATATCAGGGCTCTCTAGTCTGTTCCATTGGTCTATGGGTCTGTTCTTGTGCCAGTACCAAATTGTCTGTGGCTTTGT
This sequence comes from Manis javanica, assembly GCF_040802235.1. NCBI lineage: Eukaryota > Metazoa > Chordata > Mammalia > Pholidota > Manidae > Manis > Manis javanica. The sequence goes on from NC_133159.1 coordinate 40,554,626, forward strand.
AGTAGAGCTTGAAGTTGGGAAGCATAATCCCCCCTGCTTTATTCTTCCTTCTCAGGATTCCATTGGATATTTGGGATCTTTTGTGGTTCCATATGAATTTTAGAACTATTTGCTCTAGTTTGTTGAAGATTGCTGTTGGTATTTTGATAGGGATTGCAATGAATCTGTAGATTGCTTTAGGCAGGATGGCCATTTTGACAATATTAATTCTTCCTATCACGAGCACGGGATGTGTTCCCATTTATTGTTATCTTCTTTAATTTCTCTCATGAGTGTCTTGTAGTTTTCAGAGTATAGGTTTTTCACTTCCTTGGTTAGGTTTATTCCTAGGTAAATTATTCTTTTTGATGCAATTGTGAATGGAATTGTTTTCCTGATTTCTCTTTCTGCTAGTTCATCATTAGTGTATAGGAATGCAACAGATTTCTGTGTATTAATTTTGTATCCTACAACTTTGCTGATTTCAGATATTAGATCTAGTAGTTTTGGAGTGGATTCTTTAGGGTTTTTAATGTACAATATCATCATCATGTCATCTGTAAACAGGGACAGTTTGACTTCTTCCTTGCCAATCTGGATGCCTTTTATTTCTTTGTGTTGTCCAATTGCCATGGCTAGGACCTCCAGAACTATGTTGAATAGAAGTGGGGAGAGCAGGCATTCCTGTCTTGTTCCCAACCCTAAAAGAAAAGCTTTCAGCTTCTTGCTGTTAAGTGTAATGTTGGCTGTGGGTTTGTCATATATGACCTTTATTATGTTGTGGTACTTGCCCTCTATATCCATTTTGTTGAGAGTTTTTATCCTGAATGGATGCTGAATTTTGTCAAATGTTTTTTCAGCATCTATGGAGATGATCATGTGGTTTCTGTCCTTCTTTTTGTTGATGTGGTGGTTGATGTTGATGGATTTTCAAATATTGTACCATCCTTGCATCCCTGGAATAAATCCTACTTGATCATGATGGATGATCTTTTTGATGTATTTTTGAATTTGGTTTGCTAATATTTTGTTGAGCATTTTTACATATATGTTCATCAGTGATATTGGTCTGTAATTTTCTTTTTTTGCGGTGTCTTTGCCTGGTTTTGGTATTAGAGTGATGCTGGCCTCATAGAATGAGTTTGGAAGTGTTTCCTCCTCTTCAACTTTTTAGAAAACTTTAAGGAGGATGGGTATTAGGTCTTCACTAAATGTTTGATAAAATTTAGCATTGAAACCATCTGTTCCAGGAATTTTGTTCTTGGGTAGTTTTTTGATTACCAATTCAATTTCCTTGCTGGTAATTGGTCCATTCAGATTTTCTGTTTCTTCCATCATCAGCCTTAGATAGTTGTATTTTTCTAAAAAGTTGTCCATTCTATGTTATCCAGTTTGTTAGCATATAATTTTTCATACTATTCTCTAATAATTCTTTATATTTCTGTTATCCATAGTGATTTTTACTTCTCATTTCTGATTCTGTTTATGTGTGTAGACTCTCTTTTTTTCTTGATAAGTCTGGTTAGTGGTTTATCTATTTTGTTTATTTTCTTGAAGAACCACTGCCTGCTTTCATTGATTCTATTGGTTTATTCTTCTCGATTTTATTTATTTCTTCTTAATCTTTATGTCCCTCCTTCTACTGTTCTTTTTCTAGTTTCTTTAATTGTGAGATTAGACTTTTCATTTGGGATTGTTCTTTTTTCCTGAGGTAGGCCTGTATTGCAGTATCTTCCCTCTTAGCACAGCCTTTGCTGCATCCCACAGATTTTGTAGTGTTGAATTATTGTTGTCACTTGTCTCCATATATTGCTTGAACTCTGTTTTTATTTGGTCAGTGATCCATTGATTATTTAGAAACATTTTATTAAGCCTCCATGTGTTTGTGGGCTTTTTCATTTCTTGACATAATTTATTTCTAGTTTCATACTTTTGTGATCTGAGAAGCTGGTTGGTACAATTTCAATCTTTTTGAATTTACTAAGGCTTTTTTTGTGGCCTAGTATGTGATTTGTTCTTGAAAATGTTCCCTGTGCACTTGATAAGAATGTGTATCCTGTTGCTTTTAGATGGAGTGTTCTGTAGATGTCCGTTAGGTCCATCTGTTCTAATATGTTGTTCAGTGCCTCTGTCTCCTTACATTTTCTGTCTGGTTGAGTGAGTGGTGTGTTGAAGTCTCCTAAAGTAAATGTATTGCATTCTATTTACCCCTTAAATTCTGTTAGTATTTGTTTCACATATGTAGGCAATCCTATGTTGGGTGCATAGGTATTTATAATAGTTAAGGCCTCTTGTTGGACTGACTCCCTTATCATTATTTAATGCCCTTGTTTGTCTCTTGTTACTTTCTTTGTTCTGATGTCTATTTTGTCTGATACAAGTACTGCAACTCCTGATTTTTTCTCCCTATTAGTTGCATGAAATATCTTTTTCCATCCCTTTTCTTTCAGTCTGTGTATGTCTTTGGGTTTGAAGTCTCTTGTAGGCAGCATATAGACAGGTCTTTTTTTTTTATACATTCAGTGACTCTATGTCTTTTTAATGGTCATTCAGACCACTTACATTTAGGATGAGTATCAATAGGTATGTACTTATTGCCATTGCAGGCTTTAGATTCATGGTTACCAACGGTTCCAGGGTAGTTTCCTTACTATATGAGAGTCTAAGTCACTTAGTATGCTATTACAAACACAACCTAAAGGTTCTTTTACTTTTCATCCTTTTTCTTCATCCTCCATTCTTTATATGTTAGGTATCATATTTTGTACTCTTTGTCTATCTTTTGATTGACTTTGGGGGTCATTGATTTGATTTTACATCTTCTTAGTAATTAATTGTTCTACTTTCTTTGCTGTGGTTTTATTTCCCCTGGGACAGCTCTTTAGCCTTAGGAATACTTCCATCTATAGCAGTCCCTCCAAAGTGCACTGTAGAGGTGGTTTGTGGAAGGTAAATTCTCTCAGCTTTTGCTTATCTGATAATTGTTTAATCCTTCTTTCAAATTTAAATGATAATCTTGCTGGGTGTAGTATTCTTGGTTTGAGACCCTTCTGCTTCATTGCATTAAATATATCATGGCAGTCCCTTCTGGCCTGTAAGGTTTCTGTTAAGAAGTCTGATGGTAGCCTGATGGGTTATCCTTTGTATGTGATCTTTTTTCTCTCTCTAACTGCTTTAAAAAGTCTGTCCTTATTCTTGATCTTTGCCATTTTAATTATTATATGTCTTGATCATATGTTATCTTCCTTGGGTCCCTTGTGTTGGGAGTTCTGTGCACCTCCAGGGCCTGAAAGACTATCTCCTTCCCAATCTTGGGGAAGTTTTCAGCAATTAATGCCTCAAAGGCACTTTCTATCCCTTTTTCTCTCTCTTCTTCTTGTGGTACCCCTATAATGTGAATATTGTTCCATTTGGATTGGTCACACAGTTCTCTCAATATTTTCATTATTAGAAATCCTTTTTCTCTCTCTGTGCCTCAGCTTCTTTGTATTCCTCTTCTCTAATTTCTATTCCATTTACTGTCTCTTCTACTACATCTAATCTTTTAAATCTCTTCACTGTATGTATCATTTCAGATATGGAATTTCTTAATGACTTAATCTCTGTCCTAAATTCATCCCTGAGTTCTTGAATATTTTTCTGTACCTCCATGAGCATGTTTACAATTTTTATTTTAAACTCTCTTTCAGGAAGATCGGTGAGTTCAGTTTCATTAGGCACTTTGGTGTTTGCGAGATTTTTGTTTGAACCAGGTTCCTTTGACATTTCATATTTGTATGTGTCTCCCTCTAGTGCCCAGAAGCTCTAGTCTCTAGAGCTGCTCAGCCCCTGGAGTGTTGTTTTGGGTTGCAGGGGGTTGGCACTGGTGCCTAAGGGGAGGAAAGAGCTGTTTCCTGCTTCCCAGCTGCAGTGCCTGTCTCCACTGTCAGAACCAGTGGGCCATCACTTTGTGTAAGCCTCTGTGCTTTGTGTCTGCAGTTGCTATAGGTGGGGCCTCCCTCTGGCTGGCCTGACACCAGGGCAGGGAGTGTCAGTTTGCCAGCTGATGCCAGCAGGCCAGTAGGAAGGTGCAGCAGGCTGCATATCACAGTGTGGGGGGGGACTCAGAGCTGAGAAGCCAGCCAGGAGGATGGAGCACCTGAAGCTCCTGAAAGATCCCAAACTACTGGGCAGAGCACTCCCAAACAACCTTGTCCACCTATCCCTTCTCCTGCGCAGCAAGCTCCATGCAAACCCTGCCCCTTCAGCAGCCCTCTCGCTGCTAGGAAGCCTCTCAGACTACCCACCTTTCCTTTTACCCAGAGCAGCCACATGTGGATCCATATCCTCCATATACATCTGAAATCTAAGTTTTTCCAAGTATTCCGCATGTCTTAGCTTTCCAACCCCACTAATCTCCAGGGCACCATGCATTGTAGGTTTGTTCTCCCATAGCAGGTCTCCAGGGCTGGTTGTTCAGAGGTCCTAGACTTCCACCACCCCGCCCCTGCTCCATTTCTCTTCCTACCATGGTGAGCTGGGGTCGGGGAAGGGCTTGTGTCCCACCAGATCAAGGCTTGGTACATTACCCTGTTTCGTGAGGTCTGCTCTGCTCCAGATGTATGCAGTCTGGTGTAGTCTTCTTTCCTGTTGGTCTTTTAGGATTAGTTGTATTAACTATATTTTCATAATATATGTGGATTTGGGAGGAGTTGTCTGTCTCACCTCTCATGCCGCCATCTTGAATCCCACTTAATTTACATTCTATAAATAAAATAGGTATAATGAAATCAGTAACATATAAGAAGGAAGTATATAAGTTGATTTGTGCTTTTAAATATGTAGTAATATATTTTTTCTGATTTTCAAACTTTTATGTATAACTATTGGGAATAGAGTAATTTTATTTGGTTTATAATATAATCTTTGTTTAATAATATTCTCTAAAATATTTTTCAGAGAAATATTTCAAAATTCTGAATTTAAAGCCACTGATGAGAGATGGAAGCAAAGACTTTCAAAGGCAAAGACTGAATCTGGTTCTCACTGTGTTTTTATTTCTCAAAATTTTCATGCTGGAAAATTCCAGTCACAGGTAGAGTGGAATACTTTATAGCAATCTTTTCAAGTAATTTCTTTTGCCACCATGTCACTACCATTGTTGTTTTTTAATTTGAACGAGGATCCACTGTTATTTTTTAACTTGAGGGACAATAACATGGAGCTAAATTTAATTACCCCACTAATTAGAGTTTATATTAAAGGAAACTGAAAAACAGAATGAAAATGTATCCTTCTACATTTGCTTCTCTGTATCTCTAGATCTACCTCCCCCATATTGGGATTGTAATAGGAATGAAAATAAATGGCTTAACAAAAACAGTAAAATTCCTAGGCCATCAGAGGAAAGAGCTTTGAATATAAGAGGATTCTCAGCCAAATAACCTAACCAAACCAACTAACTGAAATATAATTTAACAAGGATTTATTAAGTCTTCATTATATTCTGAGCTTTGTCCTCCTCCCTCAACCTGCAGAAAAGATTCGAACCCAACCTTGGAGGTGTTCATTTAGTACAAGTGGAAAGACACACAATTTTCTGTTGTGTGGTATCAAAACAGTGTTGTATGGACAAAGTAAAACAAGGGAGAGACTACTAGAAATTTTAAACTATGACATAACTAAACAAAACAAATTTTAGAATATTTTAATAGTCATATAATTAATAGTGACAAATTGATAGGATGTCAAAATTTCATCATACATCTTGAATATTGAACTCAAGTTGAACTCAGTGCTCATTTGTTTAACATTTTTTTTGGGTGCCTTAAATTTGGCAACACTAGTTTTGGCATTGAGGCTCATTAACAGATAAGATAGGAGTCCAGACATAGATGAGCCCAAAGTTAGTAGAGAAGAAAAGCATATCAACTAAAAAATATAACATAATGTGATAAAAGCCACAAAATTGAAGAAATGCAGACAAAGGAGCATAAATTAAAGAAGGTTTCACAAAGAAGGCATTTATAGCCGGGTTTTGAGAAATGAAAAGAAGTGTGCCAAGAGGAAAGAGAACTGAGTACTTTCTATGTTCAAAGTCTTGCAACTATGAAATGCAGTATCATATTTAGTAAAAATGTAATGGTTGGAGCCAAAGGTTCATACATGGAAGTGGTGGAAAAATTTCTGGGTGTGAGATTGTGAGGACCCTCATTTGCAGGCTAAGGATTTTGGATTTTAACCCACAGGTCATACAGATCCACTGTGAGCATTATGGAATTATGGCCAAGAGCATGGACTGTAGAGACAGATTACTCAGGCTAGAATTCTGGCTCTACCATTGCTAGCTATGCATTCGTAGGCAATCCTAGGCGAGTTACTTAACTTCTCTGTGCCTGTTTCCTCATCTGCAAATTGAAGATGATTTCATCTCTATAGAATTATTATTGGAAGTAAATGTATTAGTATGTTAAAAGCACTCAAAACAGTGTCTGGCTAGATAGTGAGCACCATACAAATATACTATTATGATAACTGAATTTTTTAAGCAGGTAGGTTTAATAATCAAATTAATTCTGAAGATTATTAGTTTTGACTTTTAAAGGAAGGATAGTTTGAAATAAGAGATTGCATTACAGAGGGAAAAATTTTTTTTATGTATGCATTCAATATGAATTGAATTTACCCATAATATACCAGGCTTTTTGCTAGATACTATTGCTATAATGATATCTTCATATGTAATTGTAGAAACAGACAAATGGACAATAACAAAAATGTTATGAGTGCTGTGATGGAAGAAGTACATATAAAAGAGTACTATATTTTACTTAGGTTGCTTATTATTCACTCAACAAACATGGAATAAGCACTATGTGCCAGGCACTGTTATAGGCAACTGGAAATCTGACAATGAACAAGGGAGACAAGAGTCCCTGCTCCCAAGAGATTTATAGTCTAGTTGGAGAGACAAACAATGTACATAGTAACACAATATTATTCAGGCTTCTTGATTAGGTAGGAAGTGATAGGAACCTAATTCAGAAGAAAAGTATAAAATATAGCATTGAATGGCAGTAAGTACATACCTTTCAATAATCACCCTAAATGTAAATGGACTGAATGCACCAATGAAAACACACAGAGTAATAGAATGGATAAAAAAGCAAGACCCATCCAAATGCTGCTTACAAGAGACTCACCTCAAACCCAAAGACATACACAGACTTAAAGTCAAGGGATGGCAAAAGATAATTCATGCAAACAACAGAGAGAAAAAAGCAGGTGAGGCAATACTAGTATCAGACAAAACAGACTTCAAAATAAAGAAAGTAACAAAAGATAAAGAAGGACATTACAAAATGATAAAGGGCTCAGTCCAACAAGAGGATATAACCATTATAAATATATATGTACCCAATACAGGAGCACCAGCATATGTGAAACAAATACTAACAGAATTAAAGGAGGAAATAGAATGCAATGCATTCATTCTGGGAGACTTCAACAAACCACTCACTCCAAAGGACAGATCCACCAGACAGAAAATAAGTAAGGACACAGAGGCACTGAACAACACACTAGAACAGATGGACCTAATAGACATCTACAGAACTCTACATCCAAAAGCAACAGAATACACATTCTTCTAAAGTGTACATGGAACATTCTCCAGAATGGACCACATACTAGGCCACAAAAAGAGCCTCAGTAAATTCCAAAAGATTGAAATCCTACCAACCAACTTTTCAGACCACAAAGGCATAGAACTAGAAATAAATTGTACAAAGAAAGCAAAAAGGCTCAAAAACACATGAAGGCTTAACAACACGCTCCTAAATAATCAATGGATCAATGACCGAATCAAAATGGAGATCCAGCAATATATGGAAACAAATGACAACAATAACACAAAGCCCCAACTACTGTGGGATACAGTAAAAGCAGTCTTAAGAGAAAAGTATATAGCAATCCAGGCATATTTAAAGAAGGAAGAACAATCCCAAATGAATGGTCTAATGTCACAATTATAGAAATTGGAAAAAGAAGAACAAATGAGGCCTAAGGTCAGCAGAAGGAGGGACATAATAAAGATCAGAGAAGAAATAAATAAAATTGAGAAGAATAAAACAATAGCAAAAATCAATGAAACCAAGAGCTGGTTCTTCGAGAAAATAAACAAAATAGATAAGCCTCTAGCCAGACTTATTAAGAGGAAAAGAGAGTCAACACAAATCAACAGAATCAGAAACGAGAAAGGAAAAATCACGACCGATCCCACAGAAATACAAAGAATTATTAGAGAGTACTATGAAAACCTATATGCTAACAAGCTGGGAAACCTAGGAGAAATGGACAACTTCCTAGAAAAATATAACCTTCCAAGACTGACCCAGAAAGAAACAGAAAATCTAAACAGACCAATTACCAGCAACGAAATTGAAGCGGTAATCAAAAAACTACCAAAGAATAAAACCCCTGGGCCAGATGGATTTACCTCGGAATTTAATCAGACATACAGAGAAGACATAATACCCATTCTCCTTAAAGTTTTCCAAAAAATAGAAGAGGAGGGAATACTCCCAAACTCATTCTATGAAACCAACATCACCCTAATACCAAAACCAGGCAAAGACCCCACCAAAAAAGAAAACTACAGACCAATAACCCTGATGAATGTAGATGCAAAAATACTCAACAAAATATTAGCAAACAGAATTCAAAAATACATCAAAAGGATCATACACCGTGACCAAGTGGGATTCATCCCAGGGATGCAAGGATGGTACAACATTCGAAAATCCATCAACATCATCCACCACATGAACAAAAAGAAAGACAAAAACCACATGATCATCTCCACAGATGCTGAAAAAGCATTCAAGAAAATTCAACATCCATTCATGATAAAAACTCTCAACAAAATGGGTATAGAGGGTAAGTACCTCAACATAGTAAAGGCCATATATGATAAACCCACAGCCAACATCATACTGAACAGCGAGAAGCTGAAAGCTTTTCTTCTGCGATCGGGAACAATACAGGGATGCCCACTCTCCCCACTGTTATTCAACATAGTACTGGAGGTCCTAGCCACAGAAATTAAACAAAACAAAGAAATACAAGGACTCCAGATTGGTAAAGAAGAAGTTAAACTGTCACTATTTGCAGATGACATAATATTCTACATAAAAAACCCTAAAGACTCCACTCCGAAACTACTAGAGCTAATATCGGAATTCAGCAAAGTTGCAGGATACAAAATTAACACACAGAAATCTGTGGCTTTCCTATACACTAACAATAAACTAATAGAAAGAGAAATCAGGAAGACAATTCCATTCACAATAGCATCAAAAAGAATAAAGAATAAAATACCTAGGAATAAACTTAACCAAGGAACTGAAAGACCTATACCCTGAAAACTATAAGACATTCTTAAGAGAAATTAAAGAGGTCACTAACAAATGGAAACTCATCCCATGCTCCTGGCTAGGAAGAATTAATATTGTCAAAATGGCCATCCTGTCCAAAGCAATATACAGATTCGATGCAATCCCTATCAAACTACCAACAGCATTCTTCAATGAACTGGAACAAATAGTTCAAAAATTCATATGGAAACACCAAAGACCCCGAGTAGCTAAAGCAATCCTGAGAAGGAAGAATAAAGTGGGGCGGGGAGATCTCACTCCCCAACTTCAAACTCTACTACAAAGCCACAGTAATCAAGAGAATTTGGTACTGGCACAAGAACAGAGCCACAGACCAATGGAACAGAATAGAGACTCCAAACATTAACCCAAACATATATGGTCAACTAATATTCGATAAAGGGGCCATGGACATACAATGGGGAAATGACAGTCTCTTCAACAGATGGTGCTGGCAAAACTGGACAGCTACATGTAAGAGAATGAAACTGGGTCACTGTCTAACCCCATACACAAAAGTAAATTAGAAATGGATCAAAGACCTGAATGTAAGTCATGAAACCATAAAACTCTTAGAAAAAAACATAGGCAAAATCTCATGGACATAAACATGAGTGACTTCTTCATGAACATATTTCCCCGGGCAAGGGAAACAAAAGCAAAAATGAACAAGTGGGACTATATCAAGCTAAAAAGCTTGTGCACAGTAAAGGACACCATCAATAGAACAAAAAGGTATCCTACAGTATGGGAGAATATATTCATAAATGACAGATCCAATAAAGGGTTGACATCCAAAATATATAAAGAGCTCACACGCCTCAACAAACAAAAATCAAATAATCCAATTAAAAAATGGGCAGAGGAGCTGAATAGACAGTTCTCTAAAGAAGAAATTCAGATGGCCAACCGACACATGAAAAGATGCTCCACATCGCTTGTCGTCAGAGAAATGCAAATTAAAACCACAATGAGATTTCATCTCACACCAGTAAGGATGGCTACCATCCAAAAGACAAATAACAACAAATGTTGGCGAGGTTGTGGAGAAAGGGTAACCCTCCTACACTGCTGGTGGGAATGTAAATTAGTTCAACCATTGTGGAAAGCAATATGGAGGCTCCTCAAAATGCTCAAAATAGACCATTTGACCCGGGAATTCCACTTCTAGGAATTTACCCCAAGAATGCAGCACTCCAGTTTGAAAAAGACAGATGCACCCTTATGTTTATCGCTGCACTATTTAAAATAGCCAAGATATGAAAGCAACCTAAATGTCCATCAGTAGATGAATGGATAAAGAAGATGTGGTACATATACACAATGGAATATTACTCAGCCATAAGAAAAAAACAAATCCTACCATTGAGAACAACATGGATGGAGCTAGAGGGTATTATGCTCAGTGAAATAAGCCAGGCAGAGAAAGACAAGTACCAAATGATTTCACTCATATGTGGAGTATAAGAACAAAAGAAAAACTGAAGGAACAAAACAGCAGCAGAAGCACAGAACCTAAGAATGGACTAATAGTTACCAAAGGGAAAGGGACTGGGGAGGACGGGTGGGTAGGGAGGGATAAGGGCGGGAAAAAAGAAAGGGGGCATTACGATTAGCATGTATAGTTTGGGGGGGGCACGGGAAGGGCTGTGCAACACAAGAAGACAAATAGTGATTTTACAGCATCTTGCTATGTTGATGGACAGTGACTATGAATGGGGATGTGGGGGGGACTTGGTGAAGGGAAGAGCCTAGTAAACATAATGTCCTTCATGTAATTGTAGATTAATGATACCAAAATAAAATTAAAAAAATATATATATAGCATTGAAATGTATAAAAAGAATAAAGTAGTGCTGATCTCAACCACAATCAGTTTCAGTGAAAAAGGATTCTTTTTCATGTTCTTCTCTTTCTCATCTCAGTTCTGCCTGTATATTGGCCTGCACTATACAGGCAGGAGGATGAAAATTATAACAAAAAATATGATTTCATATGATACAAAATTAGAGGTTTCTAAGAAAACTTATATTGTGAAAAATGGCACACATACGCAAGAATACACACACACAATTTTAAAAAATAACAGAATTTTTATACCCACCACCCAGATTAAGAAATAGAATATTACCTGTACTTTTGATATGTCCTGAGTCTTCATCTATTTCTTATATTCTGCACCCCCACCCTTCACTGAAGGGCCTATTATCCTGTAATTGCTGTTAACCCTTTCCTTGCTTTTCCTTAAGGTTTTACCATAAACGGTAACAGATCCTTGAACAATATTTTTTTTCCTTTTTTTATTTAGGTATCATTGATATATACTCTTATGTAGGTTTCACAGGAAAAACAATGTGGTTATTACATTCACCCTTATTATTGAGTCACTCCCATACCCCTTTGCAGTCACTGTCCATCAGAGTTGTAAGATGCTAGAGTCCCTATTTGTCTTCTCTGAACTACACTGTCTTCCCTCTAACCCCACACACACCATGTGCACCAATCATGATACCCCACAATCCCCTTCTCCATTCTCCACCCCTCCCCTTTGGTAACCACTAGTCCCTTCTTGGGGTCTGTGAGTCTGCTGCTGTTTTGTTCCTTCAGTTTTGCTTCATTATTATACTCCTCAAATGAGGGAAATCATTTGGTATTTGTCTTTGTGAACAATGTATTATTAAATTGAGTATTTTCGGACTCCATGTCTAATAGTTCTTCCCTTTATGCACAATATTAAATTCCTAAGACTCATCCATGTTGCTGCATATGCCCATAATTTATTGTTTTTACTGTTACATGGTATCCCATTACATAAATTTATCAAATTTTATATTAAAATTTGCATTGTTTTTTAAGGAAATTTCTATAGGGAATAGAAACAGTGGAATTACTGACTCATGGGATATATGCATGTTTAGTAGTATTAGATAATTTCAAATTGTTTTACAAAGTAGCTATCAATATACACTATCCCAAAGCATACGTAAGTGCTAGTATTGCTCTGTATCTTCAACAAACATTGATATTTTTAGACTCTTAAATTTTTGACAGTCTGATGGATGTGTATCTCACAGTAGTTTTTCTTAATAGACTTTATGATTTCATGCAGTTTTAGGTTCACAGCAAAGTTGAACAGGAAGTACAAAGTCCCCATACCACCTGCATCCTCCCCCACTATCAGCATCCTGCACCGGAGTGGTACATTTGATACAAATGATGAAACTACATTGGCACATCATCACCCTAAGCCCGTAGTTTACATTAGGACTCACTCTAGACACATTCTATGGGTTTTAAATATATTTAGGCGATATACGTGTATATATATACATGTGGGTGTTGTTTTTTTTTTTTTTTTTGAGATAGAGAGATCCACCGATATAGTATCATACAAATAGTTTCACTACCCTAAAAATCTTGTTTTCTGCCTATTCATCCCTCCATCCCTGCAACTCCTGGCACCACTGATCATTTTACTGTTTCCAGTTTTGATTTTCCAGAATGTTACATATTTGGAATAATACAGTATCTAGCCTTTTCAAATTGGTTTCCTTCATTTAGCATTTAAGATTCCTCCACATCTTTTCAAGGTTTGATAGCACATTTCTTTTTAGCACTGAGTGGTATTCCATAGAGCTGAATTGTATAGATATGCCTCAATTTATTTAACCACTCATTTACTGAGTGACATCTTGGTTGCTTCCAAGGTTTGGCAGTTATGAATAAAGCTACCTTAAACATCCATGTACTAATTTTGGCATGGACATGTTTTCAACTCCTCTGTGTAAATACCAAGGAGCATGATTGCTGAATCAAATGGTAGGAGGTGTTTAGTTTCATAAGAAACTGCCCAACTGTCTGTACCGTTTTTCATTCCCAGACAATGAACTGAGAGTTCCTGTTGCTCTATATCCTCACCAGCATTTGCTGTTGTCAGTGTTTTGAATTTTTACCATTGTAATAGGTATGCAAAGTGCATTTTGTTGCTCTGATTCGCACTATCCTAATGATATAAGATGTTGAAAATCTTTTCTTAAGTTAAATGGTCAATTCTCTCAAATAAAATGCCTTTCCAAATCATATACCTCTTTTTCTCTTAATCTTTTTATTATAAAATGTTTAAAGAGTTATTTATTCTGAATGCCTAATCCTTTGTCAGTTATATTAATTTCAACATCTTCATTTTGCGGCTTTTCTTCTCACTATTTTTATAGTGTGTTTTGATGAACAGAAATTTCTTTAATTTTTAACATAACCTAATTTCTCAGCTGTTTCCTTTATGATTTATTTCCATCCATACTCCAAAGTCATTAAGATACCCTTTTATGATGTCCTCTAAGAGTTTTGTAGCTTTGACTATATGTCTTTCAACAATGTAAAATTTATTTCTATGTTTGGCATAAATATTAGCAATCCAATTTCACTTTTTTCCATATATTTGCCAAACTATCTAGTAACATTTACTGAAATGCTTTTGAGAGAAAACCATAGTATGTTTTTAGATCAATTTGGGAAAAACTGATTCTTTATAATAGGAAGTCTTATCATCCATGAACATGATGTTTCTCTATATTTATATACATTATATTTTATATACATCAATAAGTCTTTATAATTACCTTCATAAATGCCTTGCCCATCTTAAGCTAGCTTTTATTACAAGAAATTTCATATGTTCATGCTTCTGTGATGATTTCTAAGAAAACTTCTTAGTTCAGAATAATTTTAGATTTATAGGAAAGTTGCAGAGATAATATAGTTCACTTATACTTTTTGCCCAGTTTTTCCCTCAATATTAAAATTTGAGGTTACCATGGTACATTGTCAAAACTAAAAAAACCAGTATTAGTTCATTACAATTAACTGAATTCCACTCTTTATCTGGGTTTCACTAAGGTTTTACACACACTTTTGCTACTTCAAGACCTGATCCAAGATACCACACTGTATTTGTCTCTTTAATTTTTCTGCTCTTTGACTGTGTCTGTCTTTCTGTGTTTTACCTGATCTTTATAATTTTCAGGAGTACTGTTCATGTATTTTGTAATGTCCCACAGTTTGGTTTTATCTGGTGTTTTCTCATTATTATACTGGGATTATGGATTTGGGGGAAGAATGACACCAAAGTGAACTTGATATGTTTCTTTAAAATATTTTGTTGATATATAATTACCTAAAATATAATGCAAAGACCTTAGATGTTCCACTCAATGAACATTAACAATTGTGTATACATTCAACCAACAACACCCAAACAAGACATAGAACGTTTTTATTATCTGAAAAAGTTTCTTCATGTCTCCTTCCAGTCAAATCCCCTACCCATCCCAGATAAACACTTTCTGATTTTTAACAACAAAGTTTAGTTTTTGTCTGTTCCTAGATTTCATATAAATAGAATCATTTTATATGTGGCTTCTTTCACTTAACACAAGTTTTTGGGATTCACCATGAACTTTGTTCTTTCTATTGATAAGTGATATTCCACTGTAGAAATATACAATAATTTGTTTATGCACTCTCTTGTTAATAGACATTTCAGTTGTTTCCAGTTTTTGACTAATATGAATAAGACAGCTCTAAATATTCATGTACTTTTTAGTGAACACATATTTTCATTTTTCTTGAGAAAATACCTGAACATAGAATTGGTGATGGGCTTACGTGTATCTTTATGAGAAACTGCCAAATAAGTTTCCAAGTGGTCGTAATTTATTCCACTCCCATCAACAATAAATGAGAATTCCAGTTGCTCCATATTCTTGCCAACCTTTGGTGGTGTTAGTATTTTTATTTTAGCTATTTTACTGGCTGTGAAATGGCATTTCGATATACTTTTACTTCACATTTCTCTTGATAGGCTAAAGATGTTGAACACCTTTTCACGTGTTCATAGGCCGGTTTATATTTTCTTTTGTGACAAACCTGTTCAAGTCTTGTGCCTGATTTTTAACTGGGTTGTTGGTTTTGTTTGTTTTTTAACAACAAGTTAACAAGTAAATGATTTATAGAAATTCTTAATACAATTTGGATACCTGTCTTAATGGTGAGATATATATGCTGTGAATGTTTTTTCCCAGACTGTGGCTTGTCTGTCCATTTTTACAATGGTATCGTTTGATCAGCAAGAAGTTTTACTGTTGATGAAGTGTATTCTATGAATGTTTTCTTCTAAATTTGTATTCTAACAAATATTTATCATTCTAAGGTTGTAAAGATATTCTCTGTTTTCTTTGCTCTATAGTGTTGGGTTTTATGTTTAGGTCTATGACGTAGAGGTCAAGGTTTATCTTTTTCCATGATCATTCCCAGTTATTCCAGGAAATTTTGTAGAAAGACTTTTCTTTCCCCATTGAACTAATTTGTCACTTTGAATGAAAATCAGTCTACTCTGTATGTGTTGGTTTATTTGTTGAATTCTGTATTCTTTTTTTATGTGTATTTTTTGTATGTATTCTTTTTTTATATGTATTTTTATGTGTATAGTTGATACACAATATTATATTGGTTTCAAGTACACAACACAATAGGTCAGCACGTACATGTTATTAAATACTTACCCCAACCAGTGCAGTTATTATCTGACAACATAGAGAGATGTTACAGAACCACTGATTATATTCTCCATGCTGCACTTCCATCCCTGTGACCAAACTATATTATGTTTGAGATTTTTGTGCCCCTTTATCCTTCTTATCCAGCCCACCCACTGCAACCCCTCCCCATGGTAACCAGTCACTTCTCAGTGTCTCTGCGTCTACTGCTGTTCTGTTTTTAGAGTCCACAAATAAGCATAATTAAATGCTATTTGTCTTTATCTAGCTGGCTTATTTCACTCAGCATAATACCCTCTTATTCCATCCAAGTTGCCACAAATGACAGGATTTCTTTCTTTTCTATGCCTTAATATTATTCCATTGTATATATGTACCACATCTTCTTTATCCATTCATCTGTTGATGGGCACTTTGGTTGCTTTTGCTTCTATATCTTGGCTATTGTAAATAATGCAGCAATAAACATAGAGGTGCATATATCTTTTCAAATTGGAGATTTTGTTTTCTTCAGGTAAATTCCTAGAAGTGCAGGATCATATGGTATTTCTATTTTTAGCTTTTGAGGAACCTACATGGTGCTTTCCATAGTGGCTGCACCAATTTTACATTCTCACCAACAGTGCAGGAGGGTTCCCTTTTCTCCACATCCTCATCAACACTTGTTATTTCTTATCTTTTAGATAGTGGCCATTCTGACTGGTATGAGGTGATATCTCATTGTGTTTTTGATTTGCATTTCCCTGATGATTAGCAATGTGGATCATCTTTTCATGTGCCTTTTAGCCATCTGTATTTGTTTGGAAAACTATCTGTTCAGATGGTCCGCCCATTTAATTGGGTTATTTATTTTTTATTGTTGAGACATATGGAGTTCTTTATATATTTTGGATGTTAACCTCTTATCAGATAAATCATTTATGAATATATTCTCCCATACTATAGGTTGCCTTTTTGTTCTGTTAATAGTGTTCTTTGCTGTACAGAAGACTTTTAGTTTGATGTAGTCCCACTTGTTCATTTCTTGTTTCCCTTGCCCAGGAAAATGTGTCCAGAAAAAAAAATTGCTCATGCTTATGTTCAAGAGAGTTTTGCCTATGTTTTCTAAGAGTTTTGCGGTTTCATGTCTTATATGAGGTCTTTAATCCATTCTGAGTTTACTTTTGTGAATGGAGTTAGTAAGTCAGTTTCATTCTCTTACATGCAGCTGTCCAGTTTTCCCAACACCAATTATTGAAGAGCCTGTGTACCCCATTGTATATTCATGGCTTCTTTATTATATATTAATTGACCATATATGCATGGGTTTTTATCTGGGTTCTCTATTCTGTTCCTTGATCTATGAGTCTATTCTTGTGCTAGTACCAAATTGTCTTGATTACTGTGGCTTTGTAGTAGAGTTTGAAGTCAGGGAGTCAGGGAGTCAGGGAGTCAGGGAGCATAATCCCCACAGATTTGTTCTTCTTTCCAGGATTACTTCAGCTATTTGGGGTCTTTTCTGGTTCTGTATGAACTTTAGAACTATTTGTTCTAGTTGATTGAAAAGTGCTGTTGTAATTTTAATAGGGATTGCATTGAATCTGTAAATTGCTTTGGGCAGGATGGCCATTTTGGCAATATTAATTCTTCCTATCTATGAGCACAGGATAGATTTCCACTTATTTGTGTCTTCTTTAATTTCTCTAATGAGTATTTCATAGTTTTCAGAGTATAGATCTGTCATCTCCTTGGTTAGGTTTATGCTTAGGCATTTTATTCTTTTTGATGCAATTGTAAATAAAATTATTTTCCTAATTTCTCTTTCTCCTAGCTCATTGTTAGTATATAGGAATGCAACAGATTTCTGTGTATTAATTTTGTATCCTTCAACTTTGTTGAATCTAGTTATTCTAATAGTTTTTTGGTGGAGTTTTTAGATAAACTTGTCTGACTTGCTATGGCTAGAACTTGCAGTACTATGCTGAATAAAAATGGTGAGAGTAGGCATCCTTGTCTTGTTATAATCTTAAAGGAAAAGCTTTCAGCTTTTCAACATTGAGTTTGATGTTAGCTGTGGGTTTGTCATATGTGGCCTTCACTATTTTGAGGTATGAACTCTGTATTCTTTTTAGTGAACTATGTCCTTAAATATATATATATACTGTCTTGATTACTGTAGCTTTATAGTTAAATCATAGAATCAAGTATTGTAAGTCCTCCAACTATATCATTCTTTGTTCAAGACTGTTTTGGCTATTCTAGGTGCTGTGTCTTTTCCACTTAACTTGGAAAGCAGCTTGTTTAGTTCTTCAAAGAGGCTTACTTGAATCTATAAATAAAAAAGGACAGACATCTGTATATCAATTTAGGGAGAATGGACATCTTAACAATATTGATTATTCCAATCCATGAACTCTACCTTTATTGATGTTTTCTTTAATTTAAATTTATTAATTTCATGTGTTGAAGTCTGCTTTAATATTAGTCCATAGCTTTCAATATAGAAGTCTTTTACATTTGTTAGATTTATTCATAGGCATTTTTATGCTATGATAAATATTGGTTTGTAAATTTTATTTCCCAATTGTTTGTCATTAGTAAATATAAATACAATTGATTAATAAATAATGTATATGGTGACACTGAAATCATTTAAATATCCTTGTCTTCATCAAACTCTACCTGCTAGCTATATAATTTATTATTCTTGCCTGAGCCATTCTTTACAAGATGTAGCAAAGTGATAATTTTCCTGTTCTACCACTCCCATTTCAATTCTACTACTCACATTTGTCATTTGGCTTTTCCTGTAAAAAACAGGCTCTCCCTTCTTCATTTCATTTATTTGTTATCAGTATGGACTCATGGATTTCTATTTTATTCAGCAGATTATAATCCATTACTATCATTATTTTGATGATCAAATTTTCCCAAATGTAACCAATGGACACCCCTTCAAGATTGTTCCTGTCTTTTTGACATGTCTCCATCATTTCTGAGTCCTTACTTACTTCTGATACTATAAATGTAAAATATATCATTTTTAATAGTTGAAAGAATATCCATTGTATTATATCTATGTATCATAATATATCTAACTATTTCCTTACTTTCAGAGTTTTAAATTCCATGTTTTAAAAATGCTAAAAATGTTGTATCGAACATTCTGGTAACTGAATACTTACAAAATTATTTACTTGGCATAATAAATTTCTAGAAGTGGATGTGTTAGATTGTCCTCCAGAAAAATTCTATTTATTTATATGTAGAATATATAAGCATGCCCATTTGTCATTCCCTTACTTGGGGTAGAATTTTAATCAGTCGAGGGACTTACTCTGTGGTTCCCAGACTAGCAATATCATCATTACCCATAAGCCTGTTAGAAATGCAGAATCTCAAACCCTACCTCAGATTTACTGAGTCAGAATATGCATTTAAACAAACTCCTCAGGTAATACATAGGCACATTAAAGTTTGAGAAGCAATGTTCTAATACCATTTTTACAGGAGTCATAAACTGAATTGGTCCTAAATCCAGGCAAGGTAAGTCTAATATAAAAGCCATTTCTGGCATTTATATTAGTAAAAGGTGAAAGTGACAAAGAAGTAAAGTTGATTGTGAAAAAGGTGCTAAGTGTTATCCTACATATGTTTGTATGCATACCCTATACATATGTATATCCTAAGTATCCTAATCAAGACTTTTGGGGGGACAGGACAATGCAGATCAGCCCAGAGTACTAATACTTTTCCACCAAAGCACAAGAGACAATTGTATTATCTCTTCAGCCTCATCTTCATCCACTCCATCTCGGACACCCTGTATACTAGACCATCGTTTATCTACTGGTCTAAGGAAAACCTGAGTCAGAACCACTTGCAGACTGTGCTACAATGCATAGTCCCAAATCCACTCCCAAAACATCTGTTTTTGTAGGGTCTGATATCATGCCCAAGAATCAGCATTTTCACATGCACAATAGGTAATTCCAATACCCTGAAGTTTGAGAACTACTGTACCACCACACTTCCCAGAACATATGTGGAATATATTGTTTGAGCAAATACTTTATTTGCTACAAAAGAATAGTCACATTTTTATAAAAGCCTCCAGCCAGAATTCGCTTTTTTGTTTTTGGTTAATGAAATGAGTTAAATCTAAGCATTCTGATTACTTTTTTAGCTCCCTCTCTAGTTATAGCCAATTGACTCTTAGGATGGGGAGAAATAATCCTGTTGAACTCTATTTCACCCCTTCATTTTCTGTCTTGGAGACTGCCTTCTTGAACCAATTCACATTCTTTTCAGATGATACCTCAACACTTTTTCTTTTCTGTCAATAGAGTTTGTTGAAATTAATTCATATCTGTGGAAAAAATTATTCCATCAAAAATGTATTATGATCTTAAAACATATTCTTATATAAATATCAAATATAGTAAAGAAATTATATAAAAGCTACTCAGTTTTTAAAATACAAATAACATTTTCTTATGTAGGAGCAAAGAAAAAAAGAAAACAGTACGTATAAAAGGTACTTTGAACAATTTATTAGAAGACATCTTAATTAACTTAGAGTAATTCACATCTTATAGAAGTAACAGGTTATCTTAAATACTATCTAAATATTTTTAAACCATGAAAATTCAAGGAAAATATTAATTTATGAGCATGTGAATGAGTATATGTTTAGAAAACACAACTTTCAATATCATAACTTAAGTTAAAATGTGAAAGTTGGGAGGCGGAGCCAGGATGGCGGCATGAGTAGAGCAGTGGAAATCTCCTCCCAAAAACACATAGAGCTATGAAAATATAACAAAGAAAAATCTTCCTAAAATAGAGACCACAGGACACAGGACAACATCCAGACCACATCCACACCTGCAATAACCCAGCGCCTTGCGAAGGGGGTAAGATACAAGCCCCGGCCCGGCAGGACCCGAGTGCCCCTCCCCGTGGCTCCCGGCGGGTGGAAAGAAACCAGAGCGGGTTTTTTTTGGTGAGTGCTTTTTGGAAGCCTTAAAGGGACGGGCCCCCGTTGCTAGGGAGGCAGGGTGGCGGGACTGGTGAGCAGGTGCCTGGGATTGGCGCGTGAGGACAAAGAATATCCCGCGTTTCTCCCTGTGGGACCGGCGGGTGGGTGCCTGAGACCGGCACCTGAGGACAGAGGAAATCGCGCGTTTTTCCCCTTTTTTTCCCTCTTTTTGGTGATCGCTTTTTGGAAGCCTTAAAGGGACAGGGACCCTGGTGCTAGGGAGGCAGGGCGGCGGGACTGGTGAGTGGGTGCCTGGGACCGGCGCCTGAGGAAAAAGAATATCCCGCGTTTTTCCCTGCGGGACCGGTGGGCGGGTGCCTGAGACCGGCACTTGAGGACAGAGGAAATCGCGCGTTTTTCCCCTTTTTTTTCCTCTTTTTGGCGAGTGCTTTTTGGAAGCCTTAAAGGGACAGGGACCCCGGTGCTAGGGAGGCAGAGCGGCGGGATTGGTGAGCGGGTGCCTGGGACCAGCGTCTGAGGACAAAGAATATCGAGCGTTCTTTCCCTGCAGGACCAGTGGGTGGGTGCTTTTTGGAAGCCTTGAAGGGACAGGGACCCCGGTGCTAGTGAGACAGGGCAGCAGGACCAGTGAGCAGGTGGCTGGGACTGGTGCCTGAGGACAAAAAAAAAAAAATAGCATGTTTTTTCCATTTTTTTTTCTTTCTGTTCCCTCTCTCATTGTTGCTGTTGTTGTTTTGGTTTGGAGAGTGCTTTTTGGAAGTCTTAAAGGGGCAGGACAGGTCACTTAGACCAAAGGCAGGGAATCTGGGGATCTCTGGGCACTCTAACCCCCTGGGCAGCAGGGAGCACAGAGGCCCCTTACAGAGATAAATAGCCTCCCGGCCGCTCCCCCTCCAACAGGGCTACACCATTTTGGAAGAGCAGCCCCAGCCAGGCCAAGCCCACAGCAACAGCGGAGATAAACCCCATAGCAACTGGGCAGGAAGCAGAAGCCCTGTCTGCGCACAGCTGCCCAGGACAAGCCACTAGAGGTCGCTATTCTCCCAGGAGAAGGCCACAAACCAACAAGAAGGGAAGCTCTTCCAGCGGTCACTCGTACCAGCTCTGCAAACTATCTCTTTCACCATGAAAAGGCAAAACTACAGGCAGACAAAGATCACAGAGACAACACCTGAGAAGGAGACAGACCTAACCAGTCCTCCTGAAAAAGAATTCAAAATAAAAATCATGAACATGCTGACAGAGATGCAGAGAAAAATGCAAGAGCAATGGGATGAGATGCAGAGAAAAATGCAAGAGCAGTGGGATGAAGTCCAGAAGGAGATCACAGATGTCAGGAAGGGGATCACAGAAGTGAAACAATCCCTGGAAGGATTTATAAGCAGAATGGATAAGATGCAAGAGGCCATTGAAGGAATAGAAGCCAGAGAACAGGAACGTATAGAAGCTGACATAGAGAGAGATAAAAGGATCTCCAGGAATGAAACAACACGAAGAGAAATATGTGACCAAGCCAAAAGGAATAATATTCGTATTATAGGGATACCAGAAGAAGAAGAAAGAGGAAAAGGGATAGAAAGTCTCTTTGAAGAAATAATTGCTGAAAACTTCCCCAAACTGGGGGAGGAAATAATCGAACAGACCATGGAATTACACAGAACTCCCAACAGAAAGGATACAAGGAGGACAACACCAAGACACATAGTAATTAAAATGGCAAGGATCAAGGACAAGGAAAGAGTTTTAAAGGCAGCTAGAGAGAAAAAGGTCACCTATAAAGGAAAACCCATCAGGCTAACATCAGACTTCTCGACAGAAACCCTACAGGCCAGAAGAGAATGGCATGATATACTTAATGCAATGAAACAGAAGGGCCTTGAACCAAGGATACTGTATCCAGCACGACTATCATTTAAATATGATGGCGGGATTAAACAATTCCCAGACAAGCAAAAGCTGAAGGAATTTGCTTCCCACAAACCACCTCTACAGGGCATCCTACAGGGACTGCTCTAAATGGGAGCACCCCTAAAAAGAGCACAGAACAAAACACACAACATACGAAGAATGGAGGAGGAGGAATAAGAAGGGAGAGAAGAAAAGAATCTCCAGACAGTGTATATAACAGCTCAATAAGCGAGCTAAGTTAGGCAGTAAGATACTAAAGAAGCTAACCTTGAACCTTTGGTAACCATGAATCTAAAGCCTGCAATGGCAATAAGTACATATCTCTCAATAGTCACCCTAAATCTAAATGGACTTAATGCATCAATCAAAAGACATAGAGTAATAGAATGGATAAAAAAGCAAGACCTATCTATATGCTGCTTACAAGAAACTCACCTTAAACCCAAAGATAAGCATAGACTAAAAGTCAAGGGATGGAAAAACATATTTCAGGCAAACAACAGTGAGAAGAAAGCAGGGGCTGCAGTACTAATATCAGACAAAATAGACTTCAAAACAAAGAAAGTAACAAGAGATAAAGAAGGACACTACATAATGATAAAGGGCTCAGTCCAACAAGAGGATATAACCTTTCTAAATATATATGCACCCAATACAGGAGCACCAGCATATGTGAAGCAAATACTAACAGAACTAAAGAGGGAAATAGACTGCAATGCATTCATTGTAGGAGACTTCAACACACCACTCACCCCAAAGGATAGGCCCACCGGGCAGAAAATAAGTAAAGACACGCAGTCACTGAACAACACACTAGAACAGATGGACCTAATAGACATCTATAGAACTCTACATCCAAAAGCAACAGGATATACATTCTTCTCAAGTGCACATGGAACATTCTCCAGAATAGACCACATACTAGCTCAGAAAAAGAGCCTCAGTAAATTCCAAAATATTGAAATTCTACCAACCAATTTTTCAGACCACAAAGGTATAAAAGTAGAAATAAATTCTACAAAGAAAACAAAAAGGCTCACAAACACATGGAGGCTTAACAACATGCTACTAAATAATCAATGGATCAATGAACAAATCAAAATAGAGATCAAGGAATATATAGAAACAAATGACAACAACAACACTAAGCCCCAACTTCTGTGGGATGCAGCGAAAGCAGTCTTAAGAGGAAAGTATATAGCAATCCAGGCACACTTGAAGAAGGAAGAACAATCCCAAATGAATAGCCTAACATCACAATTATCAAAACTGGAAAAAGAAGAACAAATGAGGCCTAAAGTCAGCAGAAGGAGGGACATAATAAAGATCAGAGAAGAAATAAACAAAATTGAGAAGAATAAAACAATAGCAAAAATCAACGAAACCAAGAGCTGGTTCTTTGAGAAAATAAACAAAATAGATAAGCCTCTAGCCTAACTTATTAAGAGAAAAAGAGAGTCAACACAAATCAACATAATCAGAAATGAGAATGGAAAAATCACGACAGACTCCACAGAAATACAAAGAATTATTAAAGACTACTATGAAAACCTATATGCCAACAAGCTGGAAAACCTAGAAGAAACGGACAACTTCCTAGAAAAATACAACCTCCCAAGACGGACCAAGGAAGAAACACAAAAGTTAAACAAACCAATTACGAGCAAAGAAATTGAAACAGTAATCAAAAAACTACCCAAGAACAAAACCCTGGAGCCAGACGGATTTACCTCAGAATTTTATCAGACACACAGAGAAGACATAATACCCATTCTCCTTAAAGTGTTCCACAAAATAGAAGAAGAGGGAATACTCCCAAACTCATTCTATGAAGCCAACATCACCCTAATACCAAAACCAGGCAAAGACCCCACCAAAAAAGAAAATTACAGACCAATATCCCTGATGAATGTAGATGCAAAAATACTCAATAAAATATTAGCAAACAGAATTCAACAGTATATCAGAAGGATCATACACCATGACCAAGTGGGGTTCATCCCAGGGATGCAAGGATGGTACAACATTCGAAAATCCATCAACATCATCCACCACATCAACAAACAGAAAGACAAAAACCACATGATCATCTCCATAGATGCTGAAAAAGCATTTGACAAAATTCAAGATCCATTCATGATAAAAACTCTCAGCAAAATGGGAATAGAGGGCAAGTACCTCAACATAATAAAGGCCATATATGATAAACCCACAGCCAGCATTATACTGAACAGTGAGAAGCTGAAAGCATTTCCTCTGAGATCGGGAACCAGACAGGGATGCCCACTCTCCCCACTGTTATTTAACATAGTACTGGAGGTCCTAGCCACGGCAATCAGACAAAACAAAGAAATACAAGGAATCCAGATTGGTAAAGAAGAAGTTAAACTGTCACTATTTGCAGATGATATGATACTGTACATAAAAAACCCTAAAGACTCCACTCCAAAACTACTAGAACTGATATCAGAATACAGCAAAGTTGCAGGATACAAAATTAACACACAGAAATCTGTAGCTTTCCTATACACTAACAATGAATCAATAGAAAGAGAAATCAGGAAAACAATTCCATTCACCATTGCAACAAAAAGAATAAAATACCTAGGAATAAACCTAACCAAAGAAGTGAAAGACTTATACTCTGAAAACTACAAGTCACTTCTAAGAGAAATTAAAGGGGACACTAATAAATGGAAACTCATCCCATACTCATGGCTAGGAAGAATTAATATCATCAAAATGGCCATCCTGCCCAAAGCAATATACAGATTTGATGGAATCCCTCTCAAATTACCAGCAACATTCTTCAATGAATTCGAACAAATAATTCAAAAATTCATATGGAAACACCAAAGACCCCGAATAGCCAAAGCAATCCTGAAAAAGAAGAATAAAGTAGGGGGGATCTCACTCCCCAACTTCAAGCTCTACTACAAAGCCATAGTAATCAAGACAATTTGGTACTGGCACAAGAACAGAGCCACAGACCAGTGGAACAGATTAGAGACTCCAGAAATTAACCCAAACATATATGGTCAATTAATATTTGATAAAGGAGCCATGGACATACAATGGCAAAATGACAGTCTCTTCAACAGATGGTGCTGGCAAAACTGGACAGCTACATGTAGGAGAATGAAACTGGACCATTGTCTAACCCCATATACAAAGGTAAACTCAAAATGGATCAAAGACCTGAATGTAAGTCATGAAACCATTAAACTCTTGGAAAAAAACATAGGCAAAAACCTCTTAGACATAAACATGAGTGACCTCTTCTTGAACATATCTCCCCGGGCAAGGAAAACAACAGCAAAAATGAGCAAGTGGGACTACATTAAGCTGAAAAGCTTCTGTACAGTGAAAGACACCATCAATAGAACAAAAAGGAACCCTACAGTATGGGAGAATATATTTGAAAATGACAGATCCGATAAAGGCCTGACGTCCAGAATATATAAAGAGCTCACATGCCTCAACAAACAAAAAACAAATAACCCAATTAAAAAATGGGCAGAGGAACTGAACAGACAGTTCTCCAAAAAAGAAATACAGATGGCCAAGAGACACATGAAAAGATGCTCCACATCGCTAATTATCAGAGAAATGCAGATTAAAACTACAATGAGGTATCACCTCACACCAGTAAGGATAGCTGCCATCCAAAAGACAAACAACAACAAATGTTGGCGAGGCTGTGGAGAAAGGGGAACCCTCCTACACTGCTGGTGGGAATGTAAATTAGTTCAACCATTGTGGAAAGCAGTATGGAGGTTCATCAAAATGCTCAAAAGAGACCTACCATTTGACCCAGGAATTCCACTCCTAGGAATTTACCCTAAGAATGCAGCAATCAAGTTTGAAAAAGACAGATGCACCCCTATGTTTATTGCAGCACTATTTACTATAGCCAAGAATTGGAAGCAGCCTAAATGTCCATCGGTAGATGAATGGATAAAGAAGATGTGGTATATATACACAATGGAATACTACTCAGCCATAAGAAGTGGAAAAATCCAACCATTTGCAGCAACATGGATGGAGCTGGAGAGTATTATGCTCAGTGAAATAAGCCAAGTGGAGAAAGAGAAATACCAAATGATTTCACTCATCTGAGGAGTATAGGAACAAAGGAAAAACTGAAGGAACAAAACAGCAGCGGAATTACAGAACCCAAAAATGGACTAACAGGTACCAAAGGGAAGGGAACTGGGGAGGATGGGTGGGCAGGGAGGGATAAGGGGGGGGGAAGAAGAAGGGGGGTATTAAGATTAGCATGCATGGGGGGAGGGAGAAAGGGGAGGGTGGGCTGCACAACACAGAGAGGACAAGTAGTGACTCTACAACATTTTGCTAAGTTGATGGACAGTAACCATAATGTGGTTGTTAGGGGGGACCTGATATAGGGGAGAGCATAGTAAACATAGTATTCTTCATGTAAGTGTAGATTAAAAACTAAAAAAAAAAAAAAAAAAAAAAAAAAAGAACGAAAGAAAGAAAAGGGGGATTACTCCTTGATAGGATAAAACTATTGGTAAATCAAAGATCAACGCATGCTTTAAATATCCTTAATGTTGATCACTTAAAGGGTGTCAGATGATCAGCTATGGAGGTACTCTTTTCTGATAATATTACTTTCTCTTAATTAAAAAAAAAAAAAAGCAGTTACTGTGTGCTGACCTCCAATGAGTTCTGCACAGTGGTATAGAGGGCATGTCAAAGTGTGGGCAAAGGGTCTGTTTGTTACTATGCAGAAGATCACGGCCTAGCTTGGATACCCAGAAAATGAACTAAGATACGATATGAGGAGGAGCTTCTGGCATCAGCACTCTCTGGAGGACTTGTGCTGGGGGATGATCATCAAAAAGCCTCCACAGGGATCTGGACGATGCTGCGGTTGTGGCTGCATCCAGCCCACCGTCTCCTGGACTTGCCATAGGAATGAGGAGGGAGATGTCTAGGCTGGCATGTGCATACAGTGAGACAACGAATTTGACCGGATCTGTACTGTTGGAACTCAACCAGGAGTTGGGAGGGGTGCAAGTTGTAGCACTCCAAAATCTCATGACTATAGACTATCTATGGTTAAAAGAACATATGGGATGTGAACAGATCCCAGAAATGGGCTGCTTTAATTTGTCTGATGGTTCAAGTACAGTTGGACAATATCCATCATATCATAGATAAATTTTCACAAATGCCTAGGGTGCCTAAATGGTTTTCTTGGCTTCACTGGAGATGGATGGTAATTATAGATTTGCTTTGTTTATGTCACCGTATTCCTATTATGTTAATATGTGTGTGCAAATTAGTTAGTAGTTTAAAACCTATACATACTTAAGGTACTCTACAAGAAGATATGTCAAAGAAATAACCAATCCTCCCATGTTTCCTTCATATGCTACATCTATAGCTTTTCTTCTTCCTTCCTAATTACAACCCTTAAATAGAATTCGTGCCTCATATCGAATTTACCGAGTATCATAATTCCTCCAGGTGGTAAAGATACCTCGAGTCAAGTGCTGGGCATAGAAGCCACAGGGCATAAATCTGCAAAGAAGTAAAAAGCTAACCTTTGCAAACAATATGGTTTCTCTCTCACTTACCAACTTTACATTTCCCTGTATGGCCCCGGAAGATGACTGGTTAGCCAGAGACGGGTAAGATTCCTCAAGGGAGGAACAACCTAAGACAGGCACAGTCGCAGGGGGGCCATCAGGTGAGAATTTGGGGATCAACAGAGGTGAGGCTCAGAACCTCACCCCCCCTGCTTTGAGAGAAATCTTCTGCATCCGTGGATGTCTTGCTGCCCTTGTCTAGCCTGGATTAATACTTAGTCCATAGGCACACACCTGATCATCTGATCATCTACATTTGCCCTCTTACGGCACTAAACTATGTTTTCTACCTTAATCTTGCATCTACCTACCACTTCAGCATTTTATTAAAAGTAAAAATAATAATAATAATAGGAGAAATGTGGGATCAACATATAAATCAAGTACAAAAATCAAACGAATATTCATATTTGACCTGATTGTTTGTAGGTCATAATGCATGATCAAAACTGAAAGTTTCTGTGATGAATGCCTTTGTACTGTTCACCATGTAAGAATTTATTCACTATGTAAGAATTCGTTCACCATGTAAGAACTTGTTCGTTATGCTTCAGAAGATTGGAGACTGACGAGAATTAGGCTTGAGATGGATTAATGATTGTACATTGAGCGTTGACCCCCCTATACTGAATTTTATTGTTGTTAACAACCATTTGATCAATAAATATGAGAGATGCCCTCTCAAAAAAAAAAAATCAAACGAATATTCATATTTGACCTGATTGTTTATAGTTCATAATGCATGATCAATACCAAAAGTTTCTGTGATGACTGCCCTTGTACTGTTCACCGTGTAAGAACTTATTCACTATGTAAGAATTCGTTCACCATGTAAGAACTTGTTCGTTATGCTTCAGAAGATTGGAGACTGACGAGAATTAGGCTTGAGATGGATTAATGATTGTACATTGAGCATTGACTCCCCTATACAGAATTTTATTGTTGTTAACAACCATTTGATCAATAAATATGAGAGATGCCCTCTCAAAAAAAAAATGTGGAAGTTGAATTTTGTCCCTTATTTATACTCAAAGGTATAGTCAGTACCATAGAATAATGCTAGAAGCTAAAAGACATGAGTGTTTTGTAACCCTTTAGATACTTCATATTCTCTAAGCACCTTGAAACATTACCCTCCTGCATAATTTTACGAATGCTGAATATAAAATGTAATAAGGTATTTAAAACAGCTTTGAAATTAATGTTATACATTAATATAAAAAGTTAATGTGTAAAATACTATAAAACATTTTTTAGGATATTGTTTAAATGGTATTTTCTTAAACTTAACATTTTTTAATACCAACTATGTGTCATAAATAATGTAATGGGAGAAGCATGAGGCTTAGAGTGAGAAAAATCTAAATTGAAATCCATTTTATATCTGGTTCATGGTGAATCATTTCTCTCAGTCTCAGTCTCAGTCCTCTCTTTGGTGAAGTTATTATTTACTAATAATATAGTTGTTATTTTACTAATAATATAGTTGTTATTTTATTATTATATTATTAGTAAATAATAATGTGGTTATTATTTACTAATAATAACTACCTTGAAGAGTTATTTAGAGGATGAATGAGATCTGGAAATATGTCAAACTGCTTTGCAAATTGTAAGGCACTATACAAATGTTAGGAATTACTTTTATTGGTTTTAAGCCAACCCATAGGCCCTTCCCACTGCAACCAAACATTTTGTAATGTGTCTGCTTAAGGAGGCATTTTTTAAAATTTATTTTTTAAGTAAGTCAACATTTCTCTATAGTTAAAAAACTATCTGCATTTTCTTATTTTTAAGGTATATCCCAGAACTGAGATTTCTAGCCTGAGCCTGTTTAGAATCTTCTGTTAAAACAGGTTGATTATATTTAGAATAGACTTTTTTACTCTCAATTATCAGGAAAATATTGCTAATTCCCAATAACAAATTTAAAATTGCACAAATGATGTCAAGCAACTCAGCAATTTCACTGTAGTGTCATCATATCTGTTATAACCCTAAAAAGAGTGTATTTTAAAAAGAAACATCATCCTTATAATTTAAGATTTGGCTCATGAATATACAAAATTCATGGTAAATCTGATTTTCTTTTACAGCAATTAAAGACCACTCCAAAGATGAATTCAGCCTTGCAACAAAAAAGGTCCTTTGCGACACCTTAGAGACTAGCTCAGCAACAAATTGCAGCAGTGTTCCTTTAAGCTGTTCAACATTACAATATGATTCTTATTACAGCCAAAGTATAGAAGCAGCTGATGACTGGTTTTCTGATGATTCTCTAGAGAAAAAGAACTTTCCAATGCCTGTTCTCAAGGAACCTCTAATGGAAAAAGCATTTTCATACCTGTCAACCATTCCATTAGAAGGATGTACTGAAAATGTACTGAATATGCCACTTTATGATGATCAGAAAGGTGACAGCATTAAGGAAATATTTTCACAAAGAAATACAGAGGTTGAAATACAAAAGCTTCAACATAATATTGAATAACTTTCTTTCTTTTGGAAACTTTGTATACACTAAAATCATGTAAAGTTAAAACTGAATTACCAGCTTCTGAGTCTCTTAACCTGTCCATACTAATATTGCTTTTCTTGCTCTTTACCATAGATTGGTCTACTTCCCTTGCCAATTCTTATTACTAGAAACAAAATTACAGGAAAAACTAGAGTGATGCCATGAATACTAAGCTTAACTCCCTTTATCTCATCAAAGGACATAATAAATAACACAAACGTATTTCAACATACAGGAGAAATACTTTAAGAAATCTTCAGCACAATGTACTTTTGAATAAACATTCACATTATTTCCTTATACTTTTGACATTTTCAGTTTTATTTCACTGTGAGTAAAGCTGGATGTAATAACTTTCATCAGCTTTCCTGAATTTTAAATATATAATTCACCCACCATTCAAATCTCATTATTTCATGATTTTGGTAAGCAGTATAACTTTCCTTCTCTAGGGAGGGGAACCTGGAACTGAAGAATCCAGAAAATAATTTTCTTTGTCCCTTCTATGTCTGTATCTCAGAATGGCCTCCCAGCTCTTACCCCACTATGAGGAAAATGTGAGCTGCTCTGTCCACAGGCATCTGAGCCAAGCTAGATAAATCAGAGTTCCTCGCTAATCTGAGAGACCCTTGATCAAATTTCCATTTATGGTTCTGAGGGATTTCTGACACCTAGCATCTAACTATTCGTGCTTTTTTCCTTTTTCCTATATACGCTGCATGTAATTAGTCCCCTTTTTTTCTTTATCTTGAGAAAAACAATTAACAAAGTATAATACTACTTTCTGTGCTTAAATCATACCAACTCATACCAAGCATCTGGTTAATTCTATTTGTGAGAAAATCTTACTGGATTGTGAGAACATCTGTATATCCACCTCCAAATCTAAATTAGCTGTTTCAGTTCAAGGTCTATAAGGAGCAGTAAAAATAATTTTTAGTTGGTCTCTATTGATGTCCTACCAACTTCTGTCTTACTGCCTTTCCCAGAAAAGAAAGTCATCTCTAATTTTGGTGAGCCTAAAACTTCCCTAGGAATTTGGGGTTGGAGATAAGAGATTGTAGCCATGGTCTGACTAGTCTCTGAAATACAAGAAACATAAACTGGGATCCTGTGGGCTTCTATATCCTACCGCGTGGCAAAGAAAAAACAGCAAATGTGCAGGGAGAGAGCAGTGACGCATTTGCAAAGTGAAAAGCAGAGGTGAGAGATCCGGAGAATGTGATTCCTGGCTTCCTCGGTGCTCTACCCCTTCTTCCAGCCCTTCATGCAGCCTGCACACGGCTTTGTAAAACACCCTTGTATCCTAATTATAGACTCCCCTTTTTGCTTAAGCTAGCAAGGTTTGGTTTCTGTTACTGGCCACCATCCCTGAGGCCTGTTTTTACCTGTTGTTCTTGGATTTGGTAAGGTACTCTTATAATTTTAGGATAAAGTATCCTTTTTGGATAAACTAGAGTTTTGTTACTACAACCAAAGCTTCCTAAAATTCTTATCATTACAAATGAAAATAAACAGATCGATGCATATAAAGTAATTGTTATATTATAATGATATAATAGAATTTCTTGAAAAACCTAACACATTTAAATGCTACTAAATACTAAAATACTACTCTATATTATAGGTATATACATTGTTCTCTTTGAAAAGACTAATGAGCTTGAAGTTACACCAGTCTAAAATAATCTTATTTTCAAAACCTGTGAAGATCTGAGATTTCATCATCCATGTCAGCTGACATTAGCCTGCATCAGTTTCATGTCTCTTGGGTCAGTGACAAAGGACAGGTAATTATTCAGAGCAATAGCAGCAGCCAAAGCATTTCCTGAGCAGTGCAAAGAGAACCAAATAATGCCTTTACAGTGGGTTGCACAACAGGCAAGGAACCCTGAGTTTAGGAAACCAAGTATTTTATAACGGCCCTCAAGCATGCCTACCTTTTATACCATAGGAAGCCACTATATCTCTCAAGGCTGTTTGCTGTATGTCCTTGAAAAGATCATTTGGCAGTCTGTGTCTCCACTCACAGGCATGCAAGAGTTCAAAAATTAACATTGTTATAGGTATTCATTACAATTCTTTTGATCACAAATACCTGAAAAACCAACTCAAATTAGCTTAGGAAAAAATATCTTATTTTGTAAATAGAATCCAAAGAGTAGATAAACAACTAAATGCAAGAACATAGTTATAACTGAGCCTCAGAAACAGATGGAATAGGTTCAAATTCCATCAGGACTTTTTCTATTTGTACCAGTCAAAGTTCAGTGAGGGGAAATGAACCATTATCAGCTGAGGGACAAAGGATTTGCTATAAGAATTTTCTCTTACACAACTGTAGGAGTGTCTGGGTAAGTGAAGGTTCAGGAAAGCAGATGGAAAATTAGAGAAGTCATCAGCCAGTCTGAGAAGCCACCTTGTCCAACTGCCACAATGAGAAGTGGTAGGGGAAAGGCTATGGGAATGTCTAGGGGAAGCTGTGCCTCTGAGTAACAACTGCCTTGGCAGTGTGCTGCCAAGCTTCTGGTGGTGGCCATAGCACCACTGTTCCACTGCTTGCCAACAGGGTCAGCAGTTAGAAGGGAGAGCTAGATGTTGGGAAAAACTGGACACATGGCAGAGGAGAGTGGGGACAATTTGGAACCCACTGTCTTCTCTGCAGTCTACTGCCATCTCTAAAAATGATGACCTTCACAGAGTAATGGCTTCTGCTTAAATTCTGCCTTCCAAATATTACACAAATTCCTCTTCTGGCCAACTTTAACCCAGAATCATACAGGGAAAAGGATACTGGGACACATAGTTCTAGCTTAATGAGTTAACAATACAATCACCACATTCTGCTCATCATCAATTAGGCATTCTTTTATACTTTAACCATATTTGAAACCTCCAAATTAAAAATAAATAGCAATCATATTCCCATCTTACATGATGGAATATCCCTGCTATAACAAAAAATATACTAACTCTCTCCCCAAACGGGGATACAGATGCCTATATGTCACTTTGTCTTTGGGTGGCATTTGTTTCTCCTTCAATGAGTCACAGACCTCCATTGATTCTCTATAATCTAACAAATTATAAGGTTAGCCACTATTAACATATGCTAGACTGTAGAGGAAAGAAGAGGAAGAATGGGTATATATATTCATCTTGAAGTAAGAATGATATGCTGTCTTGCCAATGGGTTACAGACCCAGGCAAGTTCGCTATGGATTCAGTGTGACCAAAGAAATTGACAGCAAAACGTTCTTTGGGGTAAAAGGGTTTATTACCCGGTTTGTTCTCCCAGCGGCAGGTCAAGCACTAGCGTCTCTGCTCCCGCCCAGAGCACTGAGCTGAGCTCTCTATATAGTGCAATAATAGCTTATTGCCTAAAGGTGTGGAAGCAGAAGCCTAGCAACAGGCCAGTTACATCAACAAGTGGTTTAAGTTCAGTGAGGATTCTGGCCATAGGAACCCCAACTTCCTTACATATGCCCACAACTATTACCATCATTTCTATAACTTGTCACATGGTCACATATGAAACAGAAAACAAAATGTTCACCACTGGATTACTAGGAGTATAGTGAGAAGAGTCACTCCCATTTTTACTGCCTCTTTCTGGGACAGGAGAATCCTGGCCATGAGACAATCAGCACCATATCTTGGTAGCTGAGTATATAACACATCCTGGAGGACATTATCTGGGCCATGCAAAGAAAGTATTGCCAGCCAACTGGCACTAAACTGGGTCTTCAAAAGGCCCTCTCATCTTTGCATTAGGCTCTTGGCTTGAGTGATAGGAAAAAAATGTAAGAAAAGTAAATCTTATCAGCATGAGCTCACTGACACACCTCATTTTATATAAAGTAAAATAATTTCCTAATCAGAAGCAATCCTTTCATAATATGTTTGTGAATAAGGTACTCTGAAGTCCATGGATAGGGGTAATGGGAGATGCATTATGGCCTGGAAGAGCAAAGCCATGTCCAAAGTAAGTGCATATTCCCGTGAGAACAAAAGTGATGTCTTTCTCATTGTAGAAGTGGTCCAATATAATCAACCTGTCACCAGGTGGCTGACTCATCCCCGCGTAGGGAATGGGGAATCAGTGTGTTGATCCCTACTATTAGCAAGTGGAACTCTCAGCCTTAGTGAGTGGAAATCCATGTTGCTAAGCCCATGAATAACCTCTATTCCTTACACCATAGCCACTTCGTTCATGAATCCATTGGGCAAGGACAAGGGTGGCTCTCTTTTGAAAGAGGCTGACTGACACTCATAGAATGGATCATTTTTGTCCACTAGATTATTAACAACTTCTGATATTGCTCTTGGGGCAGCATTAACATAAGACTCAAATTTATCTTCGCATTCTGTACCCATTCAGAAAAACTTATCTACATGTATCTTCCCTGGACTTCTTATCACTAATTTCCCAACTGTACTCCTGACAACTCCTGCAGCCATCCAGCCAAACCATTAGCCACTGCCAATGAATCAGTGAAAAGCTATACCTCTGAACATTTATCCTTCCAGGCTATACAACTAGATCCCCATTCAGTTACTACAGAGACTTTGTTTCACCACTGCCATCAGGGCCAAAGATGAGCAGGGCTGTGATACTCCAGCTATGAACTTTCAAATGATGCTGGCATATCACTGCAGAACTATCTTTAAATAGGTGCAAGTACTTACTTCCTTACTCAATTGGTGACAAGTCACTCTACTTGATGCCATAGCTATGTGTTGATAGAGAGAGACCATGGAGCAGGAGTGAGCCACAGGTATTGTAACCATTTCCTCATGCAGCTTCCTTGTGCCTTCAGAATCTGCTCTGATCCAAATTTATATGTCCTAATGCTATTTGTGATTGAATGCAGATATGTAGGCATAACTGCATGTCTTAGTGAATCAGACAACCCCAATTCATGGTGAGCAGCGTGACTCAAAGTTAACCTGGCGACCATTGTCACATGTTACTTCTCTACTAGCCCAATAGCAAGCCAGAAGGGTGTTTACAAAAGGAGAATAATTATTGACACAGCTTTGTTTGGAATTCTACAGACTCTTAACCTATAGATGCCTATTAAGGTCTCTATACAACATCCCTATCAGCTGCAGACACTTCAAATAGCATGGATCTGCTGGGCCATATGGTCCAAGTAGCAAAACAACCGATTTGGCAGTCTGGACCTGTTGCAGAGCCTTCTATTCTTCTGGGCCACATCAGAACTAGAACCTTTACAGGTTGCTCAGTAAGTGGGTCAGAGTAGCACTTCAAAATGAGGTGCTCGTTGCCTCCAATACCCAAAGAAGCCCAGAAGACACTGTGACTCTTCCTTGGTTGTTGGAAGAGTAGGCTGAAGAAACTAGTCTTTCACCTTAGAAAGGGTATCTGGACACAATGCAGACAACTAGATGCCTAGTAATTTTACTGAGGCACCAGGCCCTTGAATTTTGTGGAATTTATTTCCACACTCTCGTATACATATATGTCTTACCAAATTATCTAGAGTAGTTACTAATTTTTGGTCACCAAGTCCAGTCAGCATGAAATCATGAATATACTGTAGTGTCCATTCATGTGGAGTGGATCAAGGTCCATTTGGACTAGATTATGACAGTGACTTAGAGAAACATTGTTGCCCCAGGATAGCATAATGAAGATGTAGTGCTGGCCCTTCCAGATGAAATAAAACTGCATCTAGTAGACCATACTAATAGGGATAAAGAAAAAAGCACTTGCCAGAGGAATAGCTGACTGGTGATAAAAGGGAAAATGTTGATTTGCTGCAGCAATAAAACACCACCTGGAACAGTATCTGTAATTAAAAGGACTATGTGATTAACTAGTTTGGAATAATCCATTTTCATTTTCTAAGATCTGTCCATCTCTTGCCCAGGCCAGATAGGCAAGTTGAAAGGAGATGTGGTAAGAAATACTACCTCTGCATCCCTCAAGTGGCATTAATCTTCCAATCTCTTTATGTGATATTGTTTTTAGTTTATTATTTTGGTAGGGAGAAGCAGTTCTAGTGGCTTCCACTCAGCTTTTGCTACCATAGTGGCCCTCATCCCATGGGCTAGGGAACCAATGTAGAGATTTTGTCATTTGCTAAGTATGTCTATTCCAATTATACTTCCTGGAACTGGAGAAATAATCATAGGTTAGGTTTGGAACACACTGGGCCCACTGAGATGGAACTAAATCAAACTACATTAATGACCTGACCTCCATAAGCCCTTATTTTGACTAGGGGACCACTGTGGCATTTAAGGTCTCCAGGAATTAGTGTTAGTTCACAGCCAGTGTCTAGTAATCCATTTTTTAAATTTGTTTTTCTCCTTTGGCCTAATGCACTGTCTCACTGGCCAATAGCTGCAAATATTATGAGGAAAGCCAAGGAGGAAGATAATGTAAATTTTTAGTGGAGCAGCAAGGTCCTTCCTCAAAGGCCATCCTTTATCCAAAGGGCTCTGGGCATGAGAACTAGCTCAAATCTGGGAAGCAGTTGAGGAGCCACAACTCTACATTCTGGTGCTTCAAGTTAGACCTATTTATCAGACCTACAGCTTTTCCTCTTATTCAAATCAAGTAAGCTTTTATAGATTAAACCTGTCTCCATTGTGGTAGACAGCAACTAAAGTGTCTGCTTGGCTCTTTCAGTCGTTCATCTGCTGTTTTGTCCCTGGATACCTTAGGTTGTCACCTATTCATGCAACAGTTAAAGAGTGAGCCATAACAGAGGAACTGAATAGACATATTTCCAAAGAAGACATACAAATGACCAACAGTTACAAGGTGATCAACATCATTAATCATCAAGGAAATGCAAACCAAAACCACAATGAGATGTCATCTCACATCTATTTTAGATTGGCTGTCATCAGAAAGATAAGAGATGGCAAGGATGTGGAGAAAAGGGAACCCTTATGCACTGTTGGCAGGAATGGAAATTGCTGTAGCCACTATGGAAAACAGTATGGAGATTCCTCAAAAAACTAAAACCAGAATTACTATATGATCTAGCAACTCCTCTTTGAGTATATGCCCCCAAAGAATTGACATCTTGATCTCAAAGAGACATCTGCATCCCCATGTTTATTGCAGCATTATTTATAATAGCTCAGACATGGAAACAACCTAAGGGGTTCATTGACAGATGAATAGATAAGGAAAATGTGATACATGAACACACACACATACACACACACACACACACACACACACACATACACACATGCAGGAATATTATTCAGCCACAAAAAATAAGGAACTCTTGCCATCTGCAATAACATGAATGAACCTGGATGTTATTATAATATGGGAAATAAGCCAGAAAAAGACAATTACTAGTGGTGTCACTTATATGTGAAATCTAAAATAAAAAAAATCACACTTACAGAAAGAGTAGAACAGCAGTTTCCAGGGATTGGGAGTTGAAGGAAATGGAAAGATATCAACAAAGGGTACAAACTTTCAGTATAAGATGAATAAGCTCTGAGAATCTAAGTAGAACATGGTGACTATAATTAATAGCACTGTATTGTCTGCCTGAAATTTTCTAAGAGAGTAGTTCTTAAGTTTTTTCACCACACACATCAAAAAAAAAGGTAACCCTGTAAGGTGATGGATGTGTTAATTGAGTGTGGTTAATATTTCACAATATATACATATATTAAATCATCCCATTGTATACTTTACATACAATTTTATTTTTCAATTATACCTCAATAAAGCTGGAAAACAAACAAACAACAAACATTCTCCCAAAGCTGTTACATTATATCCTGTGCCTTGAGGAGACTCTCAAATGCTCTTGAAGATCATGACAATATCTTCATCAACACCAATTTTGTTTGTTTACTGATACTTGGACCTATAATACTATTATTTGTATTAGTATATTCATAACATATATGTTCATATTCTATATGTTCATACTGATACCTCATCCCAGTGGCAATGAGCACAGTTAATGCCCAGGTCTTGGTTTCTAAAAACTATTCCCTACTCAAAGGAAGCAACATTCTTTGAAGAAACAGGTAATTCTAGGGTGCAGCAAGGAAAGTATGAGGTGGACCTAGAACATGTTCTTCTGCCCAAAGTAAGGAAGGGCTTATATGTTGATGGAACTATGCCAAAAGGAAACCTAAGCTAGCTTAAGGGGCTCCCACTGGTCAAACTATGGAACTTTTGAGATCAATATGAGTAATAATAGATGATATCATATTGAGCAAAGCAGAAGCCATGAATCCATACTGATAACTTTTATAAAAATTTCAAAGGCATAAGGACAGAAAATCAACTAATACATGTAAAAAAAAAAGAATTAGGAAATCATCATTTTGCAGCCTCCTCAGTAATAACTGATTTATGCAAGAAGTCTGTGTATACTAAGACATTAGGTCTAAGATTGTTGAGAACAGGATATTCACAGTCTCAAAGAATCACCCATAGATTATGTATAAAAAGGGAAGAAAGTACTTTTACAATAAAAAATATCCAAAAGTGATCAAACCGAGTGAGCATATTTATGTTACCAAAAATGGGACTAATTGACATTATCTGGATCCTGATATGAGGCATTGGGGACACAATTCCTATGTAATATAACTGTCTTCCCCACCCCAAATTAACCTGAATTTAATCATGAGAAAACAACAAAATAAATCCAAATTAAAGAATATTCTGCAATACACCTGGCTTGAATTCTTCAGAAATGTCCAGGTCATGAAAGACCAATAAAAGGCTAGGGGATTGTTCTTTATTAAATGAGAGTAAAGAAACATGTCAACTAAATGCAACAGGTGATACGTGATTGGATCCTGGATAGATCTCTCTCTCTCTCTCTCTCTCTCTCTCTCTCTCTCTCTCTCTCACACACACACACACACACACATACACACACACACATACAGAGAGAGAGAGAGCTATAAAGAATATTATCAGGACAATTGGGAAAATTTGAAAATGAAATACATATTAGACAATAATACTGTATCCACGTTAAATTTCATGAGTGATCATTTTATTGTGATAATGTAGAAGAATGTCCTCATTCTTAAGAGACACATGCTGAAGTATTTAATGCTGTGTTTTCCACATCCATAACATATTGTTTAATTTGCCATTTTGAACTGGAAGCACCAATCATTAGTTGATAATAAAAGGATAAAACAATTGTTAAAATGAGATTGGGGCCTGGAAGTGATATGCAAGATCAATTGCAGGGAAACCATTTAAGAACTAGCTGCAATATAATAGAAGCAATCTGAGCTGAACCTTGATCGATGACCAGTTGTGGGTACAACTGCAGTATTTCCAGAATCTCTCACCTGGCCTTAGTGCATCTCCATATCAATAGGTGATTACAAGGGTGGTGGAAGCGAGGGTATATCTAGACGAGAGAGGTTTGGTGGGGTCCCTTTTTATAGCCGGGTAGCGAGACACAGGCGAGCAGAAGTGGACAACCGCTTGTAAGAAATAAACAGGTTTCTCCCACTTTATTTCTCCCTTTGACTGATTTCAGCTTCAAAGGTAATTTGTCCCAAGCTGGGAATTTATTTCCCCTCTACTCCCCGGAGTTACATCGATATTTTACTTGACAGAGAAGCACAGGCAGAGGGATCAGCATTAACCAGGCAAGAGGAGTATGTTTCAGGATTAAGTCACAGTCTCCTGTAGCAGAAGCAGGAGTCTCGTGTGGAATGATGGAAAATTTAGATGAGAAAAATAGATTGCAACAAGATCGTGAAGGGCTCTAAATATCAGGCTGAGAGTTGGGCTTGATTCTACAGACAATAGATGCCATCAAGTATTTTTAAATAGAGAAAATTGTTTTGGAAACAAAGCAACAAAAGTTTGAAAATGTTTTCTATACAGAAGATCAAAACTAAAAATTTTATATTCAGGATTTAGAAAGTTTTAATTTTAAAGGATAAATATCATATCCCTGTCATTTTTCCTAAGTTTAGACTGCTTAAGCCATAAATGACATGGGATGCTTTAACAAAACAAAGTTACAAAGTAAATTCCAGGAAACTAATATTCTTAAGGAGATCTAAATTTGCCAGCTATTTTATGTCTCCTCAAATAGCTTAAAATAATCTGATTATTTTTGTAACTCTTGAATTTTTAAAATTGTGTAATTTTCAGGGTTTCTGAGTTCAGAGGGATAACAATTAAGTTTAAGACTTTCATTTTTCAGTTCTTCTTTTCAAAAACACAAAATAGTCTTTGTTCCAGACTTGGCAGCACTAATTTTTTAATTAGGTTTTTACCAACATGCTTCTCTTCACTGGTATTATTCTTACACACACACACACACACACACACACACACACACACACACACACACACACACACAAAGGTAGACCAAGAAAAATAAAATGAAAGTGGCATTTTAACTTACTAAATTAAGCAAAAAGGAGATTTTGAAACATAACAAAACTTTTCATATGAATCAAATCAAATAGTAGTATTAGCAGTTGAATTGAAAATAAGTTGTACTCAGGACCTGTACGGACAAGATGGCAGAGTAGGAGGATCCTGAGCTCACTCCCACAGACACACCAAGGCTGCACTACACAGAGAGCAGCTTTCTCTACGTGTGACCTGAAGACTATAAGAAAAGCTCTTCACAGCCAAAGATCCGAAGAAAAGGCAACATCAAGGCAGATAAGAAGGGCAGGGATGCAGTCTGGTCAGGAACCAAACTTCGGGTGAGGTGACCCACAGTGGGAGGGATATCACAGGTGTGGACATCTTCCCTGAGGAGCTAGGGGTTCAAGCCTAACATTGGACACTCCTGACCCTGGGGATCCACACTGAGAAGACAAGCCCCTGTCTTTGAAAATCAGCTGGGCTTAACTCTGGAAAAGCTGGGTCCTATAGGAAATTGAGTCTCTGCTCTTAAAAGGCCCATGCACAATCTCACTTGCTGAGACCCAGCACACACTGCAGCAGCTTGAAAAGCACCTGGGCCATAAGTGAAAGAGATTTACTGACTAGTTTTAGGGTATGTGCCCTAGGGGCAGCAATCTGTAGGAATTTTCTCCAGGAACAAAAGTGCTGGCAGGCACCATTTTTCTTACCCTCCTTCAACCTAGCTGGACTGATCCTGGTGGCCACCAGTTCTGACACCATCTATCCTGCTAGCACTGCTCCCCATGCCCTAGTGTTCTGCAGATTTGCCCTGCCCAACCCACCTGCCCTAGCAGGCACCTCTCCAAAGTGGTGCCAAACATGGCAGGCAGCATCACTTGGGACCAGCACTCCCCAAGGTGTCTACTACCCTACTGTACCTGGCAGGCAGCCTCAGCCAGAACCTGTGCATCTCCAAAGCAACTCCTGCACCAGGAAGGAGGGGAGACCAGCCCCTTCCCCAACACACACACAGCATGCTTGTAATAGTCATAGTCTGGCCTCACAGCCAGCCCCTACAGTAGTTCTAGCTGGGCATTTCAGCCAACTGGGCCAGGGCCAGCTTTGCCCACCCATGTGCCCTCAGCAGTCATTGCCCAGTCACCACAAGATAGTGTAGGCAGCCCACACAGAGGACGCACCTGGATTGCGTGGTTATGCAGAACAAAGGGATTACATATCTGAGCACTGTAGGATGCCTTCCACAAAGGCCACTATTTTCAAGACGAGGAGACATAGCTGATCTATGTAATGCACAGAAACAAGCTGAAAGGGTAAGGCAAAATGAGGAAACAGATGAATATGTTCCAAATGAAAGAAAAAGATGAAATCTTATTAAAAATAACAAATGAGTCTACACCAACTACAAATACAAAGCATAAAGGCTTATACCTGTGTGCTCGGCCCACTGGTTCAGGCAGTGGAGACAGGTATAGCAGCCAGGAATAAGGAAACAGCTCTTTCCTCCCCCCAGGCACCAATATCATTCCCCTGGGACGCCCAACATTGCTTCAGGGGCTGAGCAGCTCCAGAGAGTAGAGCTTCTGGACACTAGAGGGCGCCATATACAAATATGAAATGCCAAAGGAACCTGGTACAGAGTAAAATTAATATAACCCCTGAGAAAGACAACACAGACCTCATGACTCTTCCTGAAAGGGAGTTCAAAATAAAAATCGTTGGGCGGAGCCAAGATGGTGGCGTGAGTAGAGCAGTGGAAATCTCCTCCCAAAAACACATAGAGCTATGAAAATATAACAAAGAAAAATCTTCCTAAAATAGAGACCACAGGACACAGGACAACATCCAGACTACATCCACACCTGCAAGAACCCAGCGCCTTGTGAAGGGGGTAAGATACAAGCCCCAGCCCGGCGGGACCCGAGCGCCCCTCCCCCCGGCTCCCGGCGGGTGGAGAGAAACCGGAGCGGTTTTTTTTTTTTTTTTTTTGGCGAGCGCTTTTTGGAAGCCTTAGAGGGACGGGCCCCCGTTGCTGGGGAGGCAGGGTGGCGGGACCGGTGAGGAGGTGCCTGGGAACGGCGCCGGAGGACAAAGAACACCCCGCGTTTCTCCCTGCGAGACCGGCGGGCGGGTGCCTGAGACCGGTGCCTGAGGACGGAGGAGGTCGCGCGTTTTTCCCCTTTTTTTTTTTTCTCTTTTTGGCGAGCGCTTTTTGGAAGCCTTGAAGGGACGGGGACCCCAGTGCTAGGGAGGCACGGTGGCGGGACTGGTGAGCGGGTGGCTGGGACCGGCGCCTGAGGACAAAGAATATCCCCCGTTTTTCCCTGCGGGACCGGTGGGCGGGTGCCTGAGACCGGCACTTGAGGACAGAGGAAATCGCGCGTTTTTCCCCTTTTTTTTTCTCTTTTCTGTGAGTGCTTTTTGGAAGCCTAAAAGGGACAGGGACCCCGGTGCTAGGGAGGCAGGGCGGCGGGACTGGTGAGCGGGTGCCTGGGACCGGCACCTGAGGACAAAGAATATCCCGCATTTTTCCCTGTGGGACCGGTGGGTGGGTGCCTGAGACCAGCACCTGAGGACGGAAGAAATCGCGCGTTTTTCCCCTTTTTTTTCTCTCTTTTTGCCGAGTGCTTTTTGGAAGCCTTGAAGGGACAGGGACCCCGGTGCTAGGGAGGCAGGGCGGCGGGACTGGTGAGCGGGTGCGTGGGACCAGTGCCTGAGGACAAAGAATATTGAGCGTTCCTTCCCTGAGGGACCGGTGGGTGGGTGCTTTTTGGAAGTCTTGAAAGGACAGGGACCCTGGTGCTAGGGAGACAGGGCAGCAGGACCAGTGAGCGGGTGCCTGGGACCGGCACCTGAGGACAAAAAAAAAAAAAAAAAATCGCTTGTTTTTCCCCTTTTTTTCCTTTTTTTTTCTCTTTCTTTCTGTTCCCTCTCTCATTGTTGCTGCTGTTGTTTTGGTTTGGAGAGTGCTTTTTGGAAATCTTAAAGGGGCAGGACAGGTCACTTAGACCAGAAGCAGGGAATCTGGGGATCTCTGGGCACTCTAACCCCCTGGGCAGCAGGGAGCACAGAGGCCCCTTACGGAGATAAATAGTCTCCTAGCTGCTCCCCCTCCAACGGGGCTCCACCATTTTGGAGGAACAGCCCCAGCCAGGCCAAGCCCACAGCAACAGCGGAGATAAACCCCAAAGCAACTGGGCAGGAAGCAGAAGCCCTGTCTGCACGCAGCTGCCCAGCACAAGCCACTAGAGGTCGCTATTCTCCCAGGAAAAGGCTACAAACCAACAAGAAGGGAAGCTCTTCCAGTGGTCACGTGTACCAGCTCTGCAAACTATCTCTATCACCATGAAAAGGCAAAACTACAGGCA
The DNA here is from genome assembly GCF_040802235.1 of Manis javanica. Lineage (NCBI taxonomy): Eukaryota > Metazoa > Chordata > Mammalia > Pholidota > Manidae > Manis > Manis javanica. The sequence continues at coordinate 40,599,349 of NC_133159.1, forward strand.
GACAAAGATCACAGAGACAACACCTGAGGAGACAGACCTAACTAGTCTTCCTGAAAAAGAATTCAAAATAAAAATCATGAACATGCTGACAGAGATGCAGAGAAAAATGCAAGAGCAATGGGATGAGATGCAGAGAAAAATGCAAGAGCAGTGGGATGAGATGCAGAGAAAAATGCAAGAGCAGTGGGATGAAGTCCGGAAGGAGATCACAGATGTCAGGAAAGAGATCACAGAAGTGAAACAATCCCTGGAAGGATTTATAAGCAGAATGGATAAGATGCAAGAGGCCATTGAAGGAATAGAAGCCAGAGAACAGGAACGTATAGAAGCTGACATAGAGAGAGATAAAAGGATCTCCAAGAATGAAACAACACTAAGAGAAATATGTGACCAATACAAAAGGAAAAACATTCGTATTATAGGGATACCAGAAGAGGAAGAAAGAGGAAAAGGGATAGAAAGTGTCTTTGAAGAAATAATTGCTGAAAACTTCCCCAAACTGGGGGAGGAAATAATCGAACAGACCATGGAATTATACAGAACCCCCAACAGAAAGGATCCAAGGAGGACAACACCAAGACACATAATAATTAAAATGGCAAAGATCAAGGACAAGGAAAGAGTTTTAAAGGCAGCTAGAGAGAAAAAGGTCACCTATAAAGGAAAACCAATCAGGCTAACATCAGACTTCTCAACAGAAACCCTACAGGCCAGAAGAGAATGGCATGATATACTTAATGCAATGAAACAGAAGGGCCTTGAACCAAGGATACTGTATCCAGCACGACTATCATTTAAATATGATGGTGGGATCAAACAATTCCCAGACAAGCAAAAGCTGAGGGAATTTGCTTCCCACAAACCACCTCTACAGGGCATCCTACAGGGACTGCTCTAGATGGGAGCACCCCTAAAAAGAGCACAGAACAAAACACACAACATATGAAGAATGGAGGAGGAGGAATAAGAAGGGAGAGAAGAAAAGACTCTCCAGACAGTGTATATAACAGCTCAATAAGTGAGCTAAGTTAGGCAGTAAGATACTAAAGAAGCTAACCTTGAACCTTTGGTAACCACGAATCTAAAGCCTGCAATGGCAATAAGTACATATCTTTCAATAGTCACCCTAAATGTAAATGGACTTAATGCACCAATCAAAAGACATAGAGTAATAGAATGGATAAAAAAGCAAGACCCATCTATATGCTGCTTACAAGAAACTCACCTTAAACCCAAAGATAAGCATAGACTAAAAGTCAAGGGATGGAAAAACATATTTCAGGCAAACAACAGTGAGAAGAAAGCAGGGGTTGCAGTACTAATATCAGACAAAATAGACTTCAAAACAAAGAAAGTAACAAGAGATAAAGAAGGCCACTACATAATGATAAAGGGCTTAGTCCAACAAGAGGATATAACCATTCTAAATATATATGCACCCAATACAGGAGCACCAGCATATGTGAAGCAAATACTAACAGAACTAAAGAGGGAAATAGACTGCAATGCATTCATTGTAGGAGACTTCAACACACCACTCACCCCAAAGGATAGATCCACCGGGCAGAAAATAAGTAAAGACACACAGGCACTGAACAACACACTAGAACAGATGGACCTAATAGACATCTATAGAACTTTACATCCAAAAGCAACAGGATATACATTCTTCTCAAGTGCACATGGAACATTCTCCAGAATAGACCACATACTAGCTCACAAAAAGAGCCTCAGTAAATTCCACAATATTGAAATTCTACCAACCAATTTTTCAGACCACAAAGGTATGAAAGTAGAAATAAATTCTACAAAGAAAACAAAAAGGCTCACAAACACATGGAGGCTTAACAACATGCTACTAAATAATCAATGGATCAATGAACAAATCAAAATAGAGATCAAGGAATATATAGAAACAAATGACAACAACAACACTAAGCCCCAACTTCTGTGGGATGCAGCGAAAGCAGTCTTAAGAGGAAAGTATATAGCAATCCAGGCACACTTGAAGAAGGAAGAACAATCCCAAATGAATAGTCTAACATCACAATTATTAAAACTGGAAAAAGAAGAACAAATGAGGCCTAAAGTCAGCAGAAGGAGGGACATAATAAAGATCAGAGAAGAAATAAACAAAATTGAGAAGAATAAAACAATAGCAAAAATCAACGAAACCAAGAGCTGGTTCTTTGAGAAAATAAACAAAATAGATAAGCCTCTAGCCCAACTTATTAAGAGAAAAAGAGAGTCAACACAAATCAACATAATCAGAAATGAGAATGGAAAAATCATGACAGACTCCACAGAAATACAAAGAATTATTAAAGACTACTATGAAAACCTATATGCCAACAAGCTGGAAAACCTAGAAGAAATGGACAACTTCCTAGAAAAATACAACCTTCCAAGACTGACCAAGGAAGAAACACAAAAGTTAAACAAACCAATTACAAGCAAAGAAATTGAAACAGTAATCAAAAAACTACCCAAGAACAAAACCCCGGGGCCGGACGGATTTACCTCGGAATTTTATCAGACACACAGAGAAGACATAATACCCATTCTCCTTAAAGTGTTCCACAAAATAGAAGAAGAGGGAATACTCCCAAACTCATTCTATGAAGCCAACATCACCCTAATACCAAAACCAGGCAAAGACCCCACCAAAAAAGAAAATTACAGACCAATATCCCTGATGAATGTAGATGCAAAAATACTCAATAAAATATTAGCAAACAGAATTCAACAGTATATCAAAAGGATCATACACCATGACCAAGTGGGGTTCATCCCAGGGATGCAAGGATGGTACAACATTCGAAAATCCATCAACATCATCCACCACATCAACAAAAAGAAAGACAAAAACCACATGATCATCTCCATAGATGCTGAAAAAGCATTTGACAAAATTCAAGATCCATTCATGATAAAAACTCTCAGCAAAATGGGAATAGAGGGCAAGTACCTCAACATAATAAAGGCCATATATGATAAACCCACAGCCAGCATTATACTGAACAGCGAGAAGCTGAAAGCATTTCCACTGAGATCGGGAACCAGACAGGGATGCCCACTCTCCCCACTGTTATTTAACATAGTACTGGAGGTCCTAGCCACGGCAATCAGACAAAACAAAGAAATACAAGGAATCCAGATTGGTAAAGAAGAAGTTAAACTGTCACTATTTGCAGATGATATGATACTGTACATAAAAAACCCTAAAGACTCCACTCCAAAACTACTAGAACTGATATCGGAATACAGCAAAGTTGCAGGATACAAAATCAACACACAGAAATCTGTAGCTTTCCTATACACTAACAACGAATCAATAGAAAGAGAAATCAGGAAAACAATTCCATTCACCATTGCATCAAAAAGAATAAAATACCTAGGAATAAACCTAACCAAGGAAGTGAAAGACTTATACTCTGAAAACTACAAGTCACTCTTAAGAGAAATTAAAGGGGACACTAATAAATGGAAACTCATCCCATGCTCATGGCTAGGAAGAATTAATATCGTCAAAATGGCCATCCTGCCGAAAGCAATATACAAATTTGATGCAATCCCTCTCAAATTACCAGCAACATTCTTCAATGAATTGGAACAAATAATTCAAAAATTCATATGGAAACACCAAAGACCCCGAATAGCCAAAGCAATCCTGAAAAAGAAGAATAAAGTAGGGGGGATCTCACTCCCCAACTTCAAGCTCTACTACAAAGCCATAGTAATCAAGACAATTTGGTACTGGCACAAGAACAGAGCCACAGACCAGTGGAACAGATTAGAGACCCCAGAAATTAACCCAAACATATATGGTCAATTAATATTTGATAAAGGAGCCATGGACATACAATGGCAAAATGACAGTCTCTTCAACAGATGGTGCTGGCAAAACTGGACAGCTACATGTAGGAGAATGAAACTGGACCATTGTCTAACCCCATATACAAAGGTAAACTCAAAATGGATCAAAGACCTGAATGTAAGTCACGAAACCATTAAACTCTTGGAAAAAAACATAGGCAAAAACCTCTTAGACATAAACATGAGTGATCTCTTCTTGAACATATCTCCCCGGGCAAGGAAAACAACAGCAAAAATGAGCAAGTGGGACTACATTAAGCTGAAAAGCTTCTGTACAGCGAAAGACACCATCAATAGAACAAAAAGGAACCCTACAGTATGGGAGAATATATTTGAAAATGACAGATCTGATAAAGGCTTGACGTCCAGAATATATAAAGAGCTCACACGCCTCAACAAACAAAAAACAAATAACCCAATTAAAAAATGGGCAGAGGAACTGAACAGACAGTTCTCCAAAAAAGAAATACAGATGGCCAAGAGACACATGAAAAGATGCTCCACATCGCTAATTATCAGAGAAATGCAAATTAAAACTACAATGAGGTATCACCTCACACCAGTAAGGATAGCTGCCATCCAAAAGACAAACAACAAAAAATGTTGGCGAGGCTGTGGAGAAAGGGGAACCCTCCTACACTGCTGGTGGGAATGTAAATTAGTTCAACCATTGTGGAAAGCAGTATGGAGGTGCATCAAAATGCTCAAAACAGACCTACCATTTGACCCAGGAATTCCACTCCTAGGAATTTACCCTAAGAACGCAGCAATCAAGTTTGAGAAAGACAGATGCACTCCTATGTTTATCGCAGCACTATTCACAATAGCCAAGAATTGGAAGCAACCTAAATGTCCATCTGTAGATGAATGGATAAAGAAGATGTGGTACATATACACAATGGAATACTACTCAGTCATAAGAAGTGGAAAAATCCAACCATTTGCAGCAACATGGATGGAGCTGGAGAGTATTATGCTCAGTGAAATAAGCCAAGCGGAGAAAGAGAAATACCAAATGATTTCACTCATCTGAGGAGTATAGGAACAAAGGAAAAACTGAAGGAACAAAACAGCAGCAGAATTACAGAACCCAAAAATGGACTAACAGGTACCAAAGGGAAAGGAACTGGGGAGGATGGGTGGGCAGGGAGGGATAAGGGGGGGGAAGAAGAAGGAGGGTATTAAGATTAGCATGCATGGGGGGGAGGGAGAAAGGGGAGGGTGGGCTGCACAACACAGAGAGGACAAGTAGTGACTCTACCACATTTTGCTAAGCTGATGGACAGTAACCGTAATGTGGTTGTTAGGGGGGACCTGATATAGGGGAGAGCATAGTAAACATAGTATTCTTCAGGTAAGTGTAGATTAAAAATTTAAAAAAAAAAAAGAAAGAAAGAAAGAAAAGGGGGATTACTCCTTAACAGGATAAAACTATTGGTAAATCAAAGATCAACGCATGCTTTAAATATCCTTAATGTTGATCACTTAAAGGGTGTCAGATGATCAGCTATGGAGGTACTCTTTTCTGATAATATTCCTTTCTCTTAATTAAAAAAAAAAAAAAAAAAAAAAGCAGTTACTGTGTGCTGACCTCCAATGAGTTCTGCACAGTGGTATAGAGGGCATGTCAAAGTGTGGGCAAAGGGTCTGTTTGTTTCTAGGCAGAAGATCAAGGCCTAGCTTGGATACCCAGAAAATGAACTAAGATACGATATGAGGAGGAGCTTCCGGCATCAGCACTCTCTGGAGGACTCGTGCCGGGGGATGATCATCAAAAAGCCTCCACAGGGATCCGGACGATGCTGCGGTTGTGGCTGCATCCAGCCCACCGTCTCCTGGACTTGCCATAAGAAGGAGGAGGGAGATATCTAGGCTGGCATGTGCATACAGTGAGACAACGAATTTGACTGGATCTGTACTGTTGGAACTCAACCAGGAGTTGGGAGGGGTGCAAGTTGTAGCACCCCAAAATCTCATGACTATAGACTATCTGTGGTTAAAAGAACATATGGGATGTGAACAGATCCCAGAAATGGGCTGCTTTAATTTGTCTGATGGTTCAAGTACAGTTGGACAATATCCATCATATCATAGATAAATTTTCACAAATGCCTAGGGTGCCTAAATGGTTTTCTTGGCTTCACTGGAGATGGCTGGTAATTATAGATTTGCTTTGTTTATGTCACCGTATTCCTATTATGTTAATATGTGTGTGCAAATTAGTTAGTAGTTTAAAACCTGTACATACTTAAGGTACTATACAAGAAGATATGTCAAAGAAATAATCAATCCTCCCAAGTTTCCTTCATATGCTACATCTATAGCTTTTCTTCTTCCTTCCTAATTACAAACCTTAAATAGAATTCGTGCCTCATATCGAATTTACCGAGTATCATAATTCCTCCAGGTGGTAAAGATACCTCGAGACAAGTGCTGGGCATAGAAGCCACAGGGCATAAATCTGCAAAGAAGTTAAAAGCTAACCTTTGCAAACAATATGGCTTCTCTCTCACTTACCAACTTTACATTTCCCTGTATGGCCCTGGAAGATGACTGGTTAGCCAGAGACGGGTAAGATTCCTCAAGGGAGGAACAACCTAAGACAGGCACAGTCGCAGGGGGGCCATCAGGTGAGAATTTGGGGATCAACAGAGGTGAGGCTCAGAACCTCACCCCCCCCTGCTTTGAGAGAAATCTTCTGCATCCGTGGATGTCTTGCTGCCCTTGTCTAGCCTGGATTAATACTTAGTCCATAGGCACACACCTGATCATCTGATCATCTACATTTGCCTTCTTACAGCACTAAACTATGTTTTCTACCTTTATCTTGCATCTACCTACCACTTCAGCATTTTATTAAAAATAAAAATAATAATAATAATAGGAGAAATGTGGGATCAACATATAAATCAAGTACAAAAATCAAATGAGTATTCATATTTGACCTGATGGTTTATAGGTCATATTGCATGATCAAAACCAAAAGTTTCTGTGATGAATGCCCTTGTACTGTTCACCATGTAAGAATTTATTCACTCTGTAAGAATTCGTTCACCATGTAAGAACTTGTTCGTTATGCTTCAGAAGATTGGAGACTGACGAGAATTAGGCTTGAGATGGATTAATGATTGTACATTGAGCATTGACCCCCCTATACTGAATTTTATTGTTGTTAACAACCATTTGATCAATAAATATGAGAGATGCCCTCTCAAAAAAAAAAAAAAAAATTATACCTGGATTAAGAAAAGGTGAAAAAAAAAAATAAAAATAAAAATAAAAATCGTTAACATGCTCATGGAGGTACGGAAAGAAATTCAAAAACTCAGGAATGAATTCTGGCCAGAGATCCAATAGTTGAAGAGCACAATGGAGGATATTAAAAGCAGATTGGATATGGTGGAGATGACAAATGAAATAGAAATGAGAGAAGAGGAATACAAAGAAGCTGAGGCACAGAAAGAGAAAAGGATCTCTAAGAATGAAAGAATATTGAGACAAATGTGTGACCAATCCAAATGGAATGATATTCCCATTATAAAGGGTATGAGAAGAAGACGAAGAAGAGAGAAAAAGGGATTGAAAGTGTCTTTGAGGCAGTAATTGCTGAAAACTTCCACAATCTGGGGAAGGAGATAGTCTCTCAGGCTATGGAGATCCACAGATCTCCTAACACAAGGGACCCAAGGAAGACAACACCAAGACATAATAATTAAAATGGTAAAGATTAAGGATAAGAACAGACTATTAAAAGCAGCCAGAGAGAGAAATAAGATCACATACAAGGGAAAGCCCATCAGGCTATCATCAGACTTCTCAGCAGAAACCTTGCAGGCTAGAAGGGAGTGGCATGATGTATTTAATGTAATGAAGCAGAAGGGCCTCAAACCAAGATTACTTTATCTGGCAAGACTATCATTCAAATTTGAAGGAGGAATTAAACTATTTCCAGATAAGCAAAAGCTGAGAGGATTTGCCTCCCACAAACCATCTCTACAGTGTATTTTGGAGGGACTGCTATAGATGGAAGTGATCCTAAGGTTTAATAGCTTTCACCAGAGATAATAAAACCACAGTAAAGAAAGTAGAACAGCTAATTACTAAGCAAATGCAAAATTAAATTAACTATCCCCAAAGTCAATCAAGGGATAGACAAAGAATACAGAATATGATATCTAATATATAAAGAATGGAGGAGGAAGAAAAAGGAGAAAAAAAAACCTTTAGATAGTGTTTGTAATAGCATAATAAGTGAGTTAAGTTAGACTCTTATATAGTAAGGAAGTTACCACTGAACCTTTGCTAACCATGAATCTAAAGCCTGCAGTGGCAATAAGTACATACCTATCGATACTCACCCTAAATGTAAATGGTCTGAATGCACCAATCAAAAGACATAGAGTCACTGAATGGATAAAAAAACAAGATCCATCTATATGCTGCCTACAAGAGAATCACTTTAACCCAAAGACATACACAGACAAAAAGGGAAGGGATAAAAAAAGATATTTCATGCAACTAATAGGGAGAAAAAAGCAGGAGTTACAGTACTTATATCAGACAAAATAGACTTCAAAACAAACAAAGTCATAAGAGACAAAGAAGGACATTACATAATGATAAAAGGGTCAATCCAACAAGAAGATATAACTGTTATAACTATCTATGCACCAAACTTAGGAGCACCTACATATGTGAAACAAATACTACCAGAATTAAAAGGGGAAATAGAATGCAATGCATTCATTCCAGGAGACTTCAGCACTCCATTAACTCTGAAGGACAGATCAACCAGACAGAACATAAGGACACAGAGGCATTGAACAACACATTAGAATACATGAACCTAACAGACATCTACAGACCTATACACCCAAAAGCAGCAGAATACACATTCTTAGCAAGTGCTCATGGAACATTTTTAAGAATAGATCGTATACCAGGCCACAAAAAGAGCCTTGGTAAATTAAAAAAGGTTTAAATTGTACCAATCACTTTCTCAGACCACAAAGGTAGGGAACTAGAAATAAATTAAGCAAAGAAAATGAAAAACCCCACAAACACATGCAGGCTTCACAACATGCTTCTAAATAACCAATGCATCAATGACCAAATATAAACAGAGATCAAGCAATCTGTGGAGAAAAATGACAATAATTCAACACTGCAAAATCTGTGGGACACAGTGAAAGCCATGCTGAGAGGAAAGTATAATGCAATACAGGCTTACCTCAGGAAAGAAGAACAATCCCATATGAGTGGTCTAAACTCACAATTAACGAAACTAGAAAAAAGGAGAACAAATGAGGCCCAAAGTCAGTAGAAGGAGGGACATAATAAAGATTAGAGCAGAATAAATAAAATCAAGAAGAATAAAACAATAGAAAAAAATCACTGAAAGCAAGAGCTGGTTCTTCAAGAAAATAAACAAAATAGATAAACCCCTAGACAGACTTATCAAGAAAAAAAAAAAGAGTCTACTCACATAAACAGAATCAGAAATGAGAAAGGAAAAATCACTATGGACAACACAGAAATACAAATAATTATTAGAGAATACTATGAAAAATTAAATGCTAACAAACTGAATAACCTAGAAGAACTGGACAACTTTATAGAAAAATACAACCTTCCAAGGATGACCCAGAAAGAAACAGAAAATCTGAACAGACCAATTACCAGCAATGAAATTGAACTGGTAATCAAAAACCTATCTAAGAATAAAACTCTTGGACCAGATGGCTTCACCGCTGAATTTTATCAAACTTTAGTGAAAACCTAATACCCATCCTCCTTAAAGTTTTCCAAAGAGTAGAACAAGAGTGAATATTTCAAGGCCAGCATCACTCTAATACCAAAATCAGGCAAAGACGCCACAAAAAAAGAAAATTACAGACCAATATCCCTGATGAACATAGATGCAAAAATGCTCAACAAAATATTAGCAAACTGAATTAAAAAATATATCAAAAAGATCATCTATCATGATCAAGTACAATTTATTCCAGGGATGCAATGATGGTACAATATTTGAAAATCGATTAACATCATCACCACATTAATAAAAAGAAGGACAAAAAGCACATGATCATCCATCTCCATAGATGCTGAAAAAGCATTTGACAAAATTCAACATCCATTCATGATAAAAACTCTCAACAAAATGGGTATAGAGGGCAAGTACCTCAACATAATAAAGGCCATATATGACAAACCCACAGCCAACATTATACTTAACAGCGAGAAGCTGAAACCTTTTCCTTTAAGATCGGGAACAAGACAAGGATGCCCACTTCTATTCAATATAGTACTGGAGATCCTAGCCATGGCAGTCAGACAACACAAAGAAATAAAAGGCCTCCAGATCATCAAGGAAGAAGTTAAACTGTCCCTGTTTGCAGATGACAAGATATTGTACATAAAAAGCCCTAAAGGGGTATGGGTGGGGACTTGATTCTATGGAAAAATATAGTAACCACATTGCTTTTTATTGGAAACCTTCAAAGGAGTGTATATCAATCATACCTTAATAAAAAATAAACAATTAAAAAAATTTTTTAAATATAAACCCTAAAGAATCTACTCCAAAACTACTAGATCTAATATCTGAATTCAGGAGAGCTGCAGGATACAAAATTAATATGCAGAAATCTTTGGCATTCCTATACACTAACAATGAACTAACAGAGAAATCAGGAAAAGAATTCCTTTCACAGTTGTATCAAAAAGAATAAAATACATAGGAATAAACCTAACCAAGGAAGTGAAAGATCTATACTCCGAAAACTACAGGACACTCATGAGAGAAATTAAAGAAGATACCAATAAATGGAAACACATGCCATGTACATGGATAGGAAGAAATAATATTGTCAAAATGGCCATCTTGCCTAAAGCAATCTACAGATTCAATGCAATTCCTATCAAAATACCAACAGCATTCTTCAACAAACTAGAGCAAATCACTCTAAAATAAAATTCATATGGAACCACAAAAGACCCCAAATAGCCAAAGCAATCCTGAGAAAGAACAATAAGGCAGGGGGGATTATGCTCCCTAACTTCAAGCTCTACTACAAAACCACAGTAATCTAGACAATTTGGTGCTGGCACAAGAACAGACCCATAGACCAATGGAACAGACTAGAGAGCCCTGATATAAACCCAACCATATATGGTCAATTAATATATGATAAAGGAGCCATGGACATACAATGGGGAAATGATAGCCTCTTCAACAGCTGGGGTTGGCAAAACTGGACAGCTAGATGCAAGAGAATGAAACTGGATTATTGTTTAACCCCATACATAAAAGTAAACTCAAAATGGATCAAAGACCTGAATGTAAGTCATGAAACCATAAAACTCTTAGAATACAACATAGGCAAAAATCTCCTGAATATAAGCATGAGCAACTTCTTTCTGAATGCATCTCCTTGAGCAAGGGAAACAAAAGCAAAAATGAATTCATGGGACTACATCAAAGTAAAAAGTTTCTGTATGGCAAAGAACACCATGAACAGAACAAAAAGGCATCCTACAGTATGGGTGAATATATTTGCAAATGACATATCCGACAAGGGGTTAACATCCAAAATTTATAAAGAACTCACAGGCCTCAACACCCAAGAAGCAAATAACCCAATTAAAAAATGGGCAGAGGATATGAAGAGACAGTTCTCCAAAGAAGAATTTCAGATGGCCAGCAGACACATGAAAAGATGCTCCACACCACCAATCATCAGGGAAATGCAAATTAAAACCACAATGAGATATCACCTCACACCAGTTAGGATGGCCAGCATCGAAAAGACTAAGAACAACAAATGCTGGCAAGGATGCAGAGAAAGGGGAACTCTCCTACACTGCTGGTGGGAATGTAAGGTAGTTCAACCATTGTGGAAAGCAATACGGAGGTTCCTCAAAAAACTAAAAATAGAAATACCATTTGATCCAGGCATCCCACTCCTTGAAATTTACCCAAAGAATACAACTTCTCAGATTCAAAAAGACATATGCACCCCTATGTTTATCACAGCACTTTTTACAATAGCCAAGATATGGAAGCAACCTAAGTGTCCATCAATAGATGAATGGTTAAAGAAGATGTGGTACATATTCACAATGGAATACTACTCAGCCATGAGAAAGAAACAAATCCTACCATTTTCAACAACATGAATGGAGCTGGAGGACATTACGCTCAGTGAAATAAGCCAAGCGAAGAAAGACAAATGCCAAATGATTTCCCTCATTTGTGGAGTATAACAATTAAGCAAAACTGAAGGAACAAAATAGCAGCAGACTCAGAGACTCCAAGAATGAACTAGTGGTTGCCAAAGGGGAGCGGTGTGGGAGGGTGGGTGGAAAGGGAGGGAGAAGGGGTTTGAGGGGTATTATGTTTAGTACACATGGTGTGGGGCATCGCGGGGAAAACAGTGTAGCACAGAGAAGGCAAATAGTGAATCTGTGGCATCTTACTACACTGATGGACAGCGACTGCCTTGGGGTATGGGTGGGGACTTGATAATATGGGTAAATGTAGTAACCACATTGTTTTTTCATGTGAAACCTTCATAAGAGTGTATATCAATAATAGCTTAATAAAAAAAATTTTTAAGTCCCAAAAAAAGAAAACAACAAATGAAATGGAGATAAGCAATGTATCCGATAAGGAGTTCAAAGTAACCACCATAAAGATACTCATTGAACTAGGGAGAAGAGTGGTTGCTCGATATCTAATTATTAGGGAAACGCAAATGGAAACTACAATGAGATTTCACCTCACACCAGTTCAATTGGCTATTATCAGAAAGAAAAGAAATAACAAGTGTTGGTGAGCTTGTGGAGAAATGGGAACCCTTGTTCATTGCTGGTGGGAAAGTAAATTGGTACAGCCACTGTGGAAACATTGCTGAGATTCATCAAAAATCAAGGACAGAACTACCATATGATCCTGCTATTCCGTTTCTGGGTATTTATCTGAAGAATACAAAAACACTGATTTGAAAAGATACATGCATCCCTATGTCTGTTGCAGCATTATTTACAATAGCCAATGAAAATATCCTAAATGTCCATCAAAGATGAATGGCTAAAGAAGATGTATATATCCAATGAAATACTACTTAGCCATAAAAAAGGATGAAACCTTGCCATTTGCAGTATCACAAATGAACCTTGAAAGTATTATGCTAAATGAAATAAGCCAGTTGGAGAAAGATAAATACCATATGATTTCACTCACATGTAAAATGTAAAAAAAAAAAAAAAGAAAAAAAACGACCCCATAGATAAAAAATACAGATTGGTGATTATGAGAGAGTAAGGGGGGAGGATGGTAGGTAGAATGAGTGAAGGGGGGGGCCGCTTGTACAATGACAGATGGTAACTAGACATTCAGTGATGATTGCTTTGCAGTGCACACAGTTGTTGCATTAGAATTTTGTACACCTGTAAGTTATATAATGTTATATACCAATTTTATCTCAATAAAAAAAATCCCAACATGCAATCAAACTATTCTTTTAATCAATGAAATTGTTGACCTTCCTCTGGGATGGGAAGAAAACAAATGATTTACATGAGAACACTCTTTGATTTGTCTGAAAAGGATTTAGACATTTAAAAATTCCATATGCTTTTATAACCTTTTGATTTATTTGGCCTTTTGTTTCTTGGCATAGTTGAAACTTCCATAGCTAGTCTTCATAAAAGATGTGTGTCTACATTAATAGGAGAAAGGAACATGTGTTAAGGAATTGCCATGTAAATGTACTATTTTGAATAATTTTTTAAAAGACTAATATTTCTTCAACAACTTTTGTAAGAAATTTTGCAATTTTTCAGAAAAGTAAAATAGTGTCTTGGATGGAAAACTTAAATTATGTAATATAACAAATAGTGTCAAGTTTTCAGAACTTTAGGCAAAAACCTACTGCTGGGACTCAGGGAGGAAGAGGACAATAGTGATGACCTCAAACGCAGGGAGAAATCAGCTACTACTGAATCTCCTAAGATCCTTACTGACCCAGAAAGCCGATCACTGTCAGTCACAAAACCTGAGGGAGAGGTGCCTTTCCTTGTGGCATTCCCTTTGCCTCAAGTGAGAATTTCAGGACTGTCCTTGCTGTGTATTTGGGTAGGTGAGAAGGGCAGGAGTTTGGCAGGGGGTTGGAGATGGAAGGGACTTGGGATTATACAGTTCTAGTTTCTTCTGGTAGGATGCTGCAGTGAGGACTTACCTGGAAAGAGAGACAAACTCTCCCTTCTCAAATGAGGAAGAATGCAGTAAACATATTTCTATGTGACTGCCAAGTCCTCTGCCTTCTTTGAAATCAGCCCCACCCCCACCCCCCAGCTTCAATCTTTGCTATAGGGATTAGGTGGTCATGACTGTACTAGGTAACCCCTCCTCGGCATACTTTTTTTTTTTGGTATCATTAATATACAATTACATGAGGAACATTATGTTCACTAGACTCCTCCCATCACCAAGTTCCTCCCACATACCCATTGCAGTCACGGTCCATCAGCGCATACTTTTGACTACAGTAGAATGTATCAGAGTTGATGCTGGTCCAAGCTGAGTCAAATTCTTTTTCTCTCAGAAATTTCAAATTGGTATTCAAAGGTGGCAGGATGCAACTGAAGAACCAGAAGTTGTCTGAGTGTACTGTACTCCAGAATTGGAGGTTTGTTGACCTTTTTAAGAATGTGTGAGGGTAAGAGCAGGTGAGGGCTATTGAAGGCAGACATTCTGGATTTGAATTATACCTCTGCTACTTACTTAACATGCAACATTGGGCACATTAATCTTCTCCAAGGTTGTGTCCAAATAAGAAAGATGTGGTAATACTGCTTACCTTGCAGCACTGATGTGAGGATTAAATAAAATAAATGATATGAATTGCAGCACTATTTACAATAACCAAGATATGGAAGCAACCTAAGTATCCATCAGTAGATGAATGGATAAAGCAGATGTGGGACATATACATAATGAAATACTATTCAGCCATAAGAAGAAAACAAATCCTACCATTTGCAACAACATGGATGGAGCTAGAGGATATGCTCAGTGAAATAAGCCAGGCTGAGAACAAGTACCAAATGATTTCCCTCATTTGTGGAGCATAACAATGAAGCAAAACTGAAGGAACAAAACAGCAGCAGACTCATAGACTCCAAGAAGGGACTAGCAGTTACCAAAGGGAAAGAGATTGGGGAGGGTGGGTGGGAAGGGAGGGATAAGGGGATTAAGGGGTATTATGATTGGCACACATGGTGTTGGGGGGGTCACGGGGAAGACAGTGTAGCACAGAAAAGACAAGTAGTGACTATGGCATCTTACTACACTGATGGACAGTTTCTGCAATGGGGTATGGGTGGGAACTTGATAATATGGGTGAATGTAGTAACCACAGTGTTTTTCATGTGAAATCTTCACAAGAGTGTATGTCAATGATACCTTAATAAAAAAATGATATGAAATCAGTGTGGTTGGTTGTGGGCAATGCTTTTGTAATGAAATGAAATAAAGTGAAAATATCAGACTATATGACACATAGTAAGGGTTAATATTGTTTTGTGAAAGTTTAATTTCAGATATATATGTATATTAATGTGTGTGTGACATGGATCATGTTGTAAAATGTGTTTCTTACTATAAGTTTATGGTAATTTTTTTCTTATACTTAAAACCAGTGTTACTCTACATATGGTCCAAATACTTATACTAGAATCATCTGGATGCCTGTTTAAAATACAGATTTTTTAACTCCACTGACCAGAAACAGAATTTCTGAGGGTAGAGTCCAGGAATCTACATTTCATCTACTTCCTCAGATAAGTGTCACACACACTGAAACTTGAGAGCCAGTTCTTTAAGCCTACAGAAAGTATTCAAATGTTAGCTTTTATTATATAATTAAACACATTCCTTCATACAAACACTATTTCTGGAACACAACTGTACTAGGAACTCTCTGAGAGGCATAGAAGAGAGAGTAGTTAATCTATTTTGAGTAATGTAGCATCTATCCACACAGTGTTCTGGTATTTTGGTTGGTCTGATATGTTTTGTTGCATTTGACTTCTTGTTTACAAAAGACAACTAACTCTAAGGCTGGAATTCCCAACCATTACAACTCAAAGAGTTTGCAAAGATTCCCACATTTACAACGGTTATTGATTCCCTCAGCTCTCAGAAAGTTGAATTATGAGCAGCCTTGTATATTTACCCAGGGTTGCATGCATTTTGGGAGTCCCTTCCAAAGACACAGGATGGTTAAAAACCTTGTAATTAATAGTCAAATGTGGGTTAGAATAAAGCCAACTTACTCAAAGTGTGATCAAAGGACCAGAGCACTGGCATTATTGGGAAGTTTATTCGAAATGGAGAATCACAGGCCCATCACCGACCTACATTAATATCTGAGAAGCACTGTACTAAAGGAAACATGTAATCAGTATAACCTAATTTTTGTTAACAATTTCATGAGAAGAGAATAATTTCCTGGAAAGTAATTATTTAAACACTCACTGCTGCATGACCACAAACATAAATGTTTTATAGGTATTGTTCACTGACTATAAAATCATATGATCATTGTAGAGATTTTTGGAAACTCAGTAAGTAGGAAAATGTATCCATAACATAAAATATATTTATAATTCCATTCCCCTTTCTTCTAAAATACATAAAAATACATACATTTTACAAAATTGGAATCATATCAAACATAGAAGATTTAAATCTTACTCTTTTCATTTACCTGTCATGAATATTTTCATTAATGCTTTTTTAAAAAATTGGAGTGGTACCTAGTTAAGATTTCCTTAATACAGAAAAAGTAAAATGATGAATGTAAGCAGACAATAAATGTGACATCCAGTTCTAAAATGTCAGAGTTAAGGAGGGACTTAAATATTACTTTGTTCAACCTTTTTAGTTATAGCAGGAGAAATAGAAGCCTAGGAAGCAAAAGTGATTCACCAAAAGAAATTTGCTTAGGTAAACAGATTTATTGATTGAATTATTATTATGTATCAGGATCTGTGGCTGAGTAACCAACTGTCTGCTTTGCCTGGAATTTTCAGTGCTAAAATTGGAATAGCCCCAGCAAACCTGAAGAGTTGGTCACCTTGTTGCGAGGCACTAGAGGCAGAACATTTTATGAGACCTGGCCTTTGCTCTCAAATTGGAGAGACACCTTTGTGAACAGATCACTACAATATGGTGTGATAAGTACCAGAAAAGCACCCAGACTATGAATGAGGCAAGACTTCTGGGATCCTGAAATCTATAGGACAAAAATGGAGTTAACCAAATGAGAGCTGGATATAGAATGGGGTGGTTTAGAAAACATTCAAGTCTGAAGGATTTCTAAAATTAACAAACACGGTAGTGAAAAATAATACTAAGAATTTACTGAGAATTTACTGTGCCAGGCACTACGCTATTATCTCCCTTAATCTTCACAACCCCTTAAGGTTGGATTTGTCATACAAGTGATGAAGATTCCATTAGAAGGTTTTAAGCAGGAAAGTATTATAATTGTGTACATCAAAGATAAAAGCTCGCTCTGGTAGTATGTAAAGTGCTTTTTAAAAAACCCCAGTATATATATGTTATTCTGAAATACATTTAACTTAACATCATCCCCCAAGCCCAGCTTCATAAGAGAGATTCCAGATTCCCAGTACAATTTAAAACCAAATTTGTCCAGTACCTTAACTCTTCTATTATATTTCTTCTGTTTCTCTCTATTTCTTCTTTTGGCTTTCTCCCAACATATAAAATTCTCTAAGGAAATTATGTTATTAGGTTTTGTAACGTGGGTTCCCTCTGTTGACTATGTAGCAATAATAACAGCAACTATTTGACATCCAGCAGAAACAATTGCTTTGGATCTTTACAGTAATTATTTTTTGTTTTTAGGAAAATCAGAGGTTTTTGCCACTGAATTAAAATAATTTATAAAGTACTCAAATGCATATATGACCCAGTAACTGGGTTGTTTAAGTTTTTTTGGGGGGGAGGGGCAGGGGTTAAGTTTAAACAAAAAAAAATTTTCGTACTTGCAGTCACCGTTTTCATTGGCATTGTTCCATTTCTTATCAAAGAGCTGTTTACCTTCATTAAGCTGAATAGCTAATTGAATTTCATAATGGAATTACCCAGACTTTCATTTCCCATTATGCCCACAGTCATACAAATGAACTTTATTATTATCACTTATCAGTAATAATCGCTCATGAGGAATATCATTTCTATGCAACTCCCAGATCACCTAAGACCATGACAAGTTGGTTCCCAAATGCTCCAAATGAATGCCTGGCAGAGGCTGCAGGGAGAGCTGCACCATGTGGGCCTGCCCCTTTAGAACTACACAGAGTCATTTACTCATTCAGAACACACCTAGTGGTACTTGCTCTGAACCACAAGTGTTTGGGAGACAGATTAATAACTTAGACCCTGGTCCCAAGAACACTTTGATCTAGTAAGGGAGATATTTGACATCTGAAATAATACCTCTAACTTGAAACAGACCATAAATATAATTACAGTGGTAAAACATGCCATAAAAGAAAAAGGAAATATTAAATATGATTGAGAATTCAGGCAGACATCTTGGAAAAGATACCATTTGGCCTGAAAAGGACATAAATTTTATGACATTGGGAATTTTTCCTGTTTTGTTCACTGCTATATCCTAAATTCCTAAACTGTGACTGACACATAGGAAATGTTTAATAAATAACATTGCATGAATGGGTAGATTTTGAAATCAATAAGAATTTTACTGACCGTAAAAGGTAGGGAAAAAGAGTTTCCCTTTTCAAAAGTCTTATTCTTAAAACCATGGAGATCATTACTATTGTTTGTTTTAACCTGCCTAAACCCTTCCCTTGACTCTCCGTTATCTATAGGATAAAAAACCATATCCTGTCCACCTCTCCAGAGTTATATCCATGTATCCCATACCAAGCCATTAGGGTCAACAGATGTCTGGTGTGGACTGGACCTTCTGTATTTCACCTATCTGTCCAAGAAATAAAACATACAAAACATTGTGTTATGGTATGCATAACTCATGTAACACCTAATATAAAATATAATGTAGGTTATGAATTAACACACTGATCCTGTGTATATATATTTTAAATTAGGATCCATTCAGTTTCAAGTAATAGAAAATCCTATTCAAATCAGCTTAAGTAATGAAAGGATTTATTGGCAAATGTAAGTGAAAGTCAAGCAATAGGGCAGATTTCAATACAGCAGTTCGATCAGGGCTTCTCCTCAATGGCTCTTCAGTTGTCTCATCTCATCTCTTATGTACGGAGCCTGAAATCCTTTAACTGGCTTTTCCTGTGGACCCAAATTAGACGCTTACAGAAAGGAGACTACATATACTTTGTTATTTACACACAGGGGGAGAGAGCATTGTTTCTCCAAATCAGTGAATAAAAGCCCCAAACCGGACAAAACTACCCCTCAACTGTTTTATGTTTATGTTGGTTCTGTCACCCCCTTTATGTTGGCTTCTGTCAGAGGCCTCCTCTGGAGGGCTGAACTCAACTACGCAGAGAGGAAGGAGTAGCTCCCAAAGAGAAATATGAGTATTGTTAGAAAAGGGAGAGAGAAGGTAAATGCTGGATAGACAATTAATGAACCTCTAATATATATAACTTTTTTGATTGCCAAATATATATCAACTATTACTTCTTTATTGAGGCCATCTAGAATTCCAGCTGACTGTGAAACTTCTAATAGTTCTGAGTTTCTTACGCCTATCACATATTCGACTCTCTCCCCAGGACCCCCTTTTGCCCAGCATCTCTTATTGACCTTTAAGGACTACACTTAACCTGAGAAGGCTTCATGACCCTCAACCTGGTTAGACAGCTGCGCAAGGCTCTTGTGACCCCCTGGTTTTCCTCCAGAGCAGCACTTGATGTTTGATACTGAGAAGTTTGCCAGTTTCCATGTTGGGCCTCCCACAGGAGGACAGGTCCTCACAGAGAGTGTTAGCCAATACTTGGCTGCAAATAACAGAAACCTAAAGCAAGCTGACTTAAACAATAAGAAAATTTATTATTTTTCTAAATAGGAATATTTCTCCAAGGGCAGGGTAAGCTCCAGGTTTGGATGGTACTGCAGGTTAAAAATCTCTTGGACATAAACATGAGTGACTTCTTCATGAACATATCTCCCGGGCAAGGGAAACAAAAGCAAAAATGAACAAGTGGGACTACATCACACTAAAAAGCTTCTGTACAGCAAAGGGCACCATCAGTAGAACAAAAGACATCCTACAGTATGGGAGAATATATTCATAAATGACATATCCAATAAGGGGTTGACATCCAAATTATATAAAGAGCTCACACACCTCAACAAACAAAAAGAAAATAAACCAATTAAAAAATGGGCAGAGGATCTGAAGAGACACTTCTCCAAAGAAGAAATTTAGATGGCCAACAGGCACATGAAAAGATGCTCCACATTGCTAATCATCAAAGAAATGCAAATTAAAACCACAATGAGATATCACCTCACACCAGTTAGGATGGCCAACATCCAAAAGACAAACAACAACAAATGTTGGCAAGGTTGTGGAGAAAGGGGAACCCTCCTACACTGCTGGTGGGAATGTAAATTAGTTCAACCATTGTGGAAAGCAGTATGGAGGTTCATCAAAATGCTTAAAACAGACTTACCATTTGACCCAGGAATTCCACTCCTAGGAATTTACCCTAAGAATGCAGGAGCCCAGTTTCAAAAAGACATATGCACCCCTATGTTTATTGCAGCACTTTTTACAATAGCCAAGAAGTGGAAGCAACCTAAGTGTCCATCAGTAGGTGAATGGATAAAGAAGACGTGGTACATATACACAATGGAATATTATTCAGCCTTAAGAAGAAAACAAATCCTACCATTTGCAACAACATGGATGGAACTAGAGGATATTATGCTCAGTGAAATAAGCCAGGCGGAGAAAGACAAGTATCAAATGATTTTACTCATCTGTGGAATGTAAGAACAAAGAAAAAACTGAAGGTACAAAACGGCAGCAGACTCACAGAACCCAAGAATGGACTAACAGTTACCAAGGGGAAAGGAACTGGGGAGGATGGATGGGAAGGGAGGGGAAAAGGGGGAAAAGGGGGCGTTACGATTAGCCCACATAATGTAGCCGGTGGAGGGGGGACACAGGAAAGGCAGTATATACAGAAAAGACAAGTAATGATTCTATAGCATCTTACTATGCTGATGGACAGTGACTGTAATGGGGTATGTGGGGGGAATTTGATAATAGGGGGAGTCCAGTAACCATAAGGTTGTTCAAGTAATTGTACATTAATGATATCAAAATAAAAATACAAGTAGAAAAAATTTTAAAAAAAGAACCCAGTTCCTTCCCTCTCTCTGCCACCTTTAGGGCTGACTTGCTCCTCAGGCTACAAATGAGATGGCTACAAAAGTTTCAGGCATCACATAATCCAGAGGAAGAGGAACTTTCTCTTTCTTTCAAATAAGGAAACATTTCCCAAAAGCCCTAACAGACTTTTTCCCCATCTGCTTGGTCACCCCTAAATCAATCACTGGCAGGGGGAATAGTATTACCACAAACAGTTTAGGCTAATCATCCAAGGTAGGGTGAAAATGGGTAACCAGTTACGTCAGTTACTACAATAAGGACTTGGTGTTATTCCTCATCCCCTGGACTCTGATACTCTATGACTCTGTGCATCTGCTTTTTGTGATTTCATTTCCCACCCCACCCTGAAACTCACCACCATGGTCATACCCTAGACCCTATCCTTACCAATGAACATATCTTTCCATAATATCTATCTCAAACATCTCACTCTCTGACCTCCTATATTTCTAGCTCACCTTCTTTAATACTCCAACAATCTTTCAGTCCCACAGGGATTTATATTCCACTGATGATCCTGCCACCTTTTCACCGTCCCTCACCCCCTTCTTGTCTTCACTTCCCTCCCTACCCAGTTAAATTTCATGGGCAACCATTATAATCACACCTTTGCATATACTATCAATTCCCTTGCCCCTCTTCATTTCATAATACTCTTGGTAAGATTACAACCCTACTCATATCCATGCTCAGCTTATTTTGTGCACCAAGACCCCTGATGTGACTAGAGAAAAACATACAAGGTAAATTAGTCTCACTATACTTTTAATGGGTCTGTTCAGCAATCACAGTGCATTTCACTAGTCCATTTTATCTTTGACTCTTCCAGATGATCTCCCATCAGAGCTCTCATCTCCTAAAGCCTCCAACACCTCCTTTCATGTGCATGCATTTTAGCTGCTTATTCTGACTTTTATTTTACTGAGAAAACAAAGGTAAATAGAGGAGAACTTCCTTAGTTTCCTATGACCACATCTAGCCACCTAGCTGCTTCTATGCCCAGGCCCTCTGTTTTCTCTGTAAATGTGGATTCACAGTCTGTGAAACTAGCAGACCTTCCCTTTTCTTGTACTGTAGATCCCATCCTTCCTCATTAACTCTAGGATATCACCCTAGCAATTCTCCCATCCTCTATCCTTCATCACCAATATTTTTCTTTTCTGTTGAATCAGTCAGTGGTTCTCAACCAGGGGTGATTTTGCCCACTAACCTCACCCCACCTCCCAGAGGACATTTGGCAATGTCTAGAGACTTAAAATTATTACAACTAGGGAGGATGGGGATGCTATTAGCATCTAGTGGATAGAATGTCAGGGATGTTTCTAAACATTCTCTATGCAAAAGATGTCCCTCCACAACAACAAAAAATTATTCTGCTCAAAATATAAATTGTGCCAAATTTGAGAAAATTTGAACTAGATCATTTCTTAAAGCATACACGCACAAATGCTGATATTGCTCCCATATTAAGAGTCACCCTCAGGGATAAAGGACCACAAAAATTCTCAATCATAGTAAAAGTTGGCTACAGGGACGGTAGCACAGGCATGGAGAATACAGCAAATGATTCTTTAACACCTTTCTATGTTGACAGATGGTAACTGACCTAGTGGGGATGAGGATTTAATAACATGGGTAATTGTTAAATATCATATTGTATATATGAAATCAATATAAGATTGTATATCAACAATACTTCAATTAAAAAAAGTCACCCCCTCCAGACTCCACATCCCCTTCCAACTTCCAACCTATCTCCTGCTCCCCTTTACAGCAAAAGTCCTCAAAAAGTCTTATATGCTCTCACTGTGTTCACTTTCTTTCCTCTAAATCTCACTTAAACTCTTCTGGTCTGGCTATGCCCCCAACATTCCATCAGAATTTCTCTTGTCAAGATCACTGATGACCATATTGTTAAGTCTGAAAATCAGTTCTTAGCATCATGTGATTGAGTTCATAACTCCATTTTCTGAAATGTTTCCTTCATTTGATTCCTAGAAACTACCCTCTTCTGGTTTACTTTCTAATTTTAATAATTCCTCCTTAGTCTCCTTTTCTTATTTCTCATGTCCTTACCTCTAAATATTGGAGTGCCCAGATCTCAGTCCTTGAAGTTTTTTCTTGTGTATACTCACTTCCCTGGCATACTCGGTGGCTTCTAATATCATCTGTCTGCTGATGAATTCCAAATATTTATCTCTAGCCTGGACTTCTCCCCTGAACTCCAAATCCACATACCCAGATGCCTACTCATCATTCCCACCTGAATAGTTAATATGCATATAAAACTTAGCATGTCTGAACTGAGCTCCAGATCTTTCCTTTAAAACCTGCTTCTTCCTTGGTCTTATTCATCAAAGTAACTTACAGTTCTATTCTTCCATTTCCATAGGGTAAGACCTTGGTGTCATCCTTGGCTCCAGTCTCACACCCCAATTTGACCCATCAGCAAACTTACCAAGCTCTACCTTTAAAATTCAGTATATCCAGAATCAGACCACTTACTATCTTCATTCCTGCCATCCTGATCCTACCCACCATCATATCTCCCCTGGATCCTGTGGATCATTGCAGAAGCCTGCACAACTGGTCCCTCAGCTTTCAACTTTATCGTCCTTCAATCTATTATCAACATAACAACCAGAATGGAAATGTGCCATCATAAGTAGATCATATCACTTCTTGGTTCACAAATCTTCCAATGGCTACCCACCTCTTTCAGAATAAAAAACAAAATTCTTATAACATTTATTCTGCCCCCGTTACACTGGCCTCTTTGCTGCTCTGATCACACCAAGCGCACTCCAGCCTCAGGGCCTCCATCCTTGCTTTCTCTCTACCTAAAATGCTCTCCTTTTTGTGAAAATGCAAGGTCTTTGCCCAAATCCCACCTTCCTAGGGGGACTTTTCTCGACTTCTCTATGTCACTAATACTTTCTGTCCCTGTTCCTGCCTTTATTTTTTTTCCTGGCTCTTTTCACCATCTAAAATACTATATATTTTATATATTTATTTGTCTGTCTCCCCCAGTATAATGTAAGCTCCATGAGGGCATGTCTGTTTTGTTTCATCGTGTATCACCAATGCCCAGAACAATGCCTTACACATTCTCCATATGTATTTGTGGAAAGAATGAGCCAGCCACAAATGCCACTACTGGAAGATATACCATGTTGGACTCTAATTTGAATCCCTGGTACCAATAGAGGCACAGAATAGGAGTAGTAATAAATGAATCTCATTGTTGTTTTGAATAATTGTGCCTGTCATGTGTTTCACTGTTTTCTTGATTTTTATGGATAACAATTTCTTCTCCTTCCCCATTCTTCAAATATTTCTGTGGGGAGACAGAGATCTCCCTGTGCATTCTTCCTAAGTGACTTGATATCAGATATTTCTATTCCCTTTCTCTTTTCCTTGAACTTTTACCCTGAGACCCTGTAACCCAAGCAAGCCCTGGATATATATGACACCAACACTTGTGAAGATTCTATTTCTGGAACACCTCTGTGTTCCATTTCATTTTAGGTGCTTGATATGCTTATCAGACTGACTTTTCCTTCAAGATTTTTAACTTCTCTGCGTCCCTCATACTTGGGATAAGGCCCAGAACATACTAGGCACTCTATAAATGGTACTTGGACCAGACCTTTGCCTATTTCTGCTTTACTTCCTGTCATTTTAACGTCCTAATTCTCTCCGTGCTTCCACATAGCCGCCGTAATACCTCAGTAAACTTATGAGTAGACATGTCTCTCTGGCGTTATAATTAAGATAATAGGTTTTAGAATCCAACAGACTGAGTCCTAGCTCTGTAACTTACTGGTTATATAACTTTGGGCAAGATACTTACTCTCTCTAACTTCTCTTTCCCTCTTGGCAAAATGGAAATAAGAATGTCACAGAAAGCTATGGTGAAGATTAAATTAAATAGTGTGTACTAAGCCCTGGCACTCTAGCACAGAAGAGTTCAATGAATGATAACACTAATATTCTCTAGCCAACAATAACAATAAAAATACAACTATGAGTATCTTGTATGTCGGGAAATGTTTTTCTAGCATCTAGAGAGTATAGACCTTGTGAGAGAGGGAAATGATAAGAGATGGGGCTAGGAGGCTAGTTGGAGCCACACTATGAAGGGTTAAGGAGTTCAGCCTTTATTCTTTTGATGATGAAGAGTAATAAAAAAGGTTATACAACACCTAAAGCAAAGAGTAAGCCAAAGATGATATTTGTGTATACCAAATGAAGAAGGCCAGGAGAGCTGTATGGGGCCATGTGAACAACTCATTGAACTTTATGGTAACTGACATCAGTAATGCACTCAGGCTATAGTTACATGATGTCAGCCTTTCAGATGAAACCGGAAAACTTCAGTCAAACATCTGGTTGTTTAGTCTACCCAACATCAAAGCCCTGGCTGTACTGAAACTCTCAGATGTTTGGCTGAACAGTTTAGTTTTCATCTTCATCTAAGAGGCCTGGTAGACACAATCACTATGATTTTTGTCAGCTTTAGGCTTGAGGGGGTTTTTTAATTATAAACACATTTTTATGACAACATAAAAGGAATTTTTTACAAAGAAAAACAAAACCTCCCTAATTCTACCTCTCTAAAACAACTGGTTTTATTTTTGCATATTCCATATATAACATGTAAAGTTTACATTGCTTTCCCACAATGAACATATGTTTGTGTTCTTTTCTTTGCACTTAATATTATATTGTAATATTTAAATTTTAAGAATTTATATTTGAAAATAATTACTAGGTAATAGTTTCAACTTGATGCTCTAGACATCTGTTGAGTTTTAACATCCTAAGGTTCTTAGAAATTTTTGTTGCCTCTAATTTTTCACTAAAATGAATGACATTTTTGCTCATTGATATTTTTTTTCATCTAGATAACTCCGTTGGATAATTAATTAAAGGTCGAAGTATTTTTTTGATTCAACATAGATCACTATATTCTAAAGGAATTATATTAATTTCTATTGATAACAACCATGAATGAGATCCCTATTTTATCACAGTCTTATCAACATTAATATTATAATTTCAATGCTTTAAATTTTGGCCAATTGAACCAGTTCTAACATAACATATATAATATAATATGTATACCTATATGAAATATGTATTATATATTATATGTTGTGTTTATATATATATTATAATCTATATATGTTCTTATCTTTCTTCTCTCAAATATCAATAAAATGAAAACAAGTAATTATTTTAAAGAAATCAACTCATGATGAAAGAGAATACAAGAGAAGATGCCAGTGGACACATTTTTAAAAGAGGGAAAAATGAGCAGAGTAGAGAAAGCTGTAGTGTATGCTGAGAGGAGATTCCAGTGGGAAGTTATGGAAACTAATAACAATAAAATATTAGTATATATCTTAGTAGATGTCAGGCATTATTCTAAGCATTTTACATACATAAACTCACTTAATCCTTACATCATCCTTTAAGGTAGATACTTATTTTCACCATTTTACAGATGAGGAAACTGAAGCATGAGGTCAAATAACCTGTCCAGGTCACGTAGCCAAATTTCAAGACCAGCCTATCTGGGTTCAAAGTCCATTTCCTTGACTACTACATTGCGCTGCCTCTTGACAAAGGCTTAGTAATTTGAGGCACAGAGTATTGTGGAAGAAAGGGGTGAGTTGTGGAGATTGAAAGTCTGTGTAGAGAGAAATTAGACCTGCATTTCCCTTCCCTCAACTCAAGACAAATTATGGAACAGAAGAAAGACTTTTAAGTGATCATTGGTATACTTAGATAAGAATAAGTATAGATATTGCATTCATGAAACAAGACTAGGATGCTTTCTTTAAAAAAAAGGAATAATAAGATAATAACTCATGAAAATTAAAAACATGACAACAGAAAATTTCTTTAAAAATCAATAGAAGGATCAGAAATTAAAATTAAAGAAATCTCCCACCCCCTCTTACCCCCCAAAAAACAGGACAATAAGATAAAGCGTTCATCAATAGAAAAGTTAAGAAAACTGGAAAATCAGCTTAAGAGATCCAACATCCAAATAATATGAATTTCAAAAAGAGAAAGCAAAGAGACAAAGGAAGAATTAATGAAAGAATACAAGGAAAAAACTTCAGGACTAAAGAATACACGTTTCCAGTTTGTAAAGGCTTATGAAGGGCTGAGCACAAAAATTAAAAAAAAAAACTTAACTGTGCTAAGGTGCTTCCTTGAAAAACTTCAGAACACTAAGAAATAAAGAAAATATGCTCAAGCTTCTAGGGGAAGATGATTCTATCACAGGAGGGATAAAGAGTTGAACTAATATTATGTCTCAACATCAAACCCCAGAAACTAGAATACAAAGTAGCAATGCCTTAAACATTCTGTGTCAAAATTATTTCCAATCTAGAATTCTATCTCCAGAAAACTACCAATCCAGTGTGAAGGTAAAATTAAGGCATACTGAGACTCTAAAAGTCTCCAAAAAAATTACTTCCCATACCTCTTTTCCAGGAAACTACCACAGGCCATGTGCCACCAAAATGATAGAGCAAAAGAGAAAGAAACTGGTGTTGGCAAAACAGGAGATAGAACACAGGAAAGAGGCAAAGAGTAACCCCACAACTATTGTAAAGGAGAATCCTAGGAGGACAACTGTTTAGCATATATGGAGATTGGAACAGGAGAACGAAGCTCCGGGATTTCTATCTTCAGGAAAATAAACAGAACAGATAAATTATCTCATATATTTGATAATGTAGAAAATAGTGACATAGAGAACTAAGCAAATGAAAAAATAAAATTATTAGTATCTACACTAAGAAAAGTATTTAAAAGAAAATATAAATATAGTAAATTTCCATTAAGTCAAAAATTATATTTAACTATATTAGGGAGAGGGAATACAGGCTGAGAGTGATGGAAGAGGGTTGAATCCTCATCTTTCACAATAGAAAATCAAAAGATAATGTCTAAAATGTATAAAACAAAAAGAAGCAGTGTAAGTATATTATCTTTTAATGAAAGTAAATACCAGAAGGAACAGCAAGAGTCTAGGGAGAAGATTTGAGTTTAAGAAAAGGGAGGGGCTGGAAATCACAGGTTTTCATCATAAGCCTTAGAGTATTTTTTGACTTTACAAACAATGTGAATGTATTGTTCTGATTACTTTTTAAATGTTAAAATAATTTTGACATCATATCATTTTTATTTGAATCTAAATGAAGATTGTTATTGTGTGTTTATGTGCTGTCTGCAATTTACCTAACAAACATTTATGTATATGTTAAGTCTTGCTTGGCACAGGAGATAAATGAGCAAAATTAAGTCTTTACCCTTAAATAACTCACAGTACAGGTGAGAGAGAAAAGTAAGCAATCAAATAGTTATTAAATAGATGACAAGTGCTATAATAGAGAAATAAAGAGGGTGCTCTGGGAGCAGAAAGGGGTGACTATCTGGCTTTACCTGGGGAGAGGTGGATCTGAGCTCCAACATAAAGGAGAATTATGGAAGGAAGAGCTTTGCAGGTAAATGGAGTTCATGTGAAAAGGGTTCGAGATGTCAGCAAGTTTCCTTTGTTAGGTTTGTTAAGGTTAGAAGGCAGGACGTGCAGAATGCTGGGTTGTATTAGCCTTTGCTCCATTCTATTAAGGTCAGGTCAAGTTTTACAGGCTTTGGACATCTTTAAATCTCAGAAATATGTCCGTTCTTAAAATGCAGCTGGGGCTCTGTTTTTGAGGTAGAAATAATGCAAACAGCTAGAGATGGCGCAGTGTCACAAATGGGAAGGCCAGGAAAACACTAATGTACTCAAACTCCTTTTATGTGTGAGTCCTCTAATAGCCTTGGTATGTCTGATTTGCCCTACGTGGAGGACCAGTGAATTGTAGGCAGAGTTCCTGACTTTCCAAATTATGAAAAAAAGTTTTTATCCAAGCCTCTCCAAGCAAAAAACAGGCAGTATCTGATTATCTTTCAAAATACTGTAGCTAACAGAAAATAGATATTAGCTATTACATACACATGAGTTCATATATCCCTCAGTTCCCTTTCCTCCATCTCCTCTATACCATCCTAGACCAGGCCTTGATAGTAGACACTGCAGCTGCATCCTGACTACCTTCCCTATGCCTCCCATCCCTGCCACTCAGTCCATTTCTCCTTGCCACCAGATAGTTCTTTTTGAAACACAGACAAGATGATGCCAGGGCTCTTGTTTGCGAAGTCGAAGAATGAGCTTCACAAACACCCAAGGTAGGAGAGCCAGGGAGAGGCTTTTATTTAGAAATAAAGTGAGAGGAAAGAGCTCCTGGCTCACTCCAGGAGGGGACAAGAGAGCCTGTGATGGTGCGTTGTCTAGGGGTTTTATAGGCAATTGAGGATTTGGGGGAACATGAAGAAAAGGCTTAGGGGTGTGGACGTGCATCACCTGCCCTGCCCTCAAGGTGGGCTGGGCTATTGTCTGCTAGGGCTCTTCACAGTGAAGTCACGGGTTATGCTGAGATACCCTTGTGGAATACTCAATGGTTCCAGGCCAAGTTGCTCCTGGCCTTTTGACCATTACCTGATCTCACTGAAGATTTGGTTTATATTCCTAGTGTGGTATCTTTCCCTAGAGAATTAGTGTGGCTTTGACTTTGCATAATGCTTAACACAGAGTTTCAATAGGGACTTCTTTGCCCATTGTTACATTGCACTGACTGTAAATATTCCACCCTGCTTTTCCCCGGAGGCTCTCACCCTATTCTGACTACTCACTATTTGTGGCATTCCTTTGATTAAAAAAAGAAAACAAAAAATTCAACTTTAATGCCTTCCTATAGACTACAGGGTCAAGTCCAAACTCCTTTGTCTAGCATTTCAGACCTTCTATTACCTGGCCCAAAACTACATCTCTAGCAACCTCTCCTATCAATCTTCTTTCATTTTCTTTCTCTCCACTTCTTAACACACACACACACACACACACACACACACACACACACAATGTTCTTCCTCTAAAATTCAGCTTTCTTGAAATGTTATTCTCAGAACACAGTGTATTTTCATGCTATCAAACATTTGTGGGTGTTCATCTCTTAAATACCCTTTGGCCCACAAATTTTCTCCCTATTTTAAGACCCAGTTTAAATGTCCCTGCTTATGGTTTGAAAGCATATTGTCTGGTCCAGCAGGATCTAGTGTAGGCTTATTAAGCGTATGACTTGAGGAAGTTACCTAAACTGTCTGTACTAGAAAATAATAGTTCCTACATTACAGAGTTGTTGTGAGACATAAATAAGATCATACATGAAAAACACTTAGAACAATGTCAGGCATACAGTTAGAGCCCAGTGAAAGTTAGCTCTGGTTTAAAATAATAATAAATGAATAATGAATAAGTAAGTAAATAAAATGTCCTATTTTCTGAGAGCTTTACTCATTGATCCAAAGAATATTAATCATTTCATCTTTTTCCATCAAGGAAAATTAATCATTTCATCTATTTCCCCCAAGGAAAATTAATAATAAGCAATTCACATTGCTATGACATTTACTTTATATTTCTTCTACTTTATACAATTTCAGGCACATAGAAAGTGCCAAATGATTTTTTTTGTATCATTAATCTACAATTACATGAGGAACTTTATGTTTAGTAGCCTCTCCCCTTCACCAAGACCCCCCACATACCCCTTCACAGTCACTGTCCATCAGTGTAGTAAGATGCTGTAAAATCACTACTTGTCTTCTCTGTGTTGCACAGCCCTCCCGTGCCCCATACACGCACTATACATGTTAATCATAATGCCCCCTTTCTTTTTTCCCCACTCTTATCCCTCCTTCCCACCCATCCTCCCCAGTCCCTTTCCCTTTGGTAACTGTTAGTCCATTCTTGGGTTCTGTGATTGTGCTGCTGTTTTGTTCCTTCAGTTTTCCTTTGTTCTTATACTCCACATATGAGTGAAATCATTTGGTCCTTGTCTTTCTCTGCCTGGCTTATTTCACTGAGCTTAATACCCTCTAGCTCCATCCATGTTGTTGCAAATGGTACGATCCGTTTTTTTCTAATGGCTGAGTAATATTCCATTGTGTATATGTACCACATCTTCTTTATCCATTCATCTACTGATGGACATTTAGGTTGCTTCCATATCTTGGCTATTGTAAATAGTGCAGCGATAAACATAGAGGTGCATCTGTCTTTTTCAAACTGGAGTGCTGCATTCTTAGGGTAAATTCCTAGGAGTGGAATTCCTGGGTCAAATGGTATTTCTATTTTGAGCATTTTGAGGAACCTTCATACTGCTTTCCACAATGGTTCAACTAAATTACATTCCCACCAGTAGCATAGGAGGGTTCCCCTTTCTCCACAACCTAGCCAACATTTGTTGTTGTTTGTCTTTTCGATGATGGCAATCCTAACTGGTGTGAGGTGATATCTCATTGTGGTTTTAATCTGATGACAAGCGATGTGGAGCATCTTTTCATGTGTCTGTTGGACATCTGAATTTCTTCTTTAGAGAACTGTCTATTCAGCTCCTCTGCCCATTTTTTAATTGGACTGTTTGCTTTTTGTTTGTTGAGGTGTGTGAGCTCTTTATATATTTTGGATGTCAGCCCTTTATCGGATCTGTCATTTACGAATACATTCTCCCATACTGTAGGATACCTTTTGGTTCTATTGATGGTGTCCTTTGCCGTACAGAAGCTTTTTAGCTTGATATAGTCCCACTTGTTCATTTTTGCTTTTGTTTCCCTTGCCCGGGGAAATATGTTCATGAAGAAGTCACTCATGTTTATGTCCATGAGATTTTGCCTATGTTTTTTCTAAGAGTTTTATGGTTTCATGACTTACATTCAGGTCTTTGATCCATTTCTAATTTACTTCTGTGTATGGGGTTAGACAGTGACCCAGTTTCATTCTCTTATATGTAGCTGTCCAGTTTTGCCAGCACCATCTGTTGAAGAGACTGTCATTTCCCCACTGTATGTCCATGGCTCCTTTATCAAATATTAACTGACCATATATGTTTGGGTTAATGTCTGGAGTCTATATTCTGTTCCACTGGTCTGTGGCTCTCTGTTCTTGTATCAGTACCAAACTGTCTTGATTACTGTGGCTTTGTAGTAGAGCTTGAACTTGGGAACTGAGATCCCCCCCACTTTATTCTTTCTTCTCAGGATTGCTTTGGCTATTCGGGATCTTTGGTGGTTCCATATGAATTTTTGAACTATTTGTTCCAGTCTCTTGAAGAATGCTGTTGCTAATTTGATAGGGATTGCATTGAATCTGTATATTACTTTGGGCAGGATGGCCATTTTGATGATAATAATTCTTCCTAGCCAGGAGCATGGGATGAGTTTCCATTTGTTAGTGTCCTCTTTAACTTCTCTTAACAGTGTCTTGTAGTTTTCAGGGTATAGGGATTTCACTTCCTTGGTTAGGTTTATTCCTAGGTATTTTATTCTTTTTGATGCTATTGTGAATGGAATTGTTTTCCTGATTTCTCTTTCTGTTAGTTCATTGTTAGTGTATAGGAAAGCCACAGATTTCTGTGTGTTAATTTTGTATCCTGCAACTTTGCTGAATTCTGATACTAGTTCTAGTAGTTCTGGAGTGGAGTCTTTAGGGTTTTTTATGTACAATATCATGTCATCTGCAAATAGTGACAGTTTAACTTCTTCTTTACCAATCTGGATTCCTTGTGTTTCTTTGTTTTGTCTAATTGCTGTGGCTAGGACCTCCAGTACTATGTCAAATAACAGTGGGGAGAGTGGGCATCCCTATCTTGTTCCCGATCACAGAGGAAAAGCTTTCAGCTTCTTGCTGTTCAGTATGATGTTGGCTGTGGGTTTATGATATATGGCCTTTATTATGTTGAGGTACTTGCCCTCTATACCCATTTTGTTGAGAGTTTTTATCATGAATGGATGTTGAATTTTGTTAAATGCTTTTTCAGCATCTATGGAAATGATCATGTGGTTTTTGTCCTTCTTTTTGTTGATGTGGTGGATGATGTTGATGGATTTTCAAATGCTGTACCATCCTTGCATCCCTGGGATAAATCTCACTTGGTCATGGTGTATGATCTTTTTGATGTATTTTTGAATTCGGTTTGCTAATATTTTGTTGAGTATTTTTGCATCTGCATTCATCAGGGATATTGGTCTGTAGTTTTCTTTATTGGTGGGGTCTTTGCCTGGTTTTGGTATTAGGATGATATTGGCTTCATAGAATGAGTTTGGGAGTATTTCTTCCTCTTCTATTTTTTGGAAAACTTTAAGGAAAATGGGTATCCTGTCTTCTCTGTATGTCTGATAAAATTCCAAGGTAAATCCATCTGGCCCGGGGGTTTTGTTCTTGGGTAGTTTTTTGATTACTGCTTCAATTTTGTTGCTGGTAATTGGTCTGTTTAGATTTTCTGTTTCTTCCTTGGTCAGTCTTGGAAGGTTGTATTTTTCTAGGAAGTTGTCCATTTGTCCTAGGTTTTCCAGCTTGTTAGCATATAGGTTTTCATAGTATTCTCTAATAATTCTTTGTATTTCTGTGGGGTCCGTTGTGATTTTTCCTTTCTCATTTCTGATTCTGTTGATGTGTGTTGACTCTCTTTTTCTCTTAATAAATCTGGCTAGAGGCTTATCTGTTTTGTTTATTCTCTCAAAGAACCAGCTCTTGGTTTCATTGATTTTTGCTATTGTTTTATTCTTCTCAATTTTATTTATTTCTTCTCTGATCTTTATTATGTCCATCTGTCTGCTGACCGTAGGCCTCATTTGTTCTTCTTTTTCCAATTTCAATAATTGTGACATTAGACTATTCATTTGGACTTGTTCTTCCTTCTTTAAACATGCCTGGATTGCTATATACTTTCCTCTTAAGACTGCTTTCGCTGCGTCCCACAGAAGTTGGGGCTTTGTGTTGTTGTTGTCATTTGTTTCCATATATTGCTGGATCTCTATTTTAATTTGGTCGTTGATCCATTGATTATTTAGGAGCATGTTGTTAAGCCTCCATGTGTTTGTGAGCCTTTTTGCTTTCTTTGTAGAATTTATTTCTAGTTTTATACCTTTGTGGTCTGAAAAGTTGGTTGGTAGGATTTCGATCTTTTGGAATTTACTGAGGCTCTTTTTGTGGGCTAGTATGTGGTCTATTCTGGAGAATGTTCCATGTGTACTTGAGAAGAATGTATATCCTGTTGCTTTTGGATGTAGAGCTCTATAGATGTCTATTAGGTCTATCTGTTCTAGCGTGTTGTTCAGTGTCTCTGTGTCCTTACATATTTTCTGTCTGGTGAATCTGTCCTTTGGAGTGAGTGGTGTGTTGAAATCTCCCAGAATGAATGCAATGCATTCTATTTCCTCCTTTAATTCTGTTAATATTTGTTTCACATATGTTGGTGTTCCTGTATTGGATGTACATATATTTATAATGGTTATAACCTCTTGTTGGACTGACCCCTTTATCATTATGTAATGTCCTTCTTTATCTCTTTATCTTTTTACTTTCTTTGTTTTGAAGTGTATTTTGTCTGATACAAGTACTGCAACACCTGCTTTTTTCTCCTTGTTGTTTGAATGAAATATCTTTTTCCATCCCTTGACTTTTAGTCTGTGCATGTCTTTGTGTTTAAGGTGAGTCTCTTGTAAGCAGCATATAGATGGGTCTTGCTTTTTTATTCATTCTACTACTCTGTGTCTTTTGATTGTTGCATTCAATCCATTTACATTTAGGGTGATTATTGAAAGATATGTACTTATTGCCATTGCAGGCTTTATATTCGTGGTTACCAAAGGTTCAAGGTTAGCTTCTTTAGTACCTTACTGTCTAACTTAACTCGCTTATTAAGCTATTATAAACACAGTCTGATGATTATTTCTCTGCCTTCTTATTCCTCCTCCTCCATTCTTCATATGTTGGGTGTTTTGTTCTGTGCTCTTTTTAGGAGTGCTCCCATCTAGAGCAGTCCCTCTAAAATACCCTGTAGAGGTGGTTTGTTTGAGGCAAATTCCCTCAACTTTTGCTTGTCTGGGAATTGTTTAATCCCTCCTTCATATTTGAATGATAATCGTGCTGGATACAGTATCCTTGGTTCAAGGCC
Source organism: Manis javanica (assembly GCF_040802235.1). Taxonomy (NCBI): domain Eukaryota; kingdom Metazoa; phylum Chordata; class Mammalia; order Pholidota; family Manidae; genus Manis; species Manis javanica. The sequence goes on from NC_133159.1 coordinate 40,634,762, forward strand.
CTTCCGTGTCATTGCATTACATATATCATGCCATTCTCTTCTGGCTTATAAGGTTTCTGTTGAGAAGTCTAATGATAGCCTGATGGGTTTTCCTTTGTAGGTGACCTTTTTTCTCTCTCTTGCTGCCTTTATTACTCCGTCCTTGTCCTTGATCTTTGCCATTTTAATTATTATATGTCTTGGTGTTGTCCTCTTTTGATCCCTTCTGTTTGGAGTTCTGTGTGCTTCTGTAGTCTGAGCAACTATTTCCTCCCCCAGTTTGGGGAAGTTCTCAGCAATTATTTCTTCAAAGACACTTTCTATCCCTTTTTCTCTCTCTTCTTCTTCTGGTATACCTATAATGTGGATATTGTTCCTTTTGGATTGGTCACACATTTCTTTTAATATTGTTTCATTCCTGGAGATCCTTTTATCTCTTTCTGCGTCAGCTTCTGTGCATTCCTGTTCTCTCGTCTCTATTCCATCAATGGCCTCTTGCATCTTATCCATTCTACTTATAAATCCTTCCAGAGATTGTTTCATTTCTGTAATCTCCCTCCAGACGTGATCCCTTAGCTCTTGCATATTTTTCTGCAGATCCATCAGCATGTTTATGATTTTTATTTTGAATTCTTTTTCAGGGAGACTGGTTAGGTCTGTCTCTGAAGATCCTCTCTCAGGTGTTGTCTGGACTATTTTGGACTGGACTAAATATTTTTGCCTTTTCATGGTGATAGCGGTGGCTGTAGTCAGGTTGCAGTTGTGTCAGCTAGGAGAAGAAAGTCCTTTCCTGCTTGCTGGATACCTCGCCTTTCTCTGCTGCCTGTGTCGGTTACCCGCACTCCTGGAGCAGCCACCAGGTTAATCCCCTAAACTGCTCTGGGCGGGGTCACCATCAGAGCAGTGCGGAGCCCTGCAGGACGTGTCAGGCACACCAGGTGCGCTCCCCCGCAATAGTGGCACCTCTGCCAGGCAGCTGTGTGCCAGCAGCAGCCTTTGGGTCTGGCCCGGGTGGCTGTGTGTTGGGCTCAGATTCCAGTCAGCCGCTCGGAGCGTGGCTACTCCCTCTGGCACCGCTGCAGTTGCGCACAGGCCTCTTGCACGCGGACCTCTACTGGGCTCCTCTGGCACCACTGCCGCCAGCACATGCGGGCCGCTCCTGGGCTGTTTGGTTGCCACCGCGGTGGACTCCCATGAGCCACCTCCAGTGCCCTCTGGCCCTGCTGGTGCACGTGGGCTGCTCCCAGTCCCCTCTGGCGCCACCGCCCCTGGCGTACACTGCCACTCTCCCACTAGTGCGCCAGTGTGTTAGAGTCCACAGCAGTTGGGGGAACGACTAGCAGGCTGCTTAGTGCCATGAGGGGCTTCAGAGCTGCGCTGCTGCCCAGGGGTTTAGGGCACCTAAAGTTCTCTGGGATTCCCAGCTGCTGGCTAAGTGTGCCGGGACCACTTCATCCATCTGTGGGGTCCCTGCCTCTTTAGGACTTGCAAAAAGCACTGGCTTTTCTTTGGTCTCAGGGGTGCCAATTGTGAGGACCTGCCTGTAGGTTTTGCTTTTCCATTTCTCTAATATCCAGCACCCCGTGCACCTTGTGTCTGTGCTCCGGGTGCGGATTTCTAGAGCTGGTTGTTAAGCAGTCCTGGGCTTTCACTCCCTCCCCATTCTGATTCCTTTCTTCCTGCCGGGTTCTGGGGTGGGGGAATGTTTGGGTCCCACCTGGCCACAGCTTGTATCTTACCCACTTCATGTGATGTGAGTTCTTGCAGATGTAGATCTATCCTGGCTGTTGTACTGCATCCACTGGTGTCTCTTTCAGAAATAGTTATATTTATTGTATTTTCATAAGTATATATGTTTTTGGGAGGAGATTTCCACTGAACTACTCATGCCGCCAACTTCCTGTGATCCCCCCAAGTGATTTTTTAAAAATAAAGTTATATTCACTTCTGAAGTCTTTTAAAATACAGTTTCAAAGCTATCAGAATGGATTCAAATCCTAGATCAGCCAACTACTAATTAGGTGATCTTGGACAGGGGAAAAAACTTCAGTTTCCATATCTATATAAAGAGGAATAATATCCTTTATCTGACTGAGGATCCAGTAATAATTTTCCTTTTGAGGCCTCCCAGCATCTGCACATAAAGCCTACAACACTTAGCCAGGCACAAATCTCTTTACTACCTAGCACTTGTCTACTTTTCCAGTTTTATCTCCCCCTTTGTCCTTTGTACTTGGCACTTCAACAATTCTGAAATGCCTGCAATTTCTTAAGCCGTGCAGGTTTTTTAGTTTTTGCACATGGCATTCATTTTGTCTGAAGTGTTCATCCCCTCACTTACTCAGTTCTTCCTCATCCTTCAAAACTCATTAAAGTATTTATTGAGTAACTAATTATATATATTCTGTGTTCCTCTGATCATCCAACAAATGTCTAAATGCCATCTGGAATAGTCCAACTGCTTTCAAGTGCATCAGAACTGAAAATCAGAGCTGTTAGACCCTCTAGCTTTCACCTAACTTAGCCCAGCACCGCCCAAACTGAAGAAATAGTTCCAGAAAGAAGAGAATGACCCAAGGTCATAGAGATCTTAGTTACCTACTGTTGTGTAGTAAAGGATTCCAAAGTTCAGTGGCTTAGATCAACAACCATTTTATTCTTTCTCACAATTTTGTGAATCAGGAATTCAGTCAGGGCTAGGCTAGCTGCTTCTTCTGCTCCACATGGAGTCAACTGAGGTCCCTCAGTGGTATTCATTTGTCTTCACTCATATGCCTCGAGCCTTGGCAGGAATGGCTGGTGTGGGTAAAATTGCAATATTTCCAGAGTCTCTGGACTGGCTTTAGTGCATCTCCATATCAATAGGTGTTTCCAAGCGGTGGAGAGAAGCAACTCATCTCCACATCAATAGGTAAATTACATTCGCAAGTGAGGGCCTATCTAGACCTGAGAGGTTGGGTGGGGCTCTCTCTTCTTCTGCAACCAGGTAGTGAGAGAAACACGGGACAACTGCTTGTAAGAAATAAATGGGTTTCTCCCACTTTATTTCTCCCTTTGACTGATTTTGGTTTCACAGGTATTTTGCTCCTGGATTTTTCCTCTGGAATTACAGCTGGAAAGCCAGCTCCATTTGGGCCCCTCTTCCTGTCCAGATAGGCTCAATGTGATGTATTCTCAGGGTACAGGGTAGCTTAGGGCTCAGAGAGACAAGGTACTCTGGAGACAGGTAGTGAAAGTTATATCAGTCTCTTAAGATTGGGGCTTTGAAACTGCAGTATTCTATTGATAAAAATAATCACTAAACCCACCCAGATTCCAGAGGAAGAGACACAGACCCCATATATCAATGGTAAGAGGATCAAAGAATTTACATCCATCTTTAATCGGTTACTGTCTTCTCTGGCAACAAATTATTTACATTCTTCCCACATGCAACATACATTCCCCTCAAATGATCTACCCCCAAAACTCAGCCCATCACAGCATCAGACTCAAGATCAAGGTCCATGATCTCACCATCTCAGTAAGTACCAGGTAAGGACAAGGTTCCTCATATGTAGTTCCTAGGGTGTAACTTCTTGAGAATTGTTCCCTTCAACATGAAGATCTCCGAACTAAAGATTTGTTATCTGCTTCTTACACACCCAACTACATTGGTGAGAAAGGCATAAGATAAATGCAATAGACAATGCTGTTTGAAGGATGGTGGCAGAGGTGGATTGGGGGAATGGAAGCACATAGTAGTCATTGGTGCACAGAAATTCTGAAATCTAGCCAGGCATATGTTGCCAGTTCTTTAATTAAGACCTAGATCTACCCCCGGAGAATGAGTCTCTCTCTGCCTTTTGGTTCTGCCCTCTGAGTCATCCCTCCCTTCCCACAAGAAATAGCCCATTTTCATAGTTGAGTAGTTTTCTCAGCCTACTCTCTGCCCTTAGTAGATTGGGAGTCCAAAGACATCTTTTCATTTTGTGCTTTCTCTATCAGTTTCAAGCCAAGCTATGTAATCCTTTTAAAATTTGGGTAGTTTCCTGTGTTTCAAATTATACTCTACTCCATGATCCAAAAAACACACCCACAAATCTCTTTTAGATAGCCTTTTTCAACCTTGGGCCTCCCAGATGCTGTGGAATGACACCCTTAAGACTCTTAGAAAGCCTATTGTTTAACATAGAGGGTCAATGAAGCACAGCATTCGGATCCTCAGAAAGAATTTCCCTCCCCCAAGGAACTATTTTGAAAGGATCTATGAGACACTGCCTTAAATCTTTCTGAGATCTTAACAAAAGATATTACAGCTGTACCCTTGACTTATCTTTACCCTGTGATCTCATTTTGCTGGAAACACCTTGGATTTCATCTTTACCATGAGACCATTTGTTCCTTGGAGAGCCTTGTGCTGTCTGGAAATGAAATCCTGGGCCCTTCTTTAGTTTACCACTCTCTTTTCATATTTTATCACAGACAGCTAGAAAAAGCCAGTTGACACTTTGCACTTTCTGCCTGGAATCTCCCCCAGCTGGGTCCTCAAGTTCTTTAGGTACTTTTTTATTTTCTGTTTTACCACAAGTGACCATACTGTCAAACCTTTGTCCACTGTCAATAACAATTCCTTGGCTTTTTGCAGGTCCTCACCAACAATTTCTGCAGACCTTTCCAGCTTACCCTAACAGACTCCTCAAGACCGTTCAAGTCTCTACTCATTGCCCAGTCTCAAAGCCAATGTCAAATGTCTTGAGTTTTGTCTTAGAGAAGTACCCTGTTTCCAAGTACCAACTTCTGTTCTGGTTATCAGTTGTTACCTGATAAATTACCCCAAAATTAAGTAGCTTTAAAAAAATCATTATCTCTCAATTTTGTGGGTCATAAGTCTTAGATGGTCAATTCTTGTGCTCCATGTAGAGTGAAATGGGGTCAGTTGATGGTATTCAGTTGGCAGTTGAGCTGGTCTGTAGGATCCAAGTTAGCTTCACTCACATGACTGAAATATTGGTAAAGACAACTGGAATTGGAGGGCTGGGTTGAGCTAGTCCCATCTGTCTCTCATGAAGGACAGTCTGAATCAGACCCTTCTCCTCTTCATGAACCCTCAAAGCTTGTCCACGAGGTCTCTCCAGAAGTGAGGTCAAATATCATACATGACCCTGAAGTGCTCCAAGAGATAGGAAATGGGCTTCCAGTTTTTTTAAGCCCAGGTCTTGAAAACTAAGTGTTGTTTCTGCCACCTTTTGTTAGTTATAACAGATGTAACAGTCACTCAGATTCAAGGGAAAAGGATATAGACACCATTTCTTAATAGGAGAAGTATCAAATAACTTGTGGCTGTAACTCCAGTGGAATATTCCAGGGCAAAACACCTTTGAAACTGAAATTAGTCAACGAGAGAAATAAAGTTAAAGAAGCCCGTTTATTTCTTACAAGCAATCGTCCCGCATCTCACTCAACCTGGTTGCAGAAGAAGAGAGCTCCACTCAACCTCTCCAGTCCAGATAAGCCCTCACTTGCCCATGTAATTACCTATTGATGTTGGAGATTGACTATTTCTCTCTAACCCTTGGAAACATCTATTGATATGGAGATGCATTAAAGCCAGGCAAGAGATTCTGGAAATATTGCAATTTACCCACAGCCCACCCCTCCAGAAATCTCACCTCACAATCTACATGTTCCCCATCTTCCACAATGACCTCTGTGTGAGAAAACTGGAGCATTGTAACCAGACTAATAACATACAATACCAACAGCAATAAAATCATGATAATCCTCAAGCTGGAGGATTCAGCTAGGTTCAAAGTCCTATGCAGATTAAGTCTGTAGCTTGCCCATTCCACAGGCAATCAGTAGCTGAACAGGTAGGGAGTTCAGGGCAATCATCACACAGCAGCTGCAGCCAGGGGGTTCATCCAGCCCACAAGAACTCTAGAAGAAAATAACCTTAAGGGTATAAGATACATGTTTTAATGATGCCAGCATAGGTAAATCTTGTCCATCAGGTAGGATACATGCAAAAGAGTGGTCCTATGATAGGACAGTGGCAGGAATGGGATCTCATTATGGTCTAGTATACTAGACTTTCACCCTCCTCCCTGTGGGAGTTACAGATGGTTCAATATATAGGACTATGGGAGGTACATGCACTGGCCATATAGATAAAGCAAAACTTCCCTGTAAGATGCTCTTGCCTCCCAGACATTTTGGGTACACTACTGTGATCTTTGGGGGCCACTTTGCTGTTACTCCAAGAATACACATGAGGCCAGTTTCCAGAACTTTTATCCAAAGTTCCAGAAGGGCCAGCCATCACTGGCCTATGTGTTGAAATGTCCAGGGCCACATCCATTCAACAGTGTCTCCAGGGTTTAATGCAGTTGGGGCTGGCAGCAGGATGTTGCTCTGCTGGCCATATCTTGGCTTCAATAACTCCTCTTTGGTTTGCACATACAGTTGTATAGGAGAGGCAGCAATGTGTGTTAGCATATCCACAGGGCTTAAGGCTCCTTCTCAGGGCTTCTCATTCAAACACTGTAGCACTGTCTGTAAGCAAACTGACCGGCCCTGCAGACTATTGGTGTCCATCTTCAGGCCAGATTTCAGCAAACCATTGTACCTCTCTATCATGCCTGCCCCAGTAGGGTTATATGGTACATGATACTTACACTTTATTCCTAACTGCTGCACCCATTCCTGTAATGCATGTCCAGTAAAGTGGGTGCCTTGATCACTCTCAATCACCTGAGGCTGACCATAGGCTGCAAAGAGATGCTCTAGGCCCCTTTTGGTTATTTGCCAATCTGTATGACATGCAGGAAAAGCAACTAACAGGTCAGTAGCTGTGTCCACACAAGCCATGGCATACCGATGTCCTTCTGATATGGGCAGAGGCCCAATATAGTCTATCTGCCACCTGACAAGGGGTATCAACCCCTTTACTATTGTCCCATGTTGCTGTGGGACTCGGTATAAGTCCCTCTTAGAGCACACAAGGCACTCCTTCTTGGCTCTGCTGACTTCAAAGGTGAATGGCAAACCCCACTGACAGGCTACAGCCCACATTGTCTTTTGCCTTGCATGCAACAAACACTGATATAACCATTGGGCTACAATAGAGGCAGGCTTTCCTTCTAGCCAACATACCTGGGCCAATGTGTCTGCTTCATCATTCCCTGGGGATGTCAAAAGGCAAATGGCAAGTCACATGATATATGGCAATAGTCTTAGTCTGACCAGAGGCCCATAGGTCTTGTCACAACTCTTGCCCCCAAAATGGCCAGTGACCAACCATCCAGTTGACATGGTACCATATTGGTTCCCACCAGTTCAAGCCCTGAAAGACAGTCCAGCTGTCAATGCACACAATTATAGGGGTGGGCTCCTGGGTGATCATGAGCCATACCACCTGCAACTCAGCCCATTGGCTGCTCTTCCCCTCTCCATCCTCCATCCATGTTGTCTCAGTCTTAGGATGGAAAGCCACAGCCCTCCACTTCGGGGTTTGCCCATGATTGGTGCCATCTGTGTACCAAGCGTCTTCAGGAATAAGGGCTTTTCCCTCTTAATAAGGACTCTCAGCTACCAATGGCTCAAAAGCAAGTTCTTCCTGCTTTCCACTGGTATATGTCACTTGCCCCAATAAGTGTTGGAGTTCTCCACTTAAGGGGCTAGTAGAGAGGGCATAATGCTGCTATAAATATACACCCCATTTGGCCAGTGTAGGCATCTGTGCCACACCACTCCATGGACTTTGTGCCCAGTCTTTCACCCACCCCATGATGGAATAGGGAGTTATTACCTTGGTCAGAGGGATTTCAGTGATGGGCTCTGTAGCCAGAAAGTCATGGTACGCAGTAGGCAGTTGCTCCTCTATTAAGGTATAAAGGACCTCTGTTCCTTTCCATAGTTGTGACCAGAATCCAATAGGTTGGCGTGTCCCTTCAAGCCACTGCCAAAGGCCCCATCCATAACCATCTTTGATTACATGAACATCCAGCTCACAGGGCCTTGATGAGTCCATTACACTCAAGGTATGTATGGCTGCCCACTTGGCAGCAGTAAAAGCAGCTGCACGTGTCTCATCCCAGTCCCACCTAATGCCCTTTCATACCAACCAGTATAAGGGCTTCAGAATTTGTGCCAAGTGCTGGATTAACACTCTCCAGTAGCCCAAAACACCCAGAAACTCTTGTAATACTGCCACAGTGGTAGGGTTGGGGAAAGCCTGAACCTTGTCTATGACTGCTTCAGGAATAATTTTAGTTTTACCCAACAAGAAAACCCCCAAGAATTTTATAGGCAAACCAGGTCTCAGAACCTTGGTGCTGTTCACAGCCCATCCTTTCTCCTGTAGATGTTGCAGCAGTCTAGGAACTTCCCCTTTTAAATCTGAAAGAGAATCAGATGTGAGCATACAGCCACACCATTTGCTGTTTCTTCCATGTAGCCAAGTCCTGGGCTACAAGTCTGTGACATATGCTGGGACTGTGGAAGGACAGTGAATGTCCACTGCCAGCCTTCCCATGCAAAGGCAAACTGTTCCTGACTTTCCTGTGCTATATCAATAGAGAAGAAAGCATTATCAAGGTCCACAACATAATGATACATCTCTAATTCATGACTTAGTGTGTCTATAAGGGCTGCTATAGAGGTGACAGCAGCATGCAAAGGAGGTGTGACTTTATTCAATTCCCTGTAGTCCACGGTCATACACCAGGAGACATCTGGCTTTTTCACTCGCCACACTGGGGAATTAAAAGGACTATGAGCGGGCTTTATGATGCCCACCTTCTCCAACTCCTGTAGAGTTTATCCAATTTCCTTGTGCCCCCCAGGCAATCTATACTGCTTAGTATTTTTCACTCACCTAGGTACAGGCAGAGCTACAGGTGGGTGCTTAGCATGTCTCCTCAAAACTGCCTTTACCAGACATACCCTCAGTCTGAGCTCACTTGCAGTGGTCTGTAACTACAAGCCCTTCAGGATATCCACCCCCAAAATACATTCATGGATGGGAGAAATGTACACAGTATACTCCTTTGGGGGTAAACACCCTATCCCCAGTGGGATTTGGGCTTTCGTCACTCTGATAGCCTTACCCCCATAGTCATCTATCACAGCAGGGGTCCCAGGAAAATGTTCAGGGTTGTCAGAAATTAGAGAACATTCAGCTCCTCTGCATATCAGTGCCAGGACATGTTGGACATTCACAGGGGACCAATGAATTGCTAGTTCTACCTGTGGTCTCTGGTTCCCACCATGTCCCCCAAGGTGGGAGCCTTGACAGTAAAACTGTGACACCCAAGTGTCATCCTGTGGGGGTGAGGACCCAGGTGGAGTCTGAGTACCATCCACCAGGAGGTCTTGTAGAGACACAGGACAGACACGGGGCTTTGCCTCCAACTTCTGTGTCCTGGACCTCAGCAGCTGGAACTGCTACTCTGGCTTTAATTGGTGCCACAATTCTAACAAGATCCTATTGAGCCGTCCATCAATTTTTTTCTTTCACTACTCCAGCCTTTATCAGATCAACCCACATCTGGGTCCTCGAGAACTTCATGGGGCCTTTTGCACCTCTCATAGCCTGTACTTCCCTCTGTGCTCTTATTGTTTCAACCTCCCCCAGATCTGCTAACGTATGAGTAGCCTCACTTATGGGTTGCCATATGATGAGGGCAGGAATAATCACTAGGGACCCAAAGAGAGATGGGGGAGCTGTATGCAGGACTAGATTTCTCATTCCTACAGTGAACAACTCCTCATCTGGGCCCTAGGGGTCCATACTACAGATGATATTTTTCATGCCCAGCTCCTATAACACCTGCTGGAGCTCTGCAGACATTTTCCAGCTAGTGGGTAAGAATGGTAAATCACCCTGATTAGGCCAAACTGCCCTGATGGCTGCTGTCAGCCAATCCAGAAGCACCCGATTCCCTGAGGTGTGACGAGCACTTTACAATCACTGCTGGAGAGAAGGGTGAGTTATCAGGGAAGCCAGTCTGCTCATTTCAGAACCCCACATAACAATGTTTTCCACCCCCATATCCCAGAGATGGCAAAAACCATATAGGCAGAGGTTCTGATAGCTTCTGCTGATACCAGAGGTTCATGTCCACCAGCTGATCCTGGGTATAGGGGCAGCGCATGGAGTGCTCCACAACCTGGGGAAGGGGTGGCTCCTCCCCCTGAGGAACCCATGGTTGTTGTGTTTTTACTTTCTTAACCACAACAGTGGGCCTTTCATACAGGAGAGGCTGGTGCCTCCAGCAGTGGCCTCCCCAACAGATCAGCCCTCAGCCCCATCCCCTCAGCTTCTTCTGACACCTCCTCCACCATCGCCTGGGCTGAAGGCACCACTCTTTCCTCCCCCTCCCCCATGACCTCCTGCAATGAGGAGTCTCCAGCTGCCTCCCCCTCGCTGCTGCTAAGGAATCTTCCAGGAGCATGACTTGTCTTCTTAAATAACTGTCTCTTTTCCTTTAGGGCATCCCATAGGTCATTGACCAGCTCCTCCAAGTAATGCTTAAGTATGCCTCTGTCCTGCCGAAGTCTCTCTCTCTCCTCAATAACCCTGTCTCTCTCCTCGATAACACTTTCCGCTATCTAAAGGAAAAGAGATCCTACAATCCCAGCTGCTACATGGCCATTCAGGGGCTCTAAGCAGTCTTCTGTCTGATGGAGGGCTAATTCTGCAGCTTCTGGTGTCTCCACTCTTCTACAATTCTGGGGAAGGCCCCACACCTCTAGGAAGTGCTTTACCCTAGACCAATTCCTCACTAGGTGCTCCCCAATTAGAAGCCCCACATATAGGGGCTTCCCGAGTGCAGCTGCACTGTCTACCCCCGCAGCCACTTGGGGCCTCCCCACCATTCCTATACCTTTCAAAGGGCAAAATACCTTTGAAACTGAAAGCAGTCAAAGGGAGAGATAAAGTTTAAGAAACCCATTTATTTCTTACAAGCAGTCATCCTGCGTCTCTCCCGACCTGGCTGCAGAAGAAGAGAGCTCCACCCAACCTCTCTGGTCCACAAAGTCCTCGCTTGCCAGTGTAATTACCTATTAATATGGAGATGGACTGCTTCTCTCCACCCCTTGGAAACACCTATTGATATGGAGATTCACTAAAGCCAGGTGAGAGATTCTGGAAATATTGCAATTTTACCCACAGTGGCCATATTTAATCTGCCATAAAAAGAAATTAAACAGTAAAGCCAAAAGTTGAACCCAGATCTTCTGCCTCTAGATGCATGCATGCATGCATCATTATAACATTTATTCATTCATTTATTAATTCATGATTCAACAAACATTTCTGGAGTGCCCTTGTCTTCTAGGTACCATGTTAACTGCTGAGACAGGTTATAAACAATAAAAAAGTATAAACTCTATTTTGGGATAGCTCAAAATCTAATGAGGTCAATAAATGCACTCACAGATAATGCTAGATGCTGATAAATAGATATGTCAAATTCTGGGGGAACACAGAAGAGAGAAGAAATATCTACAGTGTGGAAGAGGGAATATATTAGGAGGGATTCCTAGAGGAATGACCTTGGAGCTGAGTTTTAAAAGCTGAAGAGAATTTGCTGAAAAGAGAAGACAATGGAAGACTTTCTAGGCATGGGCCAAAGGGAGGTGGGGTGGGAGACAATGGTCTGTTTGGGAAACATGGAAGGATTCAAGTGGGAGGAAGCCATGGAGGATGTAAGGGGTACAAGCCACTAGGAAATTAGTTAACATTTTTCCAGAGAGGTACAGAGAAAAAGTAGTTAGAAAACTTCATTTCAACTTAATGTTTTTACAATTGATGGTGCTGAGAGTTGTGACTCCAAAGTCTTCCTTTCTCTGCTTCTATTTGCAATGCCCCCACCTGTTTCTTATTAAATCATGGCAGTAGAATTAGACAAAGAAAGGTCATTTAGTGTTCTATGTTTATATCCAGCAGATAAACTTCTGTCTTTCAATATGTATGCAGTCTGGGTAACAGACTGTGTATGGTGAATATTAATCATGCCTTTTCATACAGTTATTTGAAGACTACACAATGAGTCTGACCCTATACTTGCTAGGATAGAGATTTGTGTGGTGCAACCAAGAAGTCATTTTATATAGCATCAGACTCCAATGTGCTAAGTCAGTGGCCTATTCCACTACCTGTTCTCTGTGATGCCTTTGTGAAAATTAGAAAATGGTAGATACAGCACCCCACCAGGTTTCAATGACTTGGGGAGTAGAGTAAGGTTTGACTTCCAGCTGCCAGTTGTTTCCTGGCTTGGGAACCTTTGTGAAATATGCCAAATGTGCAATTCTCTGTTCTGGCCTTGCCTGATTATTGGTGTTCCTTTGTTAAACTGAAAACAGAGTCTGTGGATACAGACCAGAGAATCTAGTCTTCATTCCTTTCTCCCCACATCCTCTGACTCTACTATATTCTGTGACTTACTGTTCAAACACTAAGAATCATTTTCCTTCTCTGTGCCTATTTTTCCCTTTCTGAAAGCTCCAGGAATTGTTTCTTCCAATCCTAGAATATAGAGCCCCATTTGTCAGGAATAAGTTTAGCAAGCATAATATTCTATTCATACCTTCACCTGCCTCAAGAAATTTTTTTTAAATTTAAGATAGTTAATATACAATATTGCATTGGTTTCAGGTGTACAATACAGTGATTTGACAATTACCTACATTACTAAATGCTAACAATAAGTATTATTACCATTTGTCAACATACAAAGATGTTACAATATTATTCACTATATTCCTTTTGCTGTACTTTCCTCTCCATGATTAATTTATTTTGTAATTAGAATTTTGTACCTATCTACCCCCTTCACCTATTTCACCCACTCACCCCTACCCCATTCCCCATGCAACCACCAGTTTCTTCTCCATGTCCATGAGTCTATTTCTGTTTTGTTCATTTCTTTGTTTTTCAGATTCCAGATATAAGAAAAATCATATGGTGTTTGTTTTTCTCTGAATGGCTTATTTAACCTAGCATAATACCCTCTAGGTCCATCCATTTTGTTGCAAATGACAAGATTTCACTTTTTATGGCTAATATCCCATTGTATATACACGTACCACTCTTCTTTATCCATTCATCTATCAATGGACACTTAGGTTGCCTCAAAATCTTGGTATTATAAATAATGCTGCAACAACATAAGAGTGCATATATATCTTTTTGAATCAATGATTTTGTTTTCTTTGGGTAAATTCCCAGAAGTGGAATTACTGCATGATGTGGTATTTCTGTTTAGTTTTTGAGAGATCTCAAACTGTCTTCCACAGTGGCTGCACCAATTTACATTTCTACCAACAGTATAGGAGGGTTCCCTTTTCTCCGCATCCTCACCAACAGTTTTTATTTCTTGTCTTTTGGATAGTGGCCATTCTGACTAGTGTGAGGTGATGTCTCATTGTGGTTTTGATTTGTATTTCTCTGAAGATTAGTGATGTGGAACACCTTTTTATATGCCTGCTGGCCATCTGTATTTCTTCTTTGGAAAAATGTCTATTCAGGTCCTCTGCCCATTTTTAAATCAGATTTTTTTTTTGGTGTGAGTTATACAATTCTTTATATATTTTGTATTTTAGCCCTTCATCAGATATATCATGAAGTAGGTTGTCTTTCATTTTGTTGATGGTTTCCTTTGCTGTGCAGAAGTTTTTTAGTTTGGTGTAGTCCCAGGAAAATGATGTTTTTTATTTTTTCATCACATAAAACATTTTGAAACTCTAATACCAAGAAGGGAGAGAAAGAGAGAGAGAACATTGCTCAACAACAACCCTGTCAAATATCCATTTTCATTTCTCCACATTACCTTGGTGACCATTGTTTCCAAGTTCCTAAATTCCAAGATCTGTTAACATGTAAGTCATTTTTTCATTGTTTTAATGAAAGAACACATTTCCTTTTATTTTCCTATTTTTTACTAAATAATATTTCCCAGGGAATATTCATGTTTCATTCATGCATATATCAATAAACATTTACAGAGTTCCTATAATATGCCAGGTTCTATTTTAGTTTGAGGATTCAGTAATGAAAATGACAAAGCCCTTACCCTGTGGACTTAATTCCAGTGAGAGAGACAGAAGGAACAATACACATACATAGTAAATGTCAAAACCACATAAAACATAGTAAGATGTAAGATACTATAAAGAAAGTCAAAGCAAGGCAAGGGAATAGAGAATAATGTTTGCAGAGAATGACCATTTTAGAAAATACCTCATGGAGTAAATATTCAATTACTTAATCATTTCCTTATGATCAAACATTTAGATCATTGTTGCTGAGAATATTCTTCAGTGGAAAAAAATATATTTATAAAATTTTCCTCACTTTAATTCTTATTTAAATAAAATAAAGCCCACAAATAGGACCATATGTAGTTTTTAGTTCCTAGTTTTTACTGATCACAATATCTTGATCTACACAATTCATTTTTAAGAGGACAAAATGTAACCAAGAAAGGATTCTGGGAAGATGGCAAAGAACTAAGCATCAGGATTCTGCCTCCCCACCTAGACAACAGTTGTACAGGCATAATCTGCCTCATGTAACTATTTGGAACTCTGGAGTTTATTGAAGACTTGCTTACAGCTTCCAGAGAAGACTTAGAAGGGACACTGTGGTTAATTTCTATCAATTTCAGCTCTTTGCACAACAGTAGCTGTCTATCCCCCATCCCCAGTGGCTGGCAGCTGTACACATATTCTTGGTGGAGCTTAGACACAGCTTGCTAGAGCTAAGATGAGCCAAAAGGACTCCGCCCTTCAAATTTTGGAGATCTGTGCTCTGACTGCACACTGCTGCAAATGCCTATAAAGGTACAGACAAAGGGGCAAGCAACCATATTATTGGTCCACCTCCCAGAGCTGCAAGCCCCTATCCATCCAGCTAAAGTGACTCCCAAAGGATTTATAGGGCTCGTAAATCTCAAGGGACCCCTAATAGCCAAAATAATCTAGAAAAAGAAAAACAAAAGTGAGAACTCAAACTTTCTGATACCAAAACTTAGTACAAAGCTATAGTAATCAAAACAGTGTTACTAGTATAAAGAGAGATGTTTAGATCAATGGAATAGAAAAGAGATCCCAGAAATAAACTCTCATATATATCATCAAGTGGTTTTTGACAAGAGTGCCTAGGCCATGCAATTGGGAAAGAACAACAATATTTGCAACAAATAAGGCTGGTAAAATGGACATCCCATGTAAAATAATAAAGTTGGATCTTTGGCTAACCAAAACTCAAAATGGATCAAGAATCTTAATGTAAGACCTGAAATAAAATGCTTAGAAGAAAACATTGGACAAAAGCTTCACAACATTGGACTTCACAATGATTTCTGGGGCACACCATCATGTTATGACACCAGAGGCACAGGTAACAAAAGAAAAGACAGACAAATTGGACTTCATGAAAATTTAAAAAGTTTTTGCACCAAAAGACACTATCAATAGAGTAAAAAGGAAAACCACAGAGTGGGAGAAAATAATTGCAAGTGACATATCTGATAAGGTCTTA
The DNA here is from genome assembly GCF_040802235.1 of Manis javanica. Taxonomy (NCBI): domain Eukaryota; kingdom Metazoa; phylum Chordata; class Mammalia; order Pholidota; family Manidae; genus Manis; species Manis javanica. The sequence continues at coordinate 40,650,270 of NC_133159.1, forward strand.
GCATCCAGAATATATAAAGAACTACTAAAACTCAATAACAAAAGAAACAACCCAATTAAAAAGTGTAGGAAAAGAGGAGCCAAGATGGTGGTGTGAGTAGGGCAGTAGAAATCTCCTCCCAAAATCATATATTTTTGAAAATACAACAAATACAACTATCCCTAAAAGAGAGACCAGAAGATACAGTACAACAGCCAGGCTACATCTACATCTGCAAGAATCCAGTGCCTCACAAAGGGGGTAAGATACAAGTCATGGCCTGGTGGGACCCAAGCATGCCCCCCACCTCAGCTCCCCGGCAGGAGGAGAGTAGTTGGAGCAGGGAGGTAGTGGGAGCCCAGGACTGCAACACCCAGCCCAAGCCATCTGCACTGGGAGCACAGACACACAGTGTGTGGTGTGCTGGATACTAGGGAAATGGAACAGTTAAACCTGTCAGTGGGTTCCCACAGCCAGTGCCCCCGGGACAAAAGAAAAGCAAGTGCTTTTTGAAAGTCTTAAAGGGACAGGAACCTCACAGCTTGACAGAAGCGTTCTGGCACACTCAGCCCAGCAGCTGGGAATCCCGGGGAACTCCAGGGGCCCTAATGCCCTGGGTGGCAGCACAGCTCTGAGGCACCTGATGGTGATAAAAAGCCTCCTACCTGTTCCCCCTCTGGGAAACCCAGGCCATACCGGAGCAGCAGCCTGAGACCAGCCACACCCACAACAGCCACAGAGAGCATCCCCACCACCACCCCTGCAGCTGCCTGGGCCAGATTCAGAGACTCCATCAGCATTCAGCTGCCCAGCACAAGCCGTGCAGGGTCACCGTTCTTGCAGGAGAGAAAGGCAACGAGCAAGTGGGAAGGGACGTTGTTCTCCCAGCTAGCACACGTGCCAACTGCCCATGACTACCTCTATCACCATGAAAAGGCAGAAGAATTTGATCCAGACCAGAATCACACAGGCATCCCCTGAGAAGGAACCTGGGGAGATAGATTAAACCAATCTTCCTGAAAAAGAATTCAAAACAAAGGTCATAACCATACTGATGGAGCTGCAGAGAAAAATGCAAGAGCTAACGGATAAAGTTGAGAGGGAGAATACAGAAAAAAAACAATCTCTGAAAGGACTTAAAAGTAGAATGGACAAGGTACAAGAGGCCGTTAATCAAACAGAAATCATAGAAAAAGAATGCAGAGCAGCTGATGCAGAGAGAGATAAAAGGGTCTCCAGGAATGAAAGAATATTAAGAGAACTGTGTGACCAATCCAAATGGAACAATATGCACATTATAGGGGTACCAGAAGAAGAGAGAGAAAAAGGGACAGAAAGTGTCCTTGAAGAAATAATTGTTGAAAACTTCCCCAAACTGGGAGAGGAAATAGTCACTCAGATCATGGAAGCACACAGAACTCACAACAGAAGGGATCCAAAGAGGACAACACCAAGACACATAATAATTAAAATGGCAAAGATCATGGACAAGGACAGAGTATTAAAGGCAGTCAGAGAGAGAAAAAAGGTCACCTACAAAGGAAAACTCATCAAGCTATCATCAGACTTTTCAACAGAAACCTTACAGGCCAGAAGAGAATGGCATGATACATTTAATGCAATGGAACAGAAGGACCTTGAGCCAAGGATACTGTATCCAGCGTGATTATCATTTAAATATGAAGGAGGGATTAAACAATTTACAGACAAGCAAAAGTTGAGGGAATTTACCTCCCACAAACCAACTCCACAGGGTATTTTAGAGGGACTGCTCTAGATGGAAGCACTCCTAAAGCGAAATAGATGTCACCAGAGAAAATAAAATCACAGCAAAGAAGCAGACCAACCAAATACTAACTAAAGGCAAAAAATGAAATCAACTACCCACAAAAGCAGTCAAAGGAAACACAAAAGAGCACAAAATAAAACACCTAACATATAAAGAATGGAAGAGGAGGAATAAGAAGGGAGAGGAATAAAGAATCATCAGACTGTGCTTATAATAGCTCAATAAGCAAGTTAAGTTAGACGGTAAGATAGTAAAGATAGTAAAGAAGCTAACTTGGTAACCACAAATCTAAAGCCTGCAATGGCAATAAGTATAAATCTTTGAATAGTCACCCTAAATGTAAATGGACTGAATGCACCAATCAAAAGATACAGAGTAATAGAATGGATAAAAAAGCAAGACCCATCCATATGCTGCTTACAAGAGACTCACCTCAAACCCAAAGACATGCACAGACTAAAAGTCAAGGGATGGAAAAAAATATTTCATGCAAACAACAAGGAGAAAAAAGCAGGTGTTGCAGTACTTGTATCAGACAAAATACACTTCAAAACAAAGAAAGTAAAAAGATAAAGAGATAAAGAAGGACATTACATAATGATAAAGGGGTCAGTCCAACAAGAGGTTATAACCATTATAAATATATGTACATCCAATACAGGAACACCAACATATGTGAAACAAATATTAACAGAATTAAAAGAGGAAATAGAATGCATTGCATTCATTCTGGGAGATTTCAACACACCACTCACTCCAACGGACAGATCCACCAGACAGAAAATAAGTAAGAACACAGAGGCACTGAACAACACACTAGAACAGATGAACCTAATGACATCTATAGAACTCTACACCCAAAAGCAACAGGATATACATTCTTCTCAAGTACACATGGAACATTCTCCAGAATAGACCACATACTAGCCCACAAAAAGAGCCTCAGTAAATTCCAAAAGATCGAAATCCTACCAACCAACTTTTCAGACCACAAAGGTATAAAACTAGAAATAAATTCTACAAAGAAAGCAAAAAGGCTCACAAACACATGGAGGCTTAACAACATGCTCCTAAATAATCAATGGATCAACGACCAAATTAAAATAGAGATCCAGCAATATATGGAAACAAATGACAACAACAACACAAAGCCCCAACTTCTGTGGGACGCAGCGAAAGCAGTCTTAAGAGGAAAGTATATAGCAATCCAGGCATATTTAAAGAAGGAAGAACAAGTCCAAATGAATAGTCTAATGTCACAATTATTGAAATTGGAAAAAGAAGAACAAATGAGGCCTACGGTCAGCAGACAGATGGACATAATAAAGATCAGAGAAGAAATAAATAAAATTGAGAAGAATAAAACAATAGCAAAAATCAATGAAACCAAGAGCTGGTTCTTTGAGAGAATAAACAAAATAGATAAGCCTCTAGCCAGATTTATTAAGAGAAAAAGAGAGTCAACACACATCAACAGAATCAGAAATGAGAAAGGAAAAATCACGACGGACCCCACAGAAATACAAAGAATTATTAGAGAATACTATGAAAACCTATATGCTAACAAGCTGGAAAACCTAGGACAAATGGACAACTTCCTAGAAAAATACAACCTTCCAAGACTGACCAAGGAAGAAACAGAAAATCTAAACAGACCAATTACCAGCAACAAAATTGAAGCAGTAATCAAAAAACTACCCAAGAACAAAACCCTCAGGCCAGATGGATTTACCTCAGAATTTTATAAGAGAAGACATAACACTCATTCTCCTTAAAGTTTTCCAAAAAAATAGAAGAGAAGAGAATACTCCCAAATCATTCTATGAAACCAGCATCACCCTAATACCAAAACCAGGCAAAGACCCCACCAAAAGAGAAAATTACAGACCAATATCCTTGATGAACATAGATGCAAAAATACTCAGCAAAATATTAGCAAACAGAATTCAAAAATATATCAAGAGGATCATACATGATGACCAAGTGGGATTCATCTCAGGGATGCAAGGATGGTACAACATTCAAAAATCCATCAACATCATTCACCACATAAACAAAAAGAAGGACAAAAACCACATGATCATCTCCATAGATACTGAAAAAGTATTTGACAAAATTCAACATCCATTCATGAAAAAAACTGTCAAGAAAATGGGTATAGAGGGCAAGTACTTCAAAATAAAGGCCATATATGATAAACCCACAGCCAACATCATACTGAACAGCAAGAAGCTGAAAGTTTTTCCTCTAAGATTGGGAACAAGACAGGGATGCCCACTCTCACCACTGTTATTCAACATAGTACTGGAGGTCTTAGCCACAGCAATTAGACAAAACAAAGAAATACATGGAAGCCAGATTGGTAAAGAAGAAGTCAAACTGTCATTATTTGCAGATGACATGATATTGTACATAAAAAACCCTAAAGACTCCACTCCAAAACTACTAGAACTGATATCGGAATACAGCAAAGTTGCAGGATACAAAATTAACACACAGAAATCTGTTGCTTTCCTATACACTAACAATGAACTAATAGAAAGAGAAATCAGGAAAACAATTCCATTCACAATAGCATCAAAAAGAATAAAATACCTAGGAATAAACCTAACCAAGGAAGTGAAATCCCTATACCCTGAAAACTACAAGACACTGTTAAGAGAAATTAAAGAGGACACTAACAAATGGAAACTCATCCCATGTTCTTGGCTAGGAAGAATTAATATTGTCAAATGGCCATCCTGCCTAAAGCAATCTACAAATTCAATGCAATCCCTATCAAAATACCAACAGTTCTTCAATGAACTGGAACAAATAGTTCTCAAATTCATATGGAACCACCAAAGACCTCAAATAGCCAAAGCAATCCTGAGAAGGAAGAATAAAGTGGGGTGGATCTCGCTTCCCAACTTCAAGCTCTACTCCAAAGCCACAGTAATCAAGACAATTTGGTACTGGCACAAGAACAGACCCACAGTGGAACAGAATAGAGAGTCCAGACATTAACCCAAACATATATGGTCAATCAATATACAATAAAGGAGCCATGGATATATAATGGGGAAATGACAGCTTCTTCAACAGCTGGTGTTGGCAAAACTGGACAGCTACATGTAAGAGAATGAAACTGGGTCATTGTCTAACCCCATACACAAAAGTAAATTAGATATGGATCAAAGACCTGAATGTAATCCATGAAACCATAAAACTCTTAGAAAAAAACAAAGACAAAAATCTCTTGGACATAAACATGAGTGACCTCTTCATGAGCATATTTCCCCAGGCAAGGGAAACAAAAGCAAAAATGAACAAGTGGGACTATATCAAGCTGAAAAGCTTCTGTACAGCAAAGGACACCATCAATAGAACAAAAAGGCATCCTACAGTATGGGAGAATATACTCATAAATGACAGATCCGATAAAGGGTTGACATCCAAAATATATAAAGAGATCACACACCTCAACAAACAAAAAGCAAATAATCCAATTAAAAAATGGGCAGAGGAGGCTGAACAGTTTTCCAAAGGAGAAATTCAGATGGCCAACAGACACATGAAAAGATGCTCCACATTGCTTGTCATCAGAGAAATGCAAATTAAAACCACAATGAGATATCACCTCACACCAGTAAGGATCACCACCATCCAAAAGACAAACAACAACAAATGTTGGTGAGGTAGTGGAGAAAGGGGAAGCCTCCTACATTGCTGGTGAGAATGTAAACTAGTTCAACCATTGTGGAAAGCAGTATGGAGGTTCCACAAAAAACTCAGAAAGACCATTTGACCCAGGAATTCCACTTCTAGGAATTTACCCTAAGAATGCTGCAGCCCACTTTGAAAAAGACATATGCACCCCTATGTTTATCACAGCACAATTTACAATAGCCAAGAAATGGAAGTAACCTAAGTGTCCATCAGTAGATGAATGGATTAAGAAGATGTGGTACATATTCACAATGGAATATTATTCAGCCATAAGAAGAAAACAAATCCTACTATTGTCAACAACATGGATGGAGCTAGAGGGTATTATGCTCAGTGAAATAAGCCAGGCGGAGGACAAGTACCAAATGATTTCACTCATATGTGGAGTATAAGAAGAAAGAAAAAACTGAAGGAACAAAACAGTAGCCGACTCACAGAACCCAAGAATGGACTAACAGTTACCAAAGGTAAAGGGACTTGGGAGGATGGGTGGGAAGGGAGGGGTGGAAAAAAAGAAAGGGGGCATTGTGATTAGCATGTATAATGTGGGGGGTGGGGCACTGGGAGTGCTGTGCAACACAGAAAAGACAAGTAGTAATTCTACTGCATCTTACAAAACTGTTGGACAGTGACTGTAATGGGGTTTTTTGGGGGGGCTTGGTTATGGTGGGAGTCTAGTAAACATAATGTTCCTCATGTAATTGTAGATTAATGATACCAAAATAAAAAAAAATTGTTTTAAAATATTTATGTATGATATAAAGATATACACAATATAATAGAATAATAGATCCCACTTATTTTATATTGTTACATATATTCCAACTAAGCAAAATGAAAGGAGAGCTACATGAAGAAAGTGGTATTTAAGTAGGGTCCTAAAAATATGGCTGTATTTCAGTAGAAGGGAACAGCATGACAAAAAGTCAGAGGTAGAAAAGCATCATTAAAATTGAGGGCAAGGCAAGTAGTATGATGTGGCTGGATCGTAGGATGCCTGGTTGGAATTAGAGTAATATGGAAGATGAGGATGGGACCAGGTGGTGCAAGGCCTTAACACCATGCCAAATTTCTGAACCAGAGGCCTATGAATGCTCTTTGATCACATTTTTCATGGCAGTAGTGTGAAGAATGGATTGAGGCAAGGGCTTCATTAAGAAGCTGTTGCAGGGGGAGGCTTGATAATATGGGTGAATGTAGTAAGCACAATATTTTTCATGTGAAACCTTCATAAGAGTGTATATCAATACCTTATTGAAAAAAAAGGATTTTATACGTAATTTTACCATTCAGGTAAAATTGGAATAGATAATTCCAATTTTATGCAAACTCTTTCAGAGTTAGTAGAAGAGGGAATTCTCTACAACTAATTTCGTATGGTTAGTATAACTTTAATACCAAGCAAAGACAGTATAAGAAAATAAAACTATAAATCAATAAATATCAGTAATAATATAGATGGAAATGTCTTAAACAAAATATTAGTAAACCAAATTCAATATTGGATTTATAAAATTACATTGTGATCAAGCTAAGTTTAAACAAGAAATACAAGAAGAATATAAAACTTTATTAATGTAAATCAATGTAGAACAGAATGGAAAGAAAACATGGTCATCACAACAGATTCAGGAAAAGTATTTGGTAAAATTAAATACTAATTCCTGTTAAAACTCCTACCAAACTAAAAATAGAAGTTAACTCCCTTAACCTGGCAAATGATTACAACAACAACAACAAAAACATAGTAACCCTATAGTAAACATCATACTTAAAGGTAAAACACTGGAAACATTTCCTTTAAAATTTGGAATGAGTCCAGTATGCCAGTGATAGCTGCTTCTATTTGACATTATGCTGGAGTCTAGCCAGTGCAATAAGACAAGAAAAACAAACAAAGCTATAAGGGTATAGAGAATTTCTTTTTGATATGGAAAGGAAGAAACAAACCTGTGATTATTTGCAGGTGATATAATTGTTTGTATGGGAAGCCCCCCCAAACTTATGAGTTATTAGCAAAGTTCTACATATCTGATAAAAAATTTTTAAATAACTACATTTCTATACAACAGCAAAAGAAAAATATGTTTTAAATGATGGTGTTTATTACAGTGGAAATATAAAGTACCTAAGACTAAATCTAACAAAACATCTGCTTAATCTTTATGGACAAAGTTGTACAACTTCATTGAAATATATTAAAGAAGTTATACTCATTACATAAAAATTGCAAAATATAAATATTTGGCAGACAAAAAAACCCATAATCTTACTACCCCAGACAACCACATTGTTATGCAACTTTCCAGGATTTTTTTCCTATGCTTTAAAAAATACACAGTTTAACTTAGTTTAAAGAAAGAGAAGAAGCTGTTGCAATAGCTCAGAGAAGATAAGGAAAATGGCAGTGGGGGTAAAGAGGCAAATGCCTGACATTTTCCTCCCAAAAGATCCAGTAATTTCACTTTACCAAGCTAGAGAATTAAGCAATGATTCTTGAGGATATTTGAAATATTCTGATACAATCAAGGCATTAGGGATACACCTATTTAGGTGGGGGCTATTAGAGGAAGGCAGGCAAGTCTTGAAGAAAAGGGCAAATAGCAAAAAGGTTATGCTTAATATGAGACATGACTGTATTTAAATAAGAGAGTAATTTTTTTAGAACAGGACTCCAAAGTTAAAGCATTCAGATAAGGACCAGTTTAACCCAATCCTACTTCTAAGAATCCTTTTTCTGATCCTTATCGAAATGGTCTAATCATTTTCCTCTGGGCCCTCTAAAAACCTTTGATGGGGGTATGGCAGAAGGATTCATCTGTTCATTTGTCTTCCAAGCTAGACTGTGGCATCCATCATGAAAAGGCCAGGTCTGGTATATCAGTTTCCCTAGTGCCTAGTTTAAGGTCTTGTACACAGAATCAGTCAATTACTCAATCAGTAAATGATGAATAAAAGAAAGTGGATTGAGAGACCCACTTGACTTCTTGTTGAATGAGTGTTAGGAGCATTCATTCTCAACTTTCTTGTTACCTTCCTTTGCATACATTGCTTCTTGAGCTGTTTGTTCATTCAACTAAGAAGAGAGCCTACTCTACCTTAGGCAACGTGCCAGCCCTTGCACAGAGGAAGGATAGATGATTCAGCTTAATCAGGCTGTGACAGAAAAGTTCAGCGATGGAGCAAAGAGGAAACAACTAACGGAGCAAAGAGGAAGCAACTAACTCAGACTGGAGGATTAGAAGCTTTCTGGGAGAAATGAAGCTGAGTCCTGGAAGGACAAATGGGAATAACGGCTAACCTGATGGGAGGTGGAAGGTCGGGGTGGTTGAGGTTCCGTCAGATAAACAATATGGGTAAAGTCCTCAGGCAGAGGGGAACAGCCTTCTAGATAACCAAAAATACTTTATTTAAAATAGCCTATAATTTAGATATGTAAGAGGACAATGCTGCTACTAAGATTGGCGGGAGGCAGTCAGAGTTGTAAACCATTTAAGAATTAATGCTTAGTCACAACAGTCATAACAGAATTGGTAAGCCATTGAAGGTTTTAAGCGGGAATGACATGATCAGACTTATATTTTAAAAAGATCATTCAACTGTGCAAATAATGGATTGGATAGGGGCAATGGTGAATGCTGGGAGAACAGCTGAGAGTGTTGCAGTAATGTGGGCGAGAGATGATGGTGGCTTGGAAGATGGTGGTGGGAATGGAAAGATAGAACAATCTAAGACAACTGGAAGAAGAATCTGGCTGTGATGTAGGAGGATAAGGAAGTGATTGGAAAGGTAGGGAAGGTTCGTTAGTGAGCTTTGACTTCATTCTGAGGTTACACAGGGGAAGCATTGAACATTTTAACCTTGGGAGTGATCCATTCAGGTACGGGTTTATAAATAGATCACTTGGCAGAAGGTGGTGAGAGGACTTTCAGAACAGTGCACAGGTAAGAACCGAAACAAACGGGGAGGAAAAAGCAGATGTGGGGAAGCACGAGACTGGAGAGAGATTTCGGAGTCAGGTACGGAGCCAACTGTTAAGAGAGACGGAAACTAGCGCGGCCCTAGGAACAGCAGCACGGCGGGTGGGAATGGGGCGCAGCCGGGGCCGCCCACGCCTCCCGGCGCCGGGGGCGGGACCAGAGCACGCACGGCGGCGTGACGCAGGGCCGCAGCTGGCCTCGTTCTGAGTGCCGCCGCCGCCGCTTTGAGGCGGCGTAGAATGAGGCCCGCGGCTGCGGCCGCGGCTCCGGCGTTGGCAGGGGCAGCAGCCGCTGAGGCAGCAGCTGAGGTGACCGCGACGGGCGCGCCCCCACCCTTCTGACCTGGATTAGGCCCAGCAGCTCCGTGGCCGCCGCCGCCCCTTGGGGGGGCGGGGTGGGGAAGTGCTTCGTCTTCCCGCCCCCCCCCATTCTTCGCTCAGCCGGAGGCGACCGCCGCGACCCCAGTAGAGCCCGCGACCCGGCCTTGAGCCCCCACCGCCGGGGTCTGGCATGAGCGGCGCTTCGGCGGCGCTGGGGAACGGAGGAGCCGCCGCCGCCTGAGCCCCGGCCTGCTGCCCGACCCCACCTCGCTGACAGGCTGACCGCGGAGCGTGCGAACGACCCCGCCACGTTCTTCCGCCCCCATATCACACGCCCAGCCCCAGAAGATGGGGAACTGCCTCAAATCCCCCACTTCGGATGACATCTCCCTGCTTCACGAGTCTCAGTCTGACCGGGCTAGTTTCGGCGAGGGGACGGAGCCGGAGCAGGAGCCGCCGCCGCCATATCAGGTAGGGGAGGGTGTGTGTGTTGGGGAGGCGGGGGTGCAAGTAGAGCGGCTCCGGCCGGGATTGACAGGGCTACGTGTGACTGACCCCCTCATCTAAGGGTGGTTGCTCTTCGCTCCCAAAATAGGGGGAACCTTCACCTCACCTCCACCCCGGTATGGGGTGGCACTCTCTGTCCTTGAGTTCGGGGATCAGAGTCTGTGATCATATCCCCTTGGCTGGTGGCTTGTGGTTCGCCTTTAGAGTTTGGGAGTGACATTTTCTTGCTCTTTTGTCTGAATCGTGGAGTCTGAGCTGTGAAGTTTAGAGATGATTTCCTTATCGCGCCGCCAGCTGGATTGTGGGTTCTAGTTAGGTGGTTGTACCCCATCCCACTTATATTTTCATGTGTTGTCCACTCCCTTCTCTCCCTCTTCTCTGTCTGTTAATGGATCTGATAGGTGTTCGTTTCTATTACTTGGGAGAAGTTCGTCAAGTGGTGATTTTAGACCCAACGACATCGAGTTACTTGTTTATATATATGTATATATTAATTTGTAACCCCTCCTCTTTTTGCTCTACCCCTATGACACGGCTTTTAAACACGCTGATTCAATAAAACTTGATTATCTTGAACTTTGGAAAGCTTTAAACCTGGCTTAAGAAATACCTGGTGTTGCTCATGGTTCTCCCTGTGTATCAAAGACTTTTCTCCTGAGTAGTTTCATTGCTTTTTGTACAGCAATCAGCAGCTCCAGATGTGTTTCCACAATTCATGAAGAGCCAAGACCTCTTGAGAAAACTCAAAATATATATGTGGATGCAATAATGTACAAGATACACAAAACCTTTCTTCTACTTTTTTCGATTTTAAATGATGTTTGTTAAAAGCTTTATTTCCAGTCGGGCTTGAATAATTAAATGGCTTAATTTTTTTCCTAAAGGCAGTTTAGTTTTCTAACTAGGCATTCTCCTTTGTTGTTTCATGTGGTGACATCATCTAGTGTTATTCTTTTCTCATTCCTGTGTAAACCAGTGTCTCATCACACCAGAAAAACCTGATTATATATGTTGGTTTTCTGAATAAAATCCTTCAAGGGCTTCTCATATATACTAATAGTCTTAATTGAAGCCTCCATGACTATCTGACATTCTTGTATTCCAGTCCTACCAAATACACCAGCCTGTTCACACCTCTCTGCAGTTGCTCCAGTTGCTCCTTCTGCTTGGAGCCCTTCCCCCAAGGTCGGCCAGGTGCACATCTAACCCTCTTTGAGGACTCAGCTCTTGTGTCACCTCACATCTGAAGTCCCTTCATTCCCCTCCGTCCTTCTCTGAATCCAGCACTCCCTTGTGTCCCCAGAACCCTCAACACTTACTTAAACAGTACATATAACTCTTGAGAGTTAATATCCTTGTTTAGTTAGATGTTGTCTCATCCTTGAGGCATTTCCTTCCTTCCCCAGTGTAAGCTACATGCAGGTAGGGATCCTGTCTCACCTGTTTGCTGTTGTATCTCCAGCATCTGGCTCATAGTAGATACTCAGTAACTGGGGTAAATGAAGACTATAAGCCCTTGAGAATAAGGACGATGTCCCCAGTGCTTTGTGTAATTTCTGGCACAAAATAAAAACCTAAATATTGAATGAATTAATGAATTTGAATTGTCCATGTTGTAAGTTTACATATCCATTCCTTCCATACAGTTGTCACAGGTGAAGTCTTAAAAATCCAACCTAAATCTAGATGTCTTTCTGAATCTTTGAAGCAAGTATATTGTTTATATCTCACTTTTCATTTCCCTTATACTATAGAACAATGTGCTTATTTCAGTTGTTTCATGAACAAGTTTTTTAGGGATATAAATTTTATTTAAAAATCTCCCATATTCCCTAGCCCCTTTCCAGGCAAATTGGTATCTTTGACTTATTGCTTTGTTTCTCTTATCCATATGATACTACAGTGTTAAGGATAACTTCTTTAGAATTTTTGGGAATTCTATTTGTCAATGAGAGTTTTGGCATCATGAAGGAACATTTTTTGAAACATGTTATTTGTGACAGTTGGAGTTTTTTGTGGTTGCCCTTTCCTGAAGTCAATGACTTAGATACTGATATGCAAATTTGGTATCAATTGGAAGTAAAATAATTTAAGATAGGAGCAAAAAAGAAACTTTTAGAAAAAAAAATTTTCCCCCACGAAGGAAATAAGATTTTGGGGAATGGTTAATTTAGATGAGCTAAGAAATACCAATCCAAGGTAGATGATATATATGTTCAGTAGTGGAAATAATTTATTTTTTTCTTCAAAAAAATGTAATTTTTTGTTGGTATATAATTAACAGAGCTACCCGAACATTGGTTTATTTCTTAAAAGAATAGTCTTAGCTGAAATAGGATTTTTTTAAAATTCTTAAAGGGAATAGCTGACTATAAAGGAAAATACTTGGTATGTCCCTGTACTGAGTAGTTAAAAGATGGCCTTGTGTTTGTGTTGCACAATGTACATATATGTCAAGAACTCAAGTAAAACTCTTAAATTCCAGTTATTTCCTATTAGCAGGATTGAAGAGGTTTGTTTTATATACTTATGCTTTAAAGTAAAAGCTGCACTGTTATGGTAAAAGCATATAGGAAGTACATATTTCTATACTGGGTTCGTTAGTGGCTTCCTAACTGGTCTCTCTGCCTTTACCCTTCCCTCCCTATAATCTGTTCTGAACCCAGCAGCCGGAGTGATTCTGGTGTAAAAAGATCTTGTCACTTTGCAACTTCTGTGCATTCCCATTTCATTTAAATAAAAGCCAAATTCCTTAGTATCCCATAAACCCTACACATTCTTTTCTTCTGCCCTCAAACATACCTCTCTTGACAACTCTCCTACTCTCCTCCCTGCTGGCTTTCCTTTAGCTTCTCTGGCCTGCTTGTTCCTAAGATGCTCCAGGACCTTTGCCCTGGTTGTTTCCATACTTGGAGTACTTTTCCCCCAGGTATCACCATGGCTTACTTACTCCCTCACCTTCAAGTCTTTACTCATATGACACCTTAAACCATCTGTGACATCTCTATTTAAAATTACAACCCTGTCTCAACACCCTAGAATTCTCCCCCTGTTCTATTTTTCTCCCATAGTATTTATCACTTTCTAACACACTATCTTTATTTTTTATTATCTGTCTCCTCCCACTAGGTAGCAAGCACCCTGAGGAAAGGGGATTTAAAAAATTGTTTCCTGAACACCTAGAACAGTCTGCACACATTAGGCACTCAATTATTGGTTGAGTGAATGGATTTCTTTGAAATGAAATGAAATATAACCGTTTATTTGGAGGCAAGTGCAGTCAAATGTCTTAAAAGAACTAAGCATATCCTAGTGCCTTTTTTCTTTTGTTATGAATCATTTTTAAGTACTCAGTCCTAAAAATTAAGTCCCAATAATATTAAATATAGAGATTGGTTTGAAATAATCACTGAGAAAATAATTTAGGTTTTTCTTCACGCTATATTATACAAAATGTTTATGAGAAAACACTTGAATCCTTGTTATTAAAGAAATGGAGGAAAGAAGTTGAAGCTTTTCTTCAATTGTAAGAAAAAAGAAGTTTGGCATACTCTCAACTCTCTCCTTCCTGAATGTTTAAAAAAGAATACAAGGGAAATATACCCATCAAGGGCAGTCTTAGAAGGGTAGTGAGATGGAGGATAAGTCATTCAAGCCTGGGAAATGAAGGCCACTAAGAGGAAAGGGCCAGGTAGGTAGCCCAGCGATGAAAGGTATATGTGAACAGATTGAGGTATTACTGTCACTCTAAGACACTCCTTTGTCATATGCTAATTCAAGAGCAGCACTGTGTTAGAAAGAGCATAATATTCACTGGACAACAACAAAAGCCACTGCAGTATTTCTGTCTGAATACTGTGTGTGTGTGTGTGTGTGTGTTTGTGTGTGTGTGTGTACACAAAGATTGGTACTCACTCAGTTTTGCAGTAGTTATGTAGTTTGAGATTTACTAATCTCTTCCTCTTGTCTTACACTTTGTGATTAATGTATTTGAGATTTTAAAATCAAGAAAAGTTATTGTTAGTACAGGAGTGAGGGCAAGTGTGGCTCTCGTTTTGGAGTCAGATGAATCTGCGTTCAAATCCTTGTCACATGTAAAATATGAAGAGAGGTTATCATATTATGTTATGAGGAACTTCTTTTACAAAAAAACAAAGCAACATTTTGGATAGTTCAAATTGTGACAGAATAAAGTTTTCTTCAAGATAACTTTTAAAAGAAGGCTTGGTCTCATGGAACTCATTAAAAGTAACTACCTCCTTTAAGAACTAGAATAAAATAATATGCTTATTTTTAAGCATTAAAAGTTGTAATAATACATTCATACCTTGTTTTTCTGATAACTTTTTGAAGTTAAATTCAGTTAATTGAAGATTTGTTTTTATGTATTAGCATTTTGTTTACCTTTTTGGTGGAAATTACCTCAAAATGTATTTCACATCTTGGTCTTAATAAACACACCCTTTGTGTGAAATTTTATCCACCCCTCCCCTTTGAAGTTCTGCCTTTACATTAAGGTACAGGTCAACTCCAGCCTCTTAAAGCCTTTCCTGACCATTTTCTTTTGCACTTTCAGTTTCTTTAAGTGCAGTACTTTAGTTTGTAATGTTTATATGGAAATCCTAAATTACCTTACTAGTTAGCTCTTGGTGCTTAAACAATTATTTTTTTTTCAGATTATAGTTTCTTAAAAATGAGAATGTTGTGTTAAGATTTTAAAAATTTCTCCCATGGTAAACAAGATCACAGATTCAAAAAGACATATGCAGCCCTGTGTTTATTGCAGCACTATTTACAGTAGCCAAGACATGGAAGCAACCTAAGTGTCCATCAGTAGATGAATGGATAAAGAAGATGTGGTACATATACACAATGGAATATTATTCAGCTATAAGAAGAAAACAAATCCTACCATTTCTACCATTTGCAACAACATGGATGGAGCTAGAGGGTATTGTGCTCAGTGAAATATTAGCCAGGTGGAGAAAGACAAGTACCAAATGATTTCACTCATCTGTGGAGTATAACAACAAAGCAAAAATGGAAAGAATAAAACAGCAACAGAATAGACTAGCAGTTACCAAAGGGAAAGGGGTTGGGGAGGGTGGGTGGGGAGGGAGGGAGAAGGGGATTAAGAGGTATTATGATTAGCACAAATAATATAGGTGGAGCGTGGGGAAGGCAGTATAGCACAAAGAAGGCACGTAGTGATTCTATAGCATCTTACTATGCTGATGGACAGTGACTGTTGTGGGGTATGTGGTGGGGACTTGGTAATGAGGGGGAATGTAGTAACCACAGTGTTGCTCATGTGAAACCTGAGAATAAGATTGTATGTCAATAATACCTTAATAATATATATATATATATATATATATATATAAATTTTCTTTTGTGGTGTGGAATGAATGGCACCTTATGCATTGTAGACATCCAGTGACTAACTTAGATTTATGCCTTTTCCCTCTTATACTTTTACCACCATGAATGAGGTCCTCATTACCTGTCACCATAATGCAATTGATGTCTCCTTTCTTCCCCATTCATTTCATTCCTTGCTGCTAGATAAACTATTCAGATCAGTTCCCATGCCTCTTAATCCTTAATGACTCTACATGAGTCATCACTGAAGATCCCTGTTTTAGCATTCAAAGTCATGATCTGGCTCCTTATAAACTTCTCCAGTGTTTTTGTAGTCTTATATACAACCTATTTACTCAGAGTAGTTTGTATTTATATATATGCCTTTGGCTCTTCAGTGTCTGCTTTTGATTTTCTTAATGGTTCCCCATATAAATTCTAGCTTTCAAGGTCCAGCTTGATGCCATGGATCCTTTTCTGATCTCCAACAGGAGTAATGTCTTAATCTGAACTCCTTTAGCCCTTTGTTTACCATTCTTAGGACACTTTACACTTCCTATTTGATTTTTAATTACTTATAGCAATGTCCCATCTCTAAGAATCCCAGTCTGATGATTCATCTTCGCATTGCTGGAACCATGCTTTTCAGATAGCAGGCACTCAAATACTTGAGTAAATGTGAAAATCAGTTATTACATTTTTCTGTAAGAGCATGAGGTTCTGCTATTTTTCTTTCCCACATTAACTATTTTATCTGACTATATTGAGTGTTTTACTCACTTCTAATTTATAAATTGCATGAACATTGGATAAGTTAATCTCTGCACATTTTTCATTTGAGTTTGGTTTATGTTCCATGTACTTTATTTAACTTTATTTACTTTATTTTATTTTTAGTAAATAAGCAAGGATATAACCATTATTTGTAACCATTGTTGCAGGGGTTTTGTTTATGCCTGATCTCCTACTCTGGATGTCCTTTGATTAAGGCTGATTCTGCCATTAAGAATGTATACACCATTAAGAGTAGGACAGTCTATGCATCAAGAGTTTAATTCGAGAGCTAATTATAGGGTAACCTGAGAAGATAGGGATAATGAGTTACTTGGTACGTAAGATCTAAGAACTTGACTTTCTTAAAAACATTTTTTAATAAATAGTTCGTAGAAGCCTCCATGTTTTGCTGTAAAATTTAAATTATTTAAAATCCCATCCTTTAGGTAGGATAGGATTCTCCTTTTAAACGTCTTAACTTTTACTCGGTTTCTTCTAAATAGAAAAATTGTCACAGAATGACTACTGTAGGTTCTCCCTGACTTTTCTTCAATGTGTGCCACTTTTCTCTTTGTCTTCTGTGTTTACTGTGTCTCAGCCAAGATGAATTCTGGAAATGAGGAGCAGAGTGAAAAGAGGATGATTGTAAATGCAAATGAAATTAGCTGTTAATATTCCTTTGTCATCTTGCCTTAACCATTTCTGAATTAATCGTCTACTGTGTATTACCTTCCTTCAAGCAAAGAGTTAGGGATAATGTATTTCTGCCCTGTAGTCAGATAGGTTATTTAAAAAAATAGGCTGTAACCAATTTCTAGAAGTTGATTTTCCTTACCACTAACTTTTATATTGAATTTCACATATATTTATGATACTGTTAACTTGCTCAGAATTAAGGATTTTTGCAATTGTGATATAAATGAAATTTATAGTGAGTTGGTAAGGATACTAAAGACTCAGAAAGTGGAACAATATGAAGAAAAGCTGGTTTTATAGACAGCCAAAGTGTGTGTTTTTAATGGCAGAAGAGATTGCTACTTGCAATTGAAAAGTTAAGTGATAAGGGAGAACTAAATATATTTTGTGCTCTTAGGGAATCTGCCTGACCTTTTGATTTTGATACTCAGTTTGGCTTTATGATATGTTGCTTTTGAAATCTTAGAATTCCTTATTTTAATGGATTAAGTATGTTTTAAGTTCAAGTTGATATGAATGCACATATACCTGTCTTTTAATTAAATAGCCAACCTTGAGTGTGCTCCCAGAGGCCAGTTGAGTAATTATCTTGTTACTTAATCCAGAGAGCGTATGTACAGTAAGGTAACTAAGCGATCTGAAAGCATGCGAATGAAGAAAGCAGTCCTCCAGATATATTTCTTTCTAAGTTTATTAAAATTTTCTGAAATCGTATGAAGCTGAGTGGCTTTAAAAAGAGTAAGACTTTTTTAACTGATGCAACAAAATTACATGTAATTTTGATAGTAATTTCTTATGTTCATGCAGTTTACCATAAACAGATAAAAACCAGGACTAGTTTCTTCTCTCCATCAGCAACTACATGTTAGGCACCAAGGGGAAAGGAGATATGGGTCCTTTACCCTTAAGAAATTGTCATTTTAGTTAAGGAGACAAGAATAATGTGTATACATGAAACATGTATTAGTTCAGTGTGAAACAGTATATAATCAAACATTTGATTGTTTCATGTAGACTTTTGAGGTAGGGGGATCAAGTTGTGACAGGGAAGAGTGAATCACAGATTTACTTCTTAGCTTCTGAAGACTTCAAATGAAGACTTACATGAACATCAGTGTAAAAAATGAATAAACCAAAAGAACCACTCTAATTAAACTGTGAGTGAGGGAGCTTGGAACTGAAAGGATAACCAGAAGGTGGTGAGCTGAATTTAGAGGGTGTTGTATAATGTTATACAGTTAAAGTGTAATAATAATGTGTGTGTGTCTGTGTGTGTGTGTGTGTGTGTGTGTGTGTGTGTGTGTAAATAAACCTTTTGTTTATATGTATTAAAGAGTATATCTTTGGTAGTATAACTAACAGTATCTTAACTTTTATATATAAGTCCAGTGAACTTTTACATATTATAATCACAACTCTCTGAAAGCTCAGATGATGGTTAGCATTTTTTAGCAATAGTGTATTTTAGCTAAGTCATATAATGTTATTGTGTACTTAGTAGACTACATAGTGTAAACATAACTATGAACTTTGGATGCTAATGATGCGTCAATGTAGGTTGATTTTTTTAAAGTTTAATAATGAGGCCTTCTCAATCCCAGCTGGCTTATTTGCAGAAATTGGCAACCTATCCTAAATTTCATGTGAAATTAAAAGGGACTAAGAATAGCCCAAAGTTGTTGAATAGTAAGTGTTGAATAATAAGAATAAATTTGGAAGAGTCACTCTTCTTATTTCAAATTTATTACAAAGGTAGTATAGTACTAGCATTAAGAATAGACATAGAAATCAATGGAACATAACTGAAGAGTCGAGAAATAAACCCTTACACTTATGGACAATTGATTTTTGGGGAGGAATGCCAAGATAATGGGGAAAGAATACTCTTCAAAAGGTGCTGTAACAACAGAATGGTCATATGCAAAAGAATAAATTTCCATACACTATACACACACAAAAAAACTCAAAATGAATCACGCACCTAAGTGTGAGACCTAAAAATGTAATCCTTAGAAGAAAACATAGGGGTAAATCTTCGTGATCTTGGGTTAGGCAAAATTTTTCTTAGATAAAACACTAAAAGCTCAGATAACAAGAAAATAAATTGGATTCATCAGGATTAATAACTTTTGTGTTATTAACTCCACTGAGAAAGTAAAAAGACAACCCACAAAATAGAAAACCTCGGCAAATCATGTGTCTGACAAGGGAAAACAATAAAGAATTCTTACAATTTTTCTTACAACTCAAAAATGAAAAACACAACCCAGTTAAAAATGGGCAAAGGATCTGAATAGACATTTCTCCAAATGTCTATTCAAATGACCAGCAAGCACATGAAAAGATGGTCAATGTTATTATCCTTTAGGGAAATATAGTCAAAACTACAGTGAGATATCACTTTATAGCCACTAGAATGACTTAATAATAAATAAGTTTTATAGTGACAGTGTGCAGAAATTGGAACCCTTGTGCACTGCTAGTGGGGTATATAAAATGGTACAAGTGCTTTGGAAAACAATTTGGCAGTTCATCAAAAGTTTAAACATAGAATTCCATGACAGCAACCCCACTAGTATACGTATAACCAAGGGAACAAGTGAACCGACAGTGACACATCATAATCACATAAAGTCTATAGTTTACATTAGGATTCACTCTTGGTGTTGTACACTCTATGAATTTGGACAAATGTATAATGACATGGATCCATCATTATAGAATCACATAAATTAGCTTCCTTGCCCTAAAAATCCTGTCACCATAATTTGGCCTTTTCCACAATGTTATATAGTTGGAGTTACACAGCATGGAGCCCTTTTCAGATTGGCTTCTTTCACGTAGTGACATGCATTTAAGGTTCCTTTAGTGGTATTATGCATTTGAGGTTCCTCCATGTCTTTTCATGGCTGGATAGCTCATTTCTTTTAAACACTGAATAGTATTGCATTATCTTGATGTACCAGTTTATCCATTCACGTACTAAGGGAAATTTTGGTTGTTCCAAGCTTTGGCAGTTACGAATACAGATGCTGCAAATCATGTGCAGGTTTTTGGGTGGACATAGTTTTCAACTCCCTTGGGTAATTACCAAGGTGCACAATTGCTGGATCATACATCGTAAGAATATGTTTGGTTTTGTAAGATAAGAAACCACTAAACTATCTTCCATAGTGGCAGGGCCACTTTGCATTCCCAACAGCAGTGACTGAGAATTACTTTTGCTCCACAATCCTCACCAGCATTTCATGTTGTCAGTGTTTCAGATTTTCACCATTTTAATAGGTGTATAGAAGTATGGTTGTTTTAATTTGCAATCCTCAGTGCTTGTCAGTATGTGCCCTATACCCCTTTTGGTGAGATAGGAGGCAAGAGAGAGATGGGGTTTGATATTTCTCTTCCCACATGTGGAAAGCTAGAGAAGGCTGGTTTACTTCACTTTCTCAGATAGGTTAGATTCTGAGAAAACTCCAGCAGGTTGGTTCTGGCAAAATAGTTTTTCCTGAGGGTAGGTAGACCTTGTTAAGGAGAATAGAATGCTGGTATCTATTAGAGTCATTCCTTTTCCTCTCCCCCTGTTGGAAGCATGAGGGAATTTTTCTCTGATACTGTATAGACCTTATAGAGCTCTTTGGAGAGAAAACTACAGAAAGGTGGCCTCGCCTGGAGTTTTTAATTCAGACTTGTCCTCACTGAGCCAACCCCCAGTAGCCCATCAGTTAGAGTTCAGGTTTTCCTTCCCTAGCAGTGGCTGGGTTTCTACTCCAGTAAGTTATGATTTTCTTATCCACTTGTCTGTCAGCAATTTTGGGGTGACCTCACTTCTCTGACAGATCTAAGAAGAGTTGTTGATTTTTTTTTTCAGATATTTTTTTGTTAGGGTGGAGTGGCAACTTCTGTAAGCTCCTTACATGCCAGACCAGAAACTACCAAGTTCTCAATTTTCATAATAATTCTTTGAAAGTGAATATTATTCCCATCTTAAAAATGATGAAACTGGCTTAGCAGTAGAGCTGGGCAGCTGTGAAAATTGAGTTTTAGACTGTGAAGGTAATTGTGCAGTGTGGCAGAGGAATAGTAGAAGAGTGACGATGGATACCGTACACTAGATTTAGCTCAAAGGCAGTCATGGGAAACTAGGAGTCCATTTCCAGTAGAGTGAATCTGTCAGAAGAATTAGATACTGAAACAAAATGGTTTATACAGTGATAATTAAGATAATGAGATTCCTTTATGATGAAGTGGGTCTTCTAAAAGTATTTCATAAATCATACAAAGATAAGTTTCATATGGCACAACAGTGTTCTACTAAATTGACAAAAATACCTTTGTATATAACATCTATTTTGTCATTTACAGATAAGCAGTGCTGCCACTCAGGAAATGCTGAAGATATCAAAGTGTGTTTTTGGTGTTCGCAGGTCTGTCTTTTCTATCCTCAGTTGGTAATTGAGGATAAAAGGGAGGTTTTGAAGTTTTTATCTGATTTTATTGATTCAAAATTATTAGAAAGATTAGTTTACTATACACTAGAGGTAGTAGAATGGTGCCTTCAAAGTCTTGAATTATGTAGGACTATTTGTGTTATTGGTAAAGCCTATTCTGCTTTTAATTCTTATACTTGCTTTTTATCATTTTTTTCCTCACTGTATTTTCCCACTGTCAGATGGTTCCTCATCTGCTATTAGTGCATCTACCCTTGCAGTACCTCATCTAATCTGCATATCAGAAAACCAGATAATCAAGCCCCTCATAATACTTCTTGACAACTACCAATAAAGAGATTCCCAAAGGCAGTACTGTTTTGGGAGTTGGTTACATGGGCATCTTTTTTTTTTAAGCTTAAAACGATTTATTTTAAAGTTTTCCTTGGTACAAATTTGCTAAATAAAGTCAATTTTGATAGGAAGTCCACATGCGTATGAGAGTAGAAAAATAAAGGGAAGGAACCTTCTTAAAATTGAGGTATGCTTATCAGTGTTTCATTTTTCACATATGTGTCCCTTTCCCTTCCTCACTGTGTTTAATTGTCTGGAATTTTTCTCTCTAGATTTTGTTTCTCAAAATACTTTTTATTTATCCCTTAAAATAGGCTTTAATTAGCTAGAACTCCTTGTAAAATCTAAATTCTTAAGCTAAATGTAATCTTTAGATTGATAAATACTTACCGTTAGGTCCACAGACCCATTTAGGACCAGGGATGGAACTGCATTTCCATAAATTGATTTCCTTGGTAATCCTGTGTATTCATCCAAAAACACTGTGAAAAGGGGTCCATAACTTTCATTAGATTGCCAAAGGCTTCTTGCCACAAAGGTTAATCCTTGAGAGGCAGTCTCTGAGTTACAGGTAAAGAGCTCATATCACCCCTGCCAGATACCACAAAGCCTTTGGGGCTTGAGCCACAGAGTTCTGATAGGTGTGTGGTATAGGAATTCAGTTAAATTTTGCTGTTGCAACATAATTAGGTAAATTGTCAGACCTCGTTTAAGATTAGGTAGCATGAAATGAGGCCATTGACAATGGCTGAATTTCTGGAATCTATTTGAAAAGTTAACTTGGAGTAGAATTTCTTACAGATAAAAAAGTTTTGTATTACAAGGAAAACATGATAATCTCAAAAAAATTGCTGAGACTACGGGATTTCATTTTTCTCAACTTAAAATAAGAAAAACCATTTTATACCATGCTTTAGCTTATAAAAATGAAAACAAATTTCATAAAACAGTATTGACCCATACTATATATTCTGTATATCGTATTTCATTTTCTAAAATTCCTAACTGTGACCTCTAGAATTGATTTCACAACCCACAAAAGGTTATGACCTGCAGTTTAGAAAAAATTCCAAGATGTACAGCCAGAAAGATAAGATTATGAAATACATTTAAAATACTTTGTATGTCTAGCATCTCAAACAAGATCTCTTAGGAGTCCAAACTTGTCTCTCTGTGAAAGAGCATTTTAGAGAAGTGGGTACTTTGGCCAGTGGGAATAGTCATGAAGATGCTTGTGCCAGGTCCTTATTTTGTTATCCTAAAGGAGTGGGAAGCTAGCAAATAAAGGATGGGGTTGGGGGTGATGATGGAAATTAATTTCCATTTTAAAAAGAGATCCCCGAGAACAAACTGGAAGGGGATAGTGGATATGGGAAGACTAGTTGCATTAGCAAATATTGATAACTAGGGTATTGGGAATAGAGAAAAAGAGTTATAGATGACCTCTGTTGATGTTTAAGAGACAAAAACAGCAGAATTTAGTAATGAATTGTATGGAAAAAATGTATCCTGGAGATTGTGGTATAGAAACATTCAAGAACAGAATGTTTTGGGAGGAGATTAGCCATGCAGGGATACAGGAATAGGGCAATAATGAGATATGGAATTGAAGATGGATTAGTTTGTTTTAATGAGACTAAATCATGTTTATAAACAAGTGAAAAGAAGAGGTTGACTAGGGAGAACAGCGAAAATCCATAGTGAAAGGTTTTGAGAAATTACAAACAGATGGAATCAAGAGATAGTAAGGTTAGCCTTAAAATATTTTTAATAATAAGTACTAAGTAATACATTCATGTGGTCATTCTGTAAGACTCCAACCACTTCGGTACTCTAGCCACTCAGTTCCATATCCCAGAAACAGCCAATGTTAGTGTTTTTGTGAATCAAGAGATTTTATACAAGCAAGCAAATAAAAATAGTTCTTCCCTACCCCGTTATACAAAAAGTTGCCCACTACACACAAAATTCTGTACCTTGCTCCCGCCCCCCCACTTTTTAAATCTTGAAACTGTTCCCTATCAGTACATAAAAAGCTTCATTTTTTAAGCTGCATAGTATTTATTTCAAGTGCCATTTTCTATCTAACCTATTTCCTATTTGATGATGACAGGAGCCAGGAAAATTCCTGAAACTACATGTTTTGTCATTCAAAAATCACTTTCAGAAGTTACCTTTTAATAGAAGAATTAGGATTAGTTTGGTAGCCTCAAATTGGGACCCTTTATTCTAGGTTTAAATGAATCTAGCCCATCTAGAGGGCAAAAAGCCCTCTTTAGGGCAAAGACTGTGTTATAGGTTCAGAAACTGTAGACATTACTGCCCAATTTCCAAAGAATTTCAATTTTCTACTGTTTTTCAGTTATGGAGCATGTAATTTTAATCAAAATAGAAAAATTGATTAAGCCCAAATTTCAGATTTGTTTGCAGAGTGACTTAAGTCACCTTCAAATGGTTAATAATTTTTTCAGCAGTTTTAGTGGGTCTGTGATGTCACTTTCACTTTTAGGTGCCATGGGCCATGTATAGGATATAAACATGAAGCAGCACGAAGTCATAGGGGTAACAAGTGCTAGAGAAGGGTTGAAGTGGGAGGGCTAACTTTGGATTAAGAATTTTGTAAGGAGCTTCTTGGGGGTCTGGGTGTTCAAGTATCAAATCAAGACCACCTTCCCATTCCCACATTTATTCCCCTGTTTGGATTTTTTTCCTAATACTTCAGATGGTTTTTCTACTTTTATGGCAACCATCTAAGTTCACCTAAATGTTTAACCCTTTCTTTGTTAACTGTTGAGAAGCTGAACCTCTTTTTCCTAGAAGGGTGCACAGAATTTTGCATTCGATTTCAAGGAATTAATATACTCCCTTAATCCTAGACCTCAGATTAACAACCTTTGATCAAACTTCTGTTCCTGCTTTATTTCATGGCCTTCTTCAGTGTATCTATCTTGTTTGCCACTGTCAGCCTGTTAAAATGTAGTCTTTATGTTATATGTCTTCACTGATTCCTCAGTGCCTGTTGTTTCATATAAAGGCCAAATATTTAAGAACATTTAATGTCTGATATTCTTGGAAATTTGACTGAATGGATGTGACAAGGTCCTGCAGTTATTTTGTGACTCTGTACTGAGCCGCATTTTCCTGACTTAGGATATACAGCATGTTCTGTCACTGGATTTCATTGCATAATTCTAATAAGAGTGGTTTGTGTACTTGAAAAAGATATTTTGAAATTTGTGAACAATCCTCTTTTTTTGGCAGCTTTATTCTTTCAAGTGTAAAAAAATAAAATTACTTTCCACTGATTTGTGTACTTTCTCGAGTTGCATTGTTGAAACCAAGTATTGTTTAGCTAATAGTCATGTCCTCCATGCAAGGAACACTCAAAAGAATAAAAAGAATATTAGACTAAAAAATTATATGTGTATGTATTAGACTGATTCACTGTATCTTAAAAATGGAGTTAATACATGCTACAGTGTGGATGAACCTTGAATACATTATGCTGAGTGAAGAAGCCAGATACAAGAGGTCACATTACTGTATGATTCTTATTTGTAAGAAATACACAGAATAGGTAAGCCCATAGAAATAGGTAGTGGCCAGAGGCTGGGGAAAAGGGGGGATGTGTGGTAACTACCTAATTGGTACAGAGGTTTATTTTGGAGTGATAGAAGTGTTTTGGAAGTAGAGGTAATTCACAACATTATGAATGTACTAAAGACCACTGAATTATTCTCTTTAAATTGGTCAACTTTATGTTATGAGAATTTCACCTCAATTTGAAAGAAGTAGAGTTAGACTCAGCTGTAAAAGTCATATTATCAGAATTAAGTATGCATTATGACTTGTCTCTATTTTGCTATCATTTTCTGTTCAGTTTATAAATTGAATTTCCTAACAGCATTTTTAAAAATTAGCTATTAGTGATACCAACTTTATAATGTTGTCTTCCATCTTTATAATAAATTGTAAATTGAGTATAATTACAGAGAAATAATTATAACTCATATTTGTAATACTCTAATGCAACTATAGTTAACATTCCAATGTATATTTCTTTCTAAAAGCAAATATTTTAAACATGTTGTAACAATACTCTGTTTTTGCATCCTTTTAATTTTTACTTTGTCATTTTTAAGTATTATCTCCTATTGCCAGTCTTTAAAGCTCTAATTCTTTAAAGCCATTAAGTGTCCTATTAAGTCTGTATTATTCTGCACATGTAGTTCATGTCCATTTCTTGATATTCCATGGTAAATTTCTTGATTCTTGATAGGAGTAGAGGTAGAGGAGATAATGAGGTGTGTTTCTTATCTAGAAATTTGTGCCAGGGAGCATTTTATGAAAAGGTAGTGCACTTACAGTTTCAGTTTGAAAATAACTTGTAAATAGCTAGCTGATCGGTAAGTAGCCTTGGTAGAACTTTACATTTGGGTTCTAAGATTAATAACCCTAGTAATCTTCACTTTGTTTTACTTGAATTTTTACTGTTTAGGTCAAATGAGGAGGTTCTTTTTTTTTTAAGTTCATTACCAAAAGGACTTAAGCATTCTATATTCCATGAATGTTTTCCATAGAATTCCTGCTATTTGCCATTTCTCTTATTAGTTAAAACAGTTTACTGATGACATGACTCTGGAATTGAGCTTGAGGAAGAGTCCAAAAACTAAACCTGATTTTCTACTTCCACACTTACAGGGGCTGACACTTGACACCTACAAGGCTAGTAGACAAATACTAGCATCTTACTGTTTATTTAATATAGTCTCAACATTGAGATCCAGGGCTTTTTTGTCTGTATCTTAAAGAGGATCATCCATAGACAACTATAATTTTTCTTGTTTCCTATGTTAGGGTATGTTATGTGAAATAACACAGTTAGAAGGCAGTTATTAGGGATATGATAATTGAATAAATGGTGCATTAGAAAATAGGAACCACCTGTGTAGAAGCTTTAGCAGGAGATCTGACTAGAGGATATAGAAAGCCTACTTGATCAGACTAATTTTAAGCATCCTCAAGAGACCCTGGTTGCTTCGGATCAGCTCTTTTATAAGATCCTTAACTCCTTTCACTTCCACTCCAAAATATTTCACTAGGCTTCTTGGGGAAAAATCTCACATTAAAATGTAGGCATTTCAAAATAGTTTAAATAAATGGTACTGGGACACCTGCTTATTCACATACAAAGAATGAAGTTATAGACCCTTTCTCATATATACAAAAATTAACTTAGTTCATATACTTAAATGTAAGAGCTGAAACTATGAAAATCTTAAATAAGAATAGGTCTTCATGACCTTCATAGCCCTAGTTATGATACCAAAAGCACAAGTGACTAAAAAAGGTGGACATCACCAGAATTCAAAACCTGTGCTTCAAAGAACACCATCAAGAAGGTGAAAAGACAACTCAAAGAATGCAAGAAAATATTTGCAAGCCATTTATTTGATAAGGGACTGGAGTCCAGGATGTATAAAGAACTCTTAGAATGCAGTAAAGACAACCCAATTTTAAAAAGGATAAAGGATCTGAAAAGACATTTCTACAAGATACACAAACGGCCAATCAGCACATGTGAAAAGATGCCTAATTTGCTATCAGGGAAATGTGTGTCCCAGCCACTCGCATGGTTATAATAAAGACAGAAAATAACATTTGACAGTGATGTGGAGAAATTGGAAGGAACCTTCATACAGTGCTGGCGGGGAAGTAAAATGGTACAGGTGTTTTGGAGAACAGTTTGGCAGTTCCTCAAAAGATTGGACATAGAGTTATCATATGACCCAGCAATTCTGTTCCTAGATGTATAACCAAGAGAAAGAAACCTTAATGTCCACACAGAAACTTGTACATGAATGCTCAGAGCAGTGTTTTGGTAATAACCAAAAAGTTGTAACCAACCTAAATGCTCAACTGCTGAATAGCTAAATAAAATGTGGTGTATACAATGCAATATTATTCAACAATAAATGGAATGAGGTACTTATACATATTACAACATGGGTGATCTTTGAGAACACGCCTAGTTTTAGGCCTTCAAAAACATTAGTATAATTCCATGTATATGAAATGTCCAAAATAGGCAAATCTATCGAGACAGAAAGCAGTTGAGTGGTTTCCTAGGGCTGGAGATTTTGAGGGGAAAGGGGAAATGACTGTTAAGGGTATGGGTTTTTTTGTTTTGTTTTGTTTTGGTATCATTAATCTACAATTACATTGGGGGGTTTTTTTTGAGGGTGATGAAAATGTTCTGTGATTGTAATGATGGTTGCATAACTGTGGTAATTACTACAAGTCATTGGATGGTGTACTTTAAATGGGTTAATATATTGTGTGGATTTTATCTCAATAAAGGTTATTATTCTAAATGTATAGGCCTTTTATCTTACAGTGATGATATTTCCTCACTGCTGGGATGTACTTTTTCAAACTTTCCAATGCTTTTTGAAATCAATATATATTTCAATTGATGTGTACATTTAACAGGCTGGTTTTGTTTAGCCTCTAAAACTGTTAGAATCCAAGAAATCTACTTCTTAACAAATTGTTTACAAAATTCTTACAACCTAAGGTCAGCAGTTTTTAGAGAAAATTAATTTTTATTAGTCTGGGTTCTTTAATAAAACAGCTTAAAAAAAGAGTAGGGGAGGAGGGTTCCTGTTAAGAGAACTTAGTGCAGTAAATATGCCAGAATTCCTGAGCTCCAAAGCCAATCTTTGGCTGCCACAGACATTCTTTTTTGAAATTAGTACCTTTGTTTTAAAGTTCTCATCTTTTAACTCCTTAAAGACTATAAATATTCCAGCTCTGGTTTTGCAAAGAATTCTTTAGTGTATTAGTATGTTCTTATTCTGTGAGCTGCTAAAATTCAAAGGTAAAATGCTTAAATGAGAAAAATTCCAATATTTTTTTGGCCTTAACAAGGAAGTGGTTCCAACAGTAATTCATGCACTGAGTCAGAGGTGTCTCTTAGCCTACAACTTCCCTGGAGAACTGCGCCACTCGTAAGCAATTCTTTGTCAGTAAGTGGGTGCCATTTTCCTTCTGGAAGCTAGTTTGGTGAGAAGGAAAAGGTAGTCTAATTTAAGTCTAATTTAGGAAAGAATGATGATGGTGCTTAGGAGACTCTTGTGTTAGACAAAATTAACTCAGAGAAAAGGTGCTTTATTTTAGTAATACACATGGATTACAATCAGAAAGCTTCAAAGAGCTGAGGCAGTCACTCTCCCATTTCTCTTACCAAGGGCCTACAGGAGTTTTTCATTTGTGGGCTCTGTCTTTGATACCATTAGTTTCCTCATAACCTTAGTTTACACATGCTTCTTTTTTGCTGCTCATGACTTTTTAGGTCAGTTGATTCAGTTTTTCCAATTTTAAAAGAAGAGTTTGATTGGTTCAACCTCTCCACCAGCAAGTCATCAAATATTGGCTACGCTGTGGGTCCACTAGAATGTATGCCTGCCTGTCCCAGAAGTTGCCAGGTCATGGGTAATTTAGGGATAGTAGGAGCTGTGAGTGAGGTAGTTCTCTTCTTTTTACTTGTTTACTCTCTTTCTATCCGCCTGCTATGGAGGAATTAGGCTTTATAAGCACAGAGACCTTGCCCATCTTGGCCACCATTATATCTCCTTTGCCTAAAACAGCATCTGAAATATAGTTGGGTATTCAAGAAATACTGTAATTGGTGCCTAGACTCAAAATGGGACCTTGATTTCAGTTGTCTTGGGCATCAGATAGATGAATAAGTCTCTAATGACTTTCTAATGGACAGTTCCTCTGGCGGTAATGCCTACCAACCCTCCCCCAGTTAGGATACTGTGTATAAATAACCTGTGTCATAAGTGCTTAATGAATATTTATGTAAGGAAGGAAAGAAGTCAACTTGTTCATTTCTTTAAGAAACAAAGGCCAGACCACCTCCATAGAAGCAGTACTGTTTTTCTATGCAGATCACTCTTATTTATCTACTTAACTCATTAAATATAACATCATCTATTAGTGTCATAGTAGATGGGATGCTAAGTCTTTCCCCCCCTTATGTATAATTGTTATCCTTTATGGTCAGAAACTGCATTATTGCCAATCTTTCGGTTGTTTTGGTTGGTTGTTTTGGTTTTTTTTGGTTAAGTGTCATTGAATGAACATCAGAGTTAGAATGTACATTCCAAATCCTCCATTTTATGGCCTTAAATTTCAGTCTAGCAAAATTCAGAAAAAACATTGCCAGTCGGAGACTGCAGCTAGGGAGGGGGTGGTGCCAGCAGCAGCTTGTTCGGCAGTAAGGAGAAAATTCTTAAGACGGGTTGATTCTTATTTCCTACTGGAGGAAAGGGTACAGCTTTTGGTGACAAGCTGCATTCTTTAGCAGTGACTTTATTTTTCCTTCACCACAAACCAGACTTGTACTATTTTCAGCCTCAGCACATTATTTAGGCACTTCCCTGCTGCATTGTTTTACTTTCTGAAATTGTATCATATTTGTTAATTGGGTCCAGCTTTTTTAATACAGTGACTTTCAGATAGACATGTTTACACTTTGATTTGTTTCTCTCGGCTTGTAAACTCCCTAATACTGGAGCCTATTATATTTTTCACAACATTCATCATTTCGTAGATGCTTCATTATTATTAACAAACAACTGGAATGCTTCAGCAATTTTTCTCATCAGAAGGTCAGACCTTGCTTTTTTGTATGACTGACCCTGTTTTTTCCCTTTGCTCTGCCTCAGCATATTTTGTAATCCTTTGTTCCTTTTTTCTTCTATCCCCTTCAGTGATGCTGCATTTCTTTTCCTAATGCACATTTTAATTTTAAATTATCCTTTTCTTTAAGGCAGCTACTTTTCCTTGGATTCTCTTGTTTTGGTTTTGTTTGCATGAAGGCTTACGGGGAAAATTAAAACATTAAGAAAAATAATGTTTAAATTTATTTAAAATATATTTGCTTCTCTTACAGTGAATTCCCTTTCTCAGAATTTAAACTCACAGGGCAAGTACATGTGTCTCCTATCAATCAACATTGAGGAAATGATAGTTAAGATTATAAGACTTTTAAGTAAATGATGGAGATAAAGAAAAGGAGAAAGTCAGAGGAATCAGAAAGGATGAGATGAATACTTTAGATGACATCTAGTCATTATAGGAAGGCCCAGATACTGAGTTTCTATCTTGGTGTAGGTACTTTACATTTTCTTAGTTTTTCCTTATAACACTCTTTCAAGATAGATATTATATTTATTTTTCTGATGAGAAACCTTAGACTTAAAGTTAAGTAACTTTGATGATAAGTACCTGAGCTGAAATTCCATGAAATATCTGTTCTCTCTCCACTACTTCTCTATCATTAATCTAGGTACTGGGCATAGAAATTCTGAGTTTGAGAAGGATTATGAAAATAGAGATTATTAGTTTGTTTTGGGACATTTTGATTGAAGTTTCTGTGGGTTAGGTAGGTAGTTTGGGAAGTTTGGAAAAGGCAACAAACCAGGTATTGTCACTTGGAGAAGAAATGTTGGTTGTAATTTATATTGAGTTTTCCTTTTGGTTTTACTGGCTTAATCCAAATCATTTAGTAATTTTTTTCATAGCATATTTACAATATCCTGGTAATGAATATATGGCATGGATTACAGGAACATGAAAGCTTTAAGTCAGTACTCATCAATGTTTATTTAGTCCCTACTATGTGCTAGATACTGTGTTGAGTAAACCATATACATTGGTAGGCAACGCAGACACAGCCCCTGTCCTTACCAAGTTTATGGTCTAGTGATAAGGAAGTACACTGACCAAATAATCACTCAGGTAAGCACACACCTTTTTAGCCCAAGCATAAAATAACTCACTAATTATATTCATAGATGTAGCAGTGAGGGCAACAAATTAGATGACCTATTTGAAGGTGCCAGCATTTATATTAATTAGCAGTTTAGTGCATTGGTGGTTTAGATTTTCATAAACTGATTCATAGCATGCCTTTTCGTACTAAGTGCTTTTTTGTACATTGGAAATGATTAATTTGTAAACATTTTCTACAGGTCTTCAAAATTAGGGTTCATATGGCTGGGGAGCAGTGGAGGTAGGTAGGTACCATTATTATCATTCATTCTTAAAGAATATACTTAGCAAAACAAACAACTCTGTAATCCCAGTGTTATGGCATACACACTAACTTTAAATATTTAACAATTGGCCTGGGATTCCCAGAAATGTAAAGAAACACTGACGTGAAAAGAGCCACTGGAATAAGTTAATGAATTACTACTTTTAAACATTAGTAGGTAACATTTTTATTGGACCATTTATTCATCTCTCTGTTCAGTGAGGAACAAAAACAGAATTCTTATCATGGATCTTAAAACAGTGTAAAATTGCAACTATGACAAGTGCTGTGAGGAAGGTTGCACACAGTCTATACTAGAGAATGGTTAGTTAGGGAAGGTTTCTGAGAACACAGAAGTTGAACTAAACTCTGAAGGAAGAAAAGGAGTTATTTAAGCAGAGTTGTGACAATAGAGGAGAGTTTTGATGGAGAAAGTACGTGCAGCCGGTGTACTCTCTTTGTATAGTAGAGATCATGGTTCTTTAAAGATTTGAAAGAAAGCCAAGTGGGGCTAGAAAGCAGTGAGTTGTTGGTAGGTAGACAGGGTCACCAGACTATGCAGGGCTTTGGCGGCCTTGCTAAGGACTTTTGCTTCCATCCTAAGAGCAACAAGAAGCTGTCGGACAGGTTTAGAGGTACATATGAGGAAGACATAGGGTTGAATTTGTTTTGAAAGGATTGCTTCTAGGTAGAGAACAAATTGGGATTTTGTTAGCTAGTATTGTACACCAGGGAAGAAATGAGAGCTTAGATTGGAGTACTGGCAATAGACATGGAAAGAAATGACAAGTCTGTCAGTATTTCAGTAGAAAACAAATTCACTAGAACTTGGTGGTATATTGAATATAAGAGGGTAAGGGAGGAGGAGGTGCCAAGGATGTCTCTGTCTTACAGAACTAGAAAGACAGTTGTGTCATTCATTGAAGTAGGGAAGCCTAGAAGAGGACCAGCTTTTGGGGGTGGAGAGAGTACATTTTTGGACATGTTGAATTTGAAGCACTTTTGGGGACATAAAATTGGAACTGTCAAGTAGAGTTTGGAGTTTAAAAGAGAGATCTAGACTAGAATATGAATTCGTGAACCATTTATATCGAGGTGGCAATTTTAGCTGTCAACATGAGCATAGTTAATAGGTGAAAAGTATAGGGCAGGAAAAGAGGCTAGAACAAAATAGTCCCATTTGTCACTCCAAATAAAGTCAATTTCTTAGGTGCTAGGATTTGGAACTTCAGTGTATGAATTTGGGAGACACAGTTTAGCCCATGACACATAATCTAAAAATTTTTTCCTCCATGCTAAATAATAAATTCACAATATTTGTTCCTTAAGGGGTCATTTTAAATATACTTTGAGAAAAGTAAAACACAAGTACTCTCTGAACCACCACCATTAACACCCCTTTCCACAAAGGAGCATTTCTAATGAATGTTGCCAAATAAGCTATTTGAAAACAAAGGAGTTGATGTGCACACTATCCATCACTTTGAACATTATATAGAATGTCCACAGATTCTGTAGGAGGACTCACAGGACTTATAATCATAGCTCTGGTATGATCAAAGGACAAAAACCACATGATCATCTCCATAGATGCTGAAAAAGCATTCAACAAAATTCAACTTCCATTTATGATAAAAACTCTCAACAAAATGGGTATAGAGGACAAGTACCTCAACATAATAAAGGCCATATATGACAAACCCACAGCCAACATCATACTTAACAGCGAGAAGCTGAAAGCTTTTCTTTAAGGTCAGGAACAAGACAAGGGTGCCCACTCTTCCCACTTTTATTCAACATAGTACTGGAGATCCTAGCCATGGCAACCAGACAACACAAAGAAATAAAAGGCCTCCAGATTGGCAAGGAAGAAGTTAAACTGTCCCTATTTGCAGATGACATGATATGGTACATAAAAAACCCTGAAGAATCCACTCTGAAACTACTAGATCTAATATCTGAATTCAGCAAAGTTGCAGGATACAAAATTAATACACAGAAATCTGTTGCATTCCTATACACTAATGGTGAACTAGCAGAAAGAGAAATCAGGAAAACAGTTCCATTCACAATTGTGTCAAAAAGAATAAAATATCTAGGAATAAACCTAACCAAGGAGGTGAAAGATCTATTCTCTGAAAACTACAAGACACTCATGAGAGAAATTAAAGAAGTTACCCAAAATGGAAAAACATCCCATGCTCATGGATAGGAAGAATTAATATTGTCAAAATGGCCATCCTGCCTAAAATAATCTATAGATTCAATGCATTCCCTATCAAAATACCAACAGCATTCTTCAACAAACTAGAGCAAATAGTTCTAAAATTCATGTGGAACCACAAAAGACCCTGAATAGCCAAAGTAATCCTGAGAAGGAAGAATAAAGCTGGGGGTCGGGGTGGGGGGATTACTCTCCCCGACTTCAAGCTTTACTACAAAGCCACAGTAATCAAGACAATTTGGTACTGGCACAAGAACAGATCCATAGACCAATGGAACAGACTAGAGAGCCCAGATATAAACCCAAGCATATACAGTCAATATACAATAAAGGAGCCATGGACATACAGTGGGGAATACAGCCTCTTCAACACCTGGTGTTGATAAAACTGGACAGCTACAAGCAAGAGAATGAAACTGGATTATTGTCTAACCCCATACATAAAAGTATACTCAAAATGGATCAAAGACCTGAATGTAAGTCATGAATCCATAAAACTCTTAGAAGTCAACATAGGCAAAAATCTCTTGAATATAAACATGACCAACTTCTTCCTGAACGCATCTGCTTGGGCAAGGGAAACAAAGTAAAAAATGAACAAATGGGACTGCATCACACTAAAAAGCTTCTGTTCAGCAAAGGACACCATCAGCAGAACAAAAAGGCATCCTATAGTATGGGAGAATATATTCATAAATGATATTTGACAAAGGGTTAATATCCAAAATATATAAGTAAATCACACACCTCAACACCCAAAAAGCAAATAACCCTGTTAAAAAATGGGCAGAGGATATGAACAGACACTTCTCCAAAGTAGGAATCAAATTCAGATGGCCACCAGGCCCATGAAAAGATGCTCCACCTTGCTAATTATTGGGGAAATGCAAATTAAAATGAGATGAGATATCACCTCATGCCAGTTAAGATGGCCAACATAGAAAAGACTAGGAACAACAAATGCTGGCGAGGATGTGGAGAAAGGGAAATCCTCCTACACTGCTGGTGGGAATGTAAGCTAGTTCAACCATTGTGGAAAGCAGTATGGAGGTTCCTCAAAAAACTAAAAATAGAAATACCATTTGACCCAGGAATTCCACTCCTAGGAATTTACCCTAAGAATGCAGTTTCCCAGTTTCAAAAAGACATATGCACCCCTATGTTTATCGCAGCACTATTTATAATAGCCAAGAAATGGAAGCACCTAAGTGTCCATCAGTAGATGAATGGATAAAGAATATTTGGTACATATACACAATGGAGTATTATTCAGCCATAAGAAGAAAACAAATCCTACTATTGGCAAAAACATGGATAGAGCTAGAGGGTATTATGCTCAGTGAAATAAACCAGGTGGAGAAAGACAAGTACCAAATGATTTCACTCATCTGTGGAGCATAAGAACAAAGCAAAAACTGAAGGAAGAAAACAGCAGCAGACTCACAGAACCCAAGAATGGACTAACAGTTGCTAAAGGGAAAGGGAATGGGTGTGGGGGGAGGGAAGGAGAAGGAGAATAAGGGGCATTACGATTAGCACACATAATGTTGGGGGTTCATGGGGAAGGCAGTATAGCATAGAGAAGACAAGTAGTGACTCTATAGCGTCTTACTGTGCTGATGGAGAATGACTGTAATGGGGTATGTGGTAGGGACTTGATAATGGGGGAATCTAGTAACCACAATGTTGCTCAAGTAAGTGTGTATTAATGATACCAAAATAAAAAAATATATATGATCAAGTCAAAATCAGTACAGGGGAAAGGTGCATAGTTCCATAGGAAACAGACACAAGCTTCTAAGAGTCTTCTCCTAATGGAGTCACACAGAATGTGTTTACTCCAACATTGAATTGTGCTGACGTGTGAAGGGTTGTCTACCACGGAAGCCCTAGTTACTCCATAGGCATCCACGGCCTAACACATAACCAAAATTCCAGATTCCTAGAAGGAAAGCAGGTGTTCAGCATAAATCATATTGTTTACGCAAGGAGTTTAGGTACAGTGAACCATCAGTTAGGGTGTAGTGAGAACTGTCCTAGAGTCTAGGTCTTTCAAAAATTGCTATTTTTATATCTCTGTCTAATCTTCCATTCAATGTCTTCTAGCTATCAGAGACAAGATTCCATTTTGCCATCTAGAAAATACCAGTGGATCTCTAGTTACTAAATAATAACTGATATCAAGTCATTTTTAACAAGTATGGGAATTAAAATTAAGTATGTGGTAAGAAGGGTGAGGCCACATTCATCTTTAAAATATCAGGAGTTATTAGTCATTTCCTTCTCTGTATAGCTTTCTGAAGAGTTGCATGTAAACAAATTAGAATGTTGAGTCATTTTAAATATCTAGGTAGTACTTAGAGGGTTCCTCTGGTTTAATAAAAAATGCAAAGAAGAAAATACATCCATAATATGAATAATTAATGATAGGATTTTTTTCCCAATATCTACTTATAGGTTTCTTCATAAAGCAGAGCTTTCCTGTTCTGCTTTCTGTGTTCTCTGTACACATATGTGAACCACAAAGCTGAAGAAATATAGCCTCTTAAAGCACATGCTAAGAGGTTATTACTTCTAAAACAGTTCTTTCTGCTTGTAGTAGGTATGTTCAAGGATTTTGGCGTCCCTTCTTACCCATAGACTTACACCGGTTGTTGCCATTCTGACTTTATATGCATTATCTTGGTGTGGATAGTAGCTCAGCAGCACTGGTCAGCCAGCCTGGGACTGAGGATGGGGAAGGTAGTTCAGACTGAAAATGGTAATCCAAGGGTTGCAAATTCAGAGGTAGCAGAGGTCACAACAGAGGCCAAAGAGTGTTTTGTATTTAAGGACAAGCCAGAAAGCCAGGACCAAATCCAGTAACAATAGCAGTTAGCTTAAAGTCTGCAAACCAGAGTTGGTTGATGATGGGAAGAAAACAAAGGTTTAAAATAACTTGCAAATGTTGACATTTAGAAAACTCTTCGATGTGCTTATATAATTGTATCATCACCCTCTACAGTGGTGCTATTATTGCCTTTAGTCAGATATAATAAGAGACTTGGGATTAAGCCACAGTAAGTAACAGAGACACAAATCTTTTAATTTTTCAAACTTAAAATCCCATGTTCTTAGATAGCAATGTTTTAAAAACTGCTCCAGTGATTCCTAGGATTCTGCACAGATACTTCAGGTAGGGAGTGAGGATAGGGTTCCTCATCCCTACTAGGTCACATTCCAATTCCATCCCCGTTCCACCACAGAAACTCAGTTTTAAATATTGTGACTCTAAGTAAGATTCCTCTGAACAAGATAATTTTGTTGCTTAAAAAAATTCCAACAGATTCATATGTTGTGTTAAACCTTTTTAGACCTGGTAGTATGAGAAAGTGACAACCAGAGGTCAGAAATCCCAAAATGAACACAAAGAGAAAACTGTCCTAGCGGGTTTTTTTATTAAAGTATCATTAATATACAGTCTTATATTGGTTTCAAAGGTACATCACAGTGATTCAACAATCCCGTGATCAACTTATATTGTGACTGCGAATTATTCTGCCCTTTTATCCTTCCTCCCCTCCCCCTTGGTAACTAGTCACTTCTCAGTGTCTGTGAGTCTATCCTGTTTTGTCCTTTCTGTTTTGCTTTGTTTTTATATTCCACAAATAAGTGCAATCATATGGTATTTGTCTTTCTCTGCCTGGCTTATTTCACTGAGCATAATATCCTGTAGATCATCCATATTATTGCAAATGGCAGGATTTCTTTTCTTTTTATGGCTTGTCCCTTAGTGTTCTGAAACAACTTCTTGAGCTTAGGTAGAAGCAGAATGTGATCTCCCAACCTCACAGTAATAACTACCTGTGAACCACAGGAATTCCAATCAAATGACAGAGAAGGTATGATGAGATTTTGGAGTTTAAAATTCTATCAGTAATAGAATCTATTTTATAGGAGCAATTTAAAGATGGATTTGGCATTCCTTGAAAATTCTTAAGTTTTAGAAGTTATTGAAATTATAAACCTTTATCACAGATGAAAAACCTTCATAAAACCGTTTATTAGAAATGCCTTATCTTGATGGCTTTCTTTTTTAAAAAATTTTTTATTAAGGTATGATTGATATACACTCTTATGAAGGTTTCACATGAAAAAACAATGTGGTTACTACATTTACCCATATTATTTTGGTGGATTTCTTAAAATGTCTTTTCAAGATACCACTATTCAAAGTAATGTAAATGGAGAAAAGCCAAATCATTTAATGTATAGAATCTCCTGGCTATTCAGCAACCAAACTGGTATATTAGAAATTACTGACTTAAGAGGGAGATGAGAATTCTAATTCCAACACTGTCAGTTATTCTGGGACTATAGGCAAGCTTGGGCCTCTAAAATGGGAAAGTTCATCTTAGATGAATTCTAAGATTCTTTCGTGGAAAGTTTAATTTACCTCTGCCATAATCTAATCTATTTCTTCTCCTCCTACTCACTCCTTCGATTAAGTTTTGTTTGAATTTCCAGCTTTGTTAAGGTATAATTAACATGTAAATCCAATCCATTTCTTAAACATTGAAATGCTGTTCTATAGTCATATAAGGGTGGAATTGCAATTATAATAACTAACATTTATTGAGCTTTTATGTGTGTGTCTCATACTGTACCAGGGACAACACTTGAAAATTCCTATTTAATTCTTACAGTGGCCATGGTACTTTACCCATGGAGAAACTAGACTCATAAAAGTTAAATAATTTGGTCAAGGCCTTACAGCCAATAAGTAGGAGAGCTAGAGACATTCTTTACTCTGAACCATGAAACTTCTACATTGAGTTTTCCTACAAGGTGTAAAATCTTAAAGAGGTGGATATCTAAACCAGAAAGTCAACAGCCATAATTAGGATCATTAATAACTAAGGAGTCATATAACTTTTACATTTGCTATAAAGCCTGGTTAACAAAGTTATTTTTCTAGTGCATAAGCTAGGGCTTTAATATGCATGTTATATATAAAAGATTCTCAGAGCTTGAGCTAATCTAATCCAGATATCTTAAATAGCTTAAAAACATGGTCACTCTGTTAGTGGCAGAGAAGTAACTTAAACCCAAGGTTTTCTGCATCCAAGAACGATACATAATAACATGATGTCTTCTTTGCATGTAATTATGCACTAAATAAATATTTGCATGAAGAATATAGTTCTGATAAGCATTCACATGCTTGGTTATTATTTCCTAAATGATAAGATAGAAGTATGAGAATACTTAAAGTAACTATTAATGATTTTATGTGGAAATTCATAAAACACGAAAGTGAATTACTATCTTACTTGTGTCAGAAATTCTTAATTATTTGATAAAGGATTTACTGGGTTCTGAGATCTTTAATTATATATTTGTTCTGAATCTCAGAGAAAAGGAATGTTTAAAGTCTTAGGTCAAACTGCCTTTGACAAGAAACTCAATAACTACTGTCAGAGAGGAGAATTACAAGAATAAGGGTAATTTAAAGGGACATCATCATACTTTAGGAGACATTGTGATAAAGTCTTTCTCCTTGAATTGAATATTTCAGTATTTCAGCCAAATTTATGTGTATCTGAGACTTTCTCTAAAGGATATTTATACCTGAGTTCTATTTTATAAAGTCTCTTATCATGGGTACTCTCTCAGTTATTTTATTTTGAACTACAGAAGCCATTAGCTAAAAACAGCCCCAGTTGATGCTAGTTCTAGATGAGAGTTCATGTCCCAGAATTTTTTTTAAAGCTTATCACAAATTTAGTAATCATTCCTTGAGCCAGCATAACTTCACAATTGGAAATGTTTGCTGTCATTGTAAACAAGTGCTTAAATTGAAGAGATCATGATTGATCCAACAGGATGGATGGAAAAATTTTCTAATGGAATAGGTAGTTATGATTTGTCATTAAATTTCCCATGCAAGCTTCAGACACAAATTCAGGGTGTTGTGTTTAAATCAGTTAATTCAGTAAAAATATTCTCTAGAAAACCATATTAAATGACTCAAAAATGGGTCTAGCCACAGTGAAATCATTAGGTCAAAGGTACACTATCTTCCTCAAATGTCTTATCAGGAGAGGTGTTCCTTGGGCATCTTATGTAAAGTTATATCCCCATCACTCTAGAAACTTTATTTTGTTTACTCTCGATTCCCCATCAGCTGGCACATAACAGATACTTATTGAGTATCTGTTGAAAGAATGTATAAAGAGTAAATAAAATTCATAACTGAGAAAAAATGTCTAAATTAATATATTTTATATAGTGATGTAGCAAGTAAATGAATTGTATAAGAAGATTATTTAGTTATTTTATTTGCATCCTAAAAGCTTATGTATTCTATTTGAGAGGAAGAATGGCTTCATTTGACTCATTCAGTTATATCCAAATATGTACCCAGAAGCCTAACAGGGATTTTACAAAAGTTAATTCTACAATTTCCAGTCTTTCCAAATAAATTTAATTTTAAGGTTGTTGTCTGTATGGGAAGAAAAAATTTGTGAGTAGGAAGAGTCTATAATGGCCAGTATTAATGTCAGTGATGGTATATGAGGCCACAAAACTCCATTTATACCAATATATCTATTTGTGTATCAGGAATGTATATCTGGGTTATATGGACTTCATGTAAAAATACTTCAAATAGTATTCTGTGACAATTTTTCAGTGAAGCTTGTGTTTATATCCTTTAAAAGTAGGTCAGATATGCTGGCAAGTTAAGGCAAGGTAAAACAGTATCTCATACTACTGCATGCTAGCCCAGTCTGCCTCTCCCCAAGGTCCCCAACCCCCTAGTTCCCAGCCAAAAAAAAAGAAACAAAAGGAAAACATTCCCTCAGAAAAACAGATTTTTTAAAAAATCATCCTTTTCTCCATTTTTAAAAATACAGGAACAAGTTCCAGTTCCAGTCTATCATCCAACACCTAGTCAGACTCGCCTAGCAACTCAGCTGACCGAAGAGGAACAAATTAGGATAGCTCAAAGAATAGGCCTTATACAACATCTGCCTAAAGGAGTTTATGACCCTGGAAGAGATGGATCAGAAAAAAAGATCCGGGAGTAAGTTTTAATAAATTTATGCATGTTTCAAAGACCTATCATTAGAGATTTGCTTCTGAAAAAATATTCTTCATTTTAGAAGTTGGATATTTAATGTAATCAGTTCGTGCAAGATAATGTTTAGATGTGGCAATTCAGAATTTTCATTTAAAAATAGCTTAGAAATAATGGTATGAATTCTGACCACTTTATTTGTTGCCTGTGTTTATTTGGATGACAGTTAAAATGATTCACCTATTAACTAGTGTCAACATTGCTGGTGGACATGTTAGCTGGAAAAGCAGTTTGGCAATATGTGAAGAACCTTCAGGTCTATAACTTTAGAGACAGTTAATTTTGCAGATGTATCCCAAATATGTACCTCACTCCAACTCCTAGAGCTTTATGCACAGAGATTCACCCAAGTTTTTAGTGAAAAACAATAGTAGAGATATAGTTCAGTAAATTGTGGTATCAGAATACTTTAGGAGGTTATACAGCCATTAAAATTGTTTTGTTAAGGTTTTTACTGATGTGAGCAAAATCTTATGTCCATTTTTAACTTGTATAATTTTGTTAAGCTTGATGAGTTGAATACAAAATTTTGCGTCTGTAGAGTTTTGTCCTCCGAGCTCATTATTTTCTGAGAATCCCTTATGAGGATAGCCATTCTCCTTTTAGTTTCAGAACGGTCTTGCCAGCACATAATCTAATTTACTGTTGATGTTTGGCTGTTTGAGCCATAGCATCATTTAATGCTAGTGCTTAAGATCATAATCTAATATGTGACTTCTGAAACACTGCAGAATTGGGTTGTTTCTTGAACCTGTAGAATAAAGTGCAGTGAGCTTGAAACCGGGGCTAATGAAGAGACCTTTGGCCTAAGCCCAGTACTTAATCAAAAATTAGCGGTTCTGTTTTTACATACAATTTTTAAATGAGCAATCTTACTACTGGGATTATACTAAAAAACTCAGGTAAACAAAATTGATCTAACTAATGGTTTGCTGCTTAAAGCATCACATTCTCGTTCAGGTGTCTTCTATAATATGTAGCTGTCTCACTAGCATAGGTCCAGCACTGGACTTGATCCCCATGTGATCCATTTTTCTTGGCTTTGTTGATTACTCTCAAAGCTTCAAATACCTAGGGGATTTTGATTTGCATGCTTTGGTAGTAGGATGCCAGGCATGCTATTTTTATCTATTTAGATTAGATTAATACTGTTTGTAATGGGATTTTAAGGATCACCTCCTAAAAAAGCTTTCTTATTTCTCTCCCTCACCCCCGACAGGTGTGTGATCTGCATGATGGACTTTGTTTATGGGGACCCAATTCGATTTCTGCCATGCATGCACATCTATCACCTGGACTGTATAGATGACTGGTTGATGAGATCCTTCACGTGCCCCTCCTGCATGGAGCCAGTTGATGCAGCACTGCTTTCGTCCTACGAGACTAATTGAGCCAGGGTCTCTCATCTGACTTCAAGTGAACCATCATTTTTGGTGGTTTTGATCTTTTGTCACTGAGCCCAAAGAGCCAGGGATTAGGAATTAAGATCATGCACAAAAGTTTTCCTAAAAATTCCTGAATGGCTGCAGATGTTGGGGGAAAGTACGTCATATTTTAGAAACTTAGGGGAAAAGTAGGATGGTATTTTTATGTAAAGCCTTGACCCAGTGTTTAAAAATATAATTGTATTTAGATCTTGTTATCGCTCCAGTACATAGGAATTGTGTAAAGTGCTACAGCAACTGTATATGTTTAAATTGTGTGTGTTGAAGATTAGGAAAAAGATAGTGGTTGTTTTCCCTAAATGAAACAACTTTCTTTTTACCCCTGCCACCCAAATTCTTTTCCGAAGTTGCTGGCATTTGGGTCAAGGTTTTATTAAAAGCTACATTTTATAACACTGGCACAAAAAAAAAGTAGTTTTAAGCTTGTTTGCACAGTTATTTTTTTCCATTGGAAATGGAATTCATTGCCTTAGGTCTTTTTAAATAGTGTATTATTATCGTTGGGGCTGGCTCTATGCTTGAAAACCAGTTTATTTATAACCTGTTACAAGTGCTATATCTGTTTGCAGTTAGGAAATGCAGAATTCAAAGTTATCTCCTAGCTTGTAAGCAAACTGAGATGCACTATCCCTTTTCTATAAAAAAATAAGTTAATGTCAGAAAACCAACACTAATAAAGTGGGGTTTAATATTACCCTTTCCTATGTTTTATCTAATTATTTTCGTTGTTAATATGGTGATAATTGAAAGTCAAGGTGAAGTTTTAAGTATTAAGATTTCTGATTTATTGAGTTTGATAATGCCACCATGCTTAAGTAAAAATGAAAGTGGAACCATGAAACTGAAAAGTTTCTCAGTTGTATCAGTTTTGATTTATTCTTTCCTGTAACCTCCTGTTGTCTTGAACCATAGCAAAAGGATACTGCATCTCTTATTATCGTAGTGCTGAGGTTATTGAAGTTATATAAAACACATCTCCATCTTTGTTTCTTGGAAAGGAAAAGTCCTGCCAGGTGACTGACAAGTCTAATAAGCAGGGAAGAATTAAGAGAAATATATTTCATGTTTTGCACACAAATGCAGAATTTGTATAACCACATGACTTCACAGTTGTGATCTCAAAAGAAGGAATTTCTCCTTTATCTTTTTCTTGAGGTTAATGTAAGAACACTCTGAATCTCTAAGCTTCTGAAGTGTTAGAGGTAGAAATGGTCTAGTAAGATGTAGTTGTAGTGTTTTATCCATTTAGCATGTGTTTATTTTTCCTTATGTACTCAAAGTATTTGTTCAGATCAGTGATATTACAGCTAAAAAATCATTCATTAGCAAAAGTAATCTCAACCTAACAAATTGGAAATGTTTCTTATATTGAGTTGAATATTTGACTCTAACACTTTTCTACATACAAAAAAAAAATCTTGAAGGTTCTTCATAATTGCATTATAGAGGAATTTAGTATGTCATAAATACTTTATAAAGATTTGACAGTCGACTGTAGTATCCATATGTTGGTTAATTTTCTTATAAGTCCATGATGGAAAGACTTAAAAAATGAATTTGGGAAAAAACTGAAAGAAATTAGATTATCAGGTTCTGTTAAATTGTTATATGTATCTCACTTAAGTTTTTGTTCATTAATTTATGTCCATCCAATTACATAAAGCAAATTTGGAGGAAACACCTGAAGTTGTGCAATATTTTCAGCGATACTACTTTTTTTTATCCTTGTGTTTTCTACTTAAACATGATGTCTGTCATCAAGTATTATAGTCAGACTCTTTTTTCCTAGATTGTTAAAATTGGTAAATGAATTTTTTTTTTAAATCATCTTCTGTATTGCTCTTAGTCTTTATTTATTACAAGGCTTCTTTCACAGTAGTTTGGTGATGATATTGAGAAACTAGTATTGAGCTGAATATTTTGTTAAGGTACTTTGTATTCTTTAATTTGATCTCCACGTACTATATTAAGATTAATCAATTTTGGCTTCTACTAAGTTAAATAAAGTTGTAATACAGTTGTAAAGGGCTAAAATTAGAGTTGATTAGGTAAGATTGTTCCCCAGTTATCTAATCCTTTCTTTTAAAACAGACGTATATAAATTAATTACTTTTAAACCTCTCAGGTACA
This sequence comes from Manis javanica, assembly GCF_040802235.1. Lineage (NCBI taxonomy): Eukaryota > Metazoa > Chordata > Mammalia > Pholidota > Manidae > Manis > Manis javanica. Next base: position 40,695,189 of record NC_133159.1, read on the forward strand.
TACTTTTTCGAAAGTATTGGTTTTTATGGCTTGGCATTTAATACCATCTAATCATAAATTTAGAAGCTTGATAGCTTCAAATCTTCTAAAGCCAAATAGTAGGCACAGAATATTTAGATCTTGGCAAGGCATATTCAAGCTTGGGTATAGGATTTCAAATGTCTAAAAAGCCTAACCAGAAAAAAAAAAATACAGGAATTTTATCCTTTTAAATGTAAACCCAACAAGTTGATATACTTTCAAATACTTGTGGTTTGGTTCCCACAAATTTTTTTTCAGTTCTGTGAGTGTTCTTTTTAGGAAATATCTTAAACCAGGTATTAGAAGATTCTCCCCCTACAATCTATGTTCATGTGATATGAAACACTATGAATTTACAGAATACAGTGAGCATTGAGGTAACCAATTGTCTGTGTACAAAGCCCCATCCGTTATCAGGAAGCATGCATTTTTAAAGAGGAGTAACAAAGTAGCCAAAAGCAGAGCTGCTTGTGGTCTTGGGACTGAAAATGGTAAACAGGAGAGAAGGTAAGTTTCTTTGGCATAATTCAGAAATATTGGCAGTTTGTTGGCTACCTCTGCTTACAAAGACATTTGCTAGCAGTTAGATTCTCAGAGGCAGCTGATTACACTTTCATATAGGTGCATCATAGCCAATATAATAACCTCAACTAATTTTTTAAGCCTTAAATTTTGAAATAAGCGGGCATGAGAAAAAGCTAGATTTTTGGTTAGTATCTGCTGAAGTAATATTACATTTAGTCACCTGGATTTAAAGATCATCTACTCTTACTGGGTGGGGAGAAAGTCAGAGAAAATAGTATAAGGCTGGGGGCAGTGATGGGAGGAGCAAGCACATCGGACACTGATGACGTGCCAAAGTCCCCGGCTGCTGCCCCCTCCCACATCGGACACTGATGATGTGTCAAAGTCCCTGGCTGTTGCCCCCTCCCAACCTGAAAAATGTGCCTTGGGCTAGCCAATCCTCGCACCGCTATAAATCTAAGCTCTGCCTCCCCCTACCTTCTTTAAAAACTCGCTGCCTGTCTGCTTATGTGCAAATTCCCCAGCCTCCATTTCTATAGACTGGGGAAATCTCACCCAGGTATTTGCGTTCAAATAAACTACCTGGCCCTTTGTTGCCTCTCGCCTGCTTATTTCGGCTAGAATATATCTTACATTTGGTGCTGAAACCCGGGAAGGAGCATGAGCCACGGGGCCCCGATCGGCCACCAGCGGCCCCGCCCCCTCCTTCCCTGACCCGGGACTTCAGCCTGCTCTCCGCTGCGTGGACTATTTTCTGGGCCCAAATGGTCTAGCTCTCCTGTAACTCGCTCTAAGTCACAGCGGTCTCAAGTTCACATGATAGCTCCTCTGAGAGAGGTAGCAGGAGCTGAAGGGGTAGTGCAGGTTCACGTTCCCTTTTCCCTGGCAGACTTGTCCCACGTAGAACAGCAATTGGGGTCCTTTTCCTCCAACCCCGTAATGTTCGCTAAACAGTTTAAATATCTTACTTGAGCTTACAAGCTCACCTGGCACGATGTACATGTAGTCCTCCAATCCACTCTAACCCCGGAGGAATATGACCGTGTCATGGTGGTGGCACAGCACTGTGCCAATGAGGACCATGCCACAGATGAACGGGAACCTATGGGCAGGGAAGCTGTTCCTCTACAAGAACCCCTATGGGATTATAATTCTCCCGAGGGTGAAGCATGCCGGGATCTCATGGTTCACTACTTATTGACAGGTATGAACTCAACTGCCCAAAAAGCTATCAATTATGATAAACTTAGAGAAATTACCCAGAAGGCCTGATGAAAACCCATCAGAATTCCTCAAGCGCCTGAAAGAAACTCTGGGAGCTTTCACTAAGATTGACCCAGCCTCAGCATTGGGTTCCTCTCTCCTGGCCATGCATTTTATAACTCAGTTGGCTCCCGATATCAGGCACAAGCTTAAAAAGGCTGAGGATGGTCCCCAGACCTAGTAGATATGGCATTTAAAGTTTTTCATGCCCGAGAGGACGAGAGCAAGAAGAGGTCAGCTGCCCAAATGGCAGAACAGACTCATGCCATAACAGCTGCTCTGCGGCTGGCTCGTAGAGATCGTCGGGATGTCCCTGAAGATCGACTCGAACCTCCAGGCCCTTGCTTTCAGTGCGGTGAAGAAGGGCACTGGGCACGGAAGTGCCCTAACCCACACAAACCGACCAAACTGTGCCCCAGCTGTGGTAAGCGAGGTCATTGGAAAGTAGACTGTCCACCAAGGGTGGTCCTCCCCTGGCGGCAGAGCCCCACGGGGGATGGACGCCCTTGAAGGACTACCCTTCAGACCTGCTGGGCATCCTTGAAGATTGAAGATGCCTGGACTCGGACACCCCAATCACCCTTGCCACGCCCAGGGCTAAGCTGTGGGTAGCAGGTAAGCCCATCTCCTTCTTGGTGGACATGGGGGCTACCTACTCTTCTCCCCTCCTCTAAAGGGCCTTTATACCCTGCTGAGGTCTCCATAGTTGGGGTCATGGGAACCTCCTCCAAGCCTTTAGAGACGGGCCCATAGCCTGCACCTTTCAATGCATCTTTTTTTGCTCATTCCTTTCTAGTCATGCCTTCCTGTCCTACCCCTCTGTTAGGAGGGGATTTGCTCTATAAGTTAGGAGCCTCTATTTCCCTCTCACCTTTTAAATGCCTACAGGACACAAGAAACTCCTTCATTGCTTTAGTCAGCAAAGGAGAGTTAGACAACAGAGACCTGAGTCTCCCAACTCCCTGAACTGTTGTCAATCCATTCGTGTGGGACATCTCCACCCCCATGGTGGCAACCCACCACACCCCAGTTTTAATACGCCTTAAAGACCCATCCCGCTTCCCTTCTCGGCCTCAATTTCCTATTTCGCAGGCTCACCGAAGGGGACTACAGCCTATTGTTAATCGTCCACTCTTGCAAGGGCTTTTACTAACGACTAACTCTCCATGCAATACTTCCATCTTGCTGGTGAAAAAGCCTTCTGGAGCATATCGCCTCATTCAGGACCTCCGAATAATTAATGAGGCTGCTACACCCAGTAGTGCCTAACCCATATACTCTTCTGTCTCAGGTCCCATCCGGTACCTCTCATTTTACTGTACTAGATCTTAAAGATGCCTTTTTCACTATACGTCTCCACTCAGAATCACAGCCACTATTTGCCTTCACGTGGGAAGACCCTGACACCTGTCGATCTAGACAACTGACCTGGACAGGTCTACCTCAAGGTTTTAGAGATAGCCCCCATCTTTTTGGACAGGCCCTGGCGGAAGATCTCTCGCAACATTGAATGGGCGAGAGTACTCTCCTCCAATATGTAGATGATCTTTTACTTTGCAGCCCCTCAAAAGAAGCCTCAGTTCTAGACACCACATCTCTTCTTAATTTCCTGGCAGACATGGGATACAGGGTATCCCCTACCAAAGCACAGCTATCTGTGCCCCAAGTTACATACCTCTAACTCCCACCACTAAAGCCCTAATAGCAGACCAAGAGGCTGCGATTAAAGCTCTCTTGCCACCTAACCTACTTCAGGAGCCGAGATACTATCCTTTCTAGGATTAGTGGGGTTTTTCAGACACTGGGTGCCTAACTTTGCCCTTCTGGCCAGACTGCTCTATGTGGCTGCTACAAAGACTTCTACTGGGCTGCTTTCAATCAGTTGTGGAATGTGTTGCACTCATGCCCCCCCACCCCACCCATTGATGCTTCCTGACTTAACTAAGCCCTTTACCCTATATACAGCAGAGAGGGCAGGAGTGGCAACTGGAGTGCTGGTACAGCCAGTGGGGCCAGGGTACCGTCCCTTTGCCTTTCTCTCCAAACAGTTGGATACCACTGCCAGGGGGTGGCAGCCTTGCCTCCAAGCCCTGGCAGCTGCAGGAAGTCTGGCCCAAGAAGCCCTGAAATTAACACTCCAACAGCCCATTACTGTGTATTCCCCACACCAGTTACAAGATCTTTTGAGTCATAAATCCCTGGCCTCCTCGAGTCCTTCAAAAGTACAAGAATTCCACCTCCTGTTGATTGAACATCCACAGGTAACCCTACAAGTCTCTCCACCCCTTAACCTAGCCTCCTTGCTTCCTGTCAGCGATCAGCTAGATCAGCCCACTCATTCCTGTGTAGAGATTGTAGAAGCTCTTAGAAAACCTAGAGAGGGCCTTCAAGACATGCCCCTCGAAAACCCTAACTTGACCTTTTTCGTAGACGTAGCTCGGTGAAGGGGAGTGATGGGGTGCAAAGGGCAGTCTATGCAGTGGTGACTCTGTTGCAAGTGATAGAAACAAACCTACTCCCATCTGGGACCACCTCCCAGAAAGCCGAATTAGTAGCTCTTATCCGGGCATTACAGCTGGCAGCCAGGAAGAGGGTCACAATTTACACTGACTCTAAATATGCCTTCCTAATTACACACACTCATGCTGCGAATTGGAAGGAAAGGGGCTTCCTTTCCACCAAGGGAACCCCAATCATCAACGGCAGGGCTGTCAGCTGCCTGCTACAGGCCATACAGGACCCCAAGGAGGTGGCCATCATGCATTGTAAAGGACATCAGACTGGAAACGATCCAGTAACCAGAGGTAATGTGTTGGCAGACACCACGGCCCGACAGGTAACATCCAGGTCTAGCCCACCCTCTGTGCTGTTTCTTTCCTCCTCTCTACTGCCCCAATACCCCGATGACGAACGGCAACTGCTCCTACATCAAGGTGGGGGGGTGTTAGGAGATCAGGGATGGATATATCTCGGGGGACGAATTGCCCTCCCCCAAACCCAAGGCAGAGATATTATACCCAAAATTCATCAGTTCCTACACATCCGGCTGGAGGCCATGCACCAGTTTCTCTCCCCCATATTTGCCACTTATGGTCTCCGCATGGCCATAAATCAGGTGCACCAAACCTGCACTACTTGTCATCACGTCTCATCTCAAGGTGCTCTGAAAACCCGGATGGCCCTCCACCAGATGAGAGAAATGATCCCAGGACAAGATTGGCAGGTCAATTTCACCCACATGCCTAAGCATAAAAAGCTCCGGTATTTACTAGTTCTGGTTGATACCTTTTCAGGGTGGATTGAAGCCTTCCCCACCAGCCAAGAAATAGCCTTGGTAGTGGCACAGACATTAGTGGCGCATATCATCCCCCGTTTTGGCCTGCCTGCCTTGCTACAGTCGGACAACGGGTCTGCTTTCATCTCTCTCGTCACTCAACTAACAGCTGAGGCTCTCAACATCACCTGGAACCTCCATATACCCTATCACCCCCAATCGTCAGTAAAGTTGAAAGAGCTAACGGTCTCCTAAAGGACCAACTAACTAAGCTGTCTCTAGAGGTAAAGCTCTCGTGGCCCTATCTCTCCCCATCGCTCTCGCTCGACTGCGTGCTGCCCCTCGGGAATCTGTTGGGCTAAGCGCATTTGAGCTAATGTATGGCAGGCCCTTCTTACTGAACACAAGCCTGCCTGCTGCCTCTCCTCCTTTAGCCTCCTACATTCCTTATTTTTCACTGTTGAGACATCTTCTCAGAGAACACACAGACCATCTCCCACCCCAGCCCATGTCATCTGACAACCCAGAGGACACGGATCTCCTTCAGCCAGGAGACGAGGTACTTCTAAAAGAACTCCAGCCTCAATTGCTCCAGCCTCGCTGGACAGGACCATACACTGTAATCCTCACAACCCCCACTGCTGCCAAACTATCAGGACACCCTGCGTGGTACCATATTTCCCAACTAAAAAGAGCCCCCCTTCCCAATGATGTTTGGCAAGCAGAACAAGTTGGACCTCTACGGATCCAACTCCGAAGGGCTCCTCGTCCTCCTCCTCCTACATAGTGGAGTAGCCTCGCCCTCTCCCATCAGGTATTGATTTGAAGCCACCCAGCAATACACCATAAAAAATGGGTGGGTAGAAGAGACGATTGGGACAGCCTTTTGTGAAGTTGACAATTGTCAGCCCGTAATTGCCCTCCCTCTTAACCGAGTTTGGTGCCCTGATGGAGAGACACCTACCCACATGGCCCTCTGCTTCACCTTTCAGCAAAAAGGAAAGTGCAGAACACAGTGGGTCAAAGGAAATTTTGGGTGCCCCTGGGCCTCCTGTGTCATGAATTTGATGGTAGAAGGTTGCCGGGGCGATAGCCGCCATATGCTTACTTTTCAACACTGGGCACCCCAGGCAAAGAGGTATTTAAACGTCAAGGACCCCTTACATAATCGCTGGAATGAGGGCATTACAGGAGGTGTTTATTTAAATAATTTTCAAGCATACCCCTGCCAGACTATCACGATTCGCAGATACCTAGAGGTAAGCACCCCCAAACATCTCGAAGTACAACAGGCCATTAAAACCCAAGAAATCCACCTACAGACTCACATACAACAAAAGGCTAAGACCCTTCCCTTTTCTGGGTTAAGTCTCCTGCAAGAGGGGCTAGACTTATTCCAACAAACCCTCCCCAATACGTCCTTGACACAATGCTTCCTCTGCACTTCCCTTATAGAAACCCCTGTGGTGGCAGTTCAGATACCACCAAGAGAGAGCCTACCCTGCCCCCCAAGCCCTCCCTCAAAGCCCAAACTTATTGGTGAGGTACCGTTATTCAAAACACCTGAAGCAAATATGACCTCGAGACATCACTATAAGCAGCCTTCCTTTGCTCCCCATCAGGCACTTTCCTGTGGTGCAATGGGACCCTATCCAAAACCAACTTTGCAAATGCTTCTTGCCTGCTAGTCACCCTAGTCCCTAGGCTGACCCTGTACGGGAGAGCTGAGTTCACTAACTCCTGGGCCTTAGAATCCCATCACAAGAGAGCAGTCCTCCTGCCTTTAGTGGTGGGGGTCTCCCTCACTTCCTCCATTCTAGCCATGGGAGTGAGCGCTGGTGCCCTGGGTTACAGTATTATGGCCCTAGAAAAACTAGAACGACAGCTCGAGGTAGCTGTCCAAGCATCTGCAGCCTCTCTGGCATCCCTCCAGAGGCAAGTCACCTTGGCCCAAGTAACCCTCCAAAACTGCCATGCTTTAGACCTCCTTACTGCAGAGAAGGGGGGGACCTGTCTGTTCCTCTGGGAACAGTGTTGTTACTATATCAGTGAGTCGGGACTCATAGAGCAGAATGTTCACAAACTACAAGAACTAAAAAAGGAACTCCAAGGAACCAGCATATCAGGTAATAATCCATGCTGCTGGTTTCAATCCCCTATTATGGCCTGGTTAGTGCCTCTCATAGGCCCTGTTGCAGCAATCTGTTTCATACTCCTTATTGGTCCATGTGTTTTTAAGTTCCTTCAACAGCACATAGCAGAAATGACACACATAAAAATCAATCAACTGTTGCTGTGCAAGTATTCGTCCCTCCCTACTGAGCCTCCGGCCATCAACCAGCCTTAAACCCCCCCTTCCACGTCGCCCCTCCTCAGCCGGAAGTAGCCCGATCGAGTCAGCGCCCATTATAACCAAAAGGCTGAAATGTAAGGCTGGGGGCACTGATGGGAGGAGCAAGCGCATCGGACATTGATAACGTGTCAAAGTCCCCAGCTGTTGCCGCCTCCCAACCTGAAAAATGTGCCTTGGGCTAGCCAATCCTCACGCTGCTGTAAATCTAAGCTCTGCTTCCCCCTACCTTCTTTAAAAACTCACTGCCTGTCTGCTTACGTGCGAATTTCCCAGCCTCCATTTCTATAGACTGGGGAAATCTTGCCCGGGTATTTGCGTTCAAATAAACTATCTGGCCCTTTATTGCCTCTCTTCGCCTGCTTATTTCGGCTAGAATTTACCTTACAGATAGTTTGTAATCCCTCCTACACCATCCCTGTACAGCCGCCTGCTCCAATCTTACACTCTATTAAGACTTTATAAGACAAAGGCCTGGTTCAGGATGTCCCCATTATGGGAGGCATGAGCAGGAGAGCCATCAGAGTCCTGAGTAGTCTTCTGACTGCATTACATTAATCCTTTGGGGACTTACCTGAATTCCTTCTGATTTCTTCCCTCTTGGTCTTGGTTGCAATTTCTAAGTATTTTGCCATTGAGATCTCTTTTTCCATTAGCTTCATGCCCCTCTTACTTATGAAGGATATTTGATGCTTCTGCTGTCTTCAGAAATCAATCAGTATTACTCATTAGACTGCCTTCTAAAAGATAGCATCCATCATTCGTATCTTTAATTATATTTTTTTCATAGGAAAATGTACATAAAACTGAGGTGCTTAAATTTTTGTTAAATAAAAAGTATACAGCAAAAATGTGCAACTACAAAATGTCCATGGTTGAATATAATTACTGATTGACCCACTGTCAGGTGACATTTTCCTGAGTGCTATCAAAAAATGGTCTCTGATGAAATAATTCTTTCTCCATCTGTATACATCAAAATATGTACTTGCCTATGGTCAGGCAGTGGTTTGATGTTCACAATTCACTTTTAGACAGGGCTTTAGTTTTTGTTAATTCAAGTGAAGCATAAGAGTTTAGTGGAGTAATTCTAAATGTTTGTATTATGTAAACATCTTAAAATAGTACTTTTCTAAGTGGTTTGAAAGATATAGTAGGTCAGTTTTATGTATTTCAGGAAAGTTAACTAACTGGACTATTTGTTAGCTCTGCACATAAAGTATTTTTAACTAGGGAAATATAGCCTTTTTTTTTTTTTAGCTCCTTAGAGTTATTTAACAACATATTTAAGGTTATATTTAATGCCAGATAGAATTTAATAAATATATGAGGCACATGTGTTTTGGAAATATTAAATATACTTTGTAATTCCTTTTCTGAGAGCCTCTTGGCTTAAAAATATTCCACAGAAGAAAGATTAGCCCACTGAATTCTAACTTGTCCTATTCTAAACCATACAGGGGCAGTTTAAATTAAAAATAACAGCAATACTGGGAGCTTGTTGATTATTTAGAGATTGATTGTCTGTGTTTAAGTATTCAGACTTAGCTTTTCCATTCATACTTTATTTCCTTGCCCTTCAGCATGAAAACAGAAAATCCAGATGAGTCCCTTTACAAACCATTCCTGATCCATAAAGTTTTCATTATAGAGGCATCAGTGAAATTTTACAAAAGGAGTTTGGATTTATCTGCACATTTCAATTGTCCACACTGTTCATTTGCTTTATCACTGAACGGTAGGCATCAGCTTAGAACAATAACCAGATCCATCTGATTAATGTTATTGATAAACCAAAACCATTTACTGATTCATAAAGTTTTGAGGAAATTTTAGGATAGTTTCCTTTACATTTTCATTTCTTGAGAAAAGTAATTTTCCACTGGGAGATTTACTCATATTTGGATGCTTTCTACAGAAAGCTTGTTTTCTATGCATATGAATGAATAAAGCAGCGTTATCAATAAGGTACAGTGGTGAACTCTGCTTGCGAGAAGATTGGGTTGGCTTTGCAAAAGTAATGAGCCCAGCCTTTCCCCAGGGGCTTCATAGTAATTAATCATTAAGAATCCAAAAGCAAGTGTTAGTCATGTGAATTGGGAAGCCGGCACTATGCTGTCAGACATTGAGATTGGCTTCCAGCACTTTTCATACTAGGCTTGTGGGAATAGGCTACATTCTGCCAATCCCTAAGCTTTGAAACAGTAGAATAATGACCTCTCCGTGAGGGTAGCTGAACTCAGCAGACAGATCATAAATTAATAGCTGCTATTTTAGGGTGTGCAGTGTGTGAAGAAAGGAAGCTGTTCACAAACCATTTGTCTTCATTGCCCTTACACCTGATAAATCGCTATCTATAATGTTATCTTGACATGAAGAAGAATTCATAAATACTTTTTCTGGTCGTGAGACAGGTGCTACTCTAGTAGGGATTTTTAGATGAGTAGTTACTGGAAGTCCTGTTATCAGGACTATTTATTTATTAAACATTGAGTTAATGGCTTTGAAGATACATTTGAAGTAAGAAACCATGTTTATAGGTATAGGTTTTGATAAGCTGGTTTCTGATTTCCCATGAAGAGGGAAGATGATGAAATGCCAAGTCGTTGACTCTTAAAGCCTGATTATCACAGCATATTGGAAATATTTTTTCCACCTAATTCTAGTAACTAGAGAAGGGAAGATGTGTATCAGGAGCTCACACGAAGCAGAAGCAATTTGTGCTGGAGGCCTTCGGCATGGCACTAGCCTCTTAAATTCCATGTTTAACCCTATATAATCCATTCTTCACACAACAGCTAGAATAATTTTGAGTAAATTAGATGATGTCATTCCCCTGCTTAGAACTTTAATGGCTTTGCAGTGTGCTGAAAATAAAATCCAAACTCCTTAATGGAGACAGCTGGCTTTCTGCCTCTCTCCTTTCATAGTACTCTGCCTTCTAGCCACATAGACTTTCTTCTTGTGCCTTTTCAGGCTGTAATTTCTGCCCTGTAGTTAGTTCACTTCCTCAGATTGTTCAGATCTGGCTTCTTATCCTTTGGACCAAACACATCCCCTGTTTATTTACTCCTTGGCCCTAATTATTCATTTACTTGTATGTCTTCCTTACCAGACTAAGCTCCATGAGAGCAGGACCGCTAGATGCTCTCAACAGATACTAAGGGAAGCGAAGGAGAAAATGGGAAAGAAGTGAGGCCCTAAGGAGTCTGAGGGTTTCTGATGTAGACGGAGCCATGGTGAAGGAGGTTCCCAGTGGAAACTACAAGTCTTCAGAAGGTTTTCAGGGGTGGCAAGGAGCAGAGCAAAGACAAGGCTGTTATTGAGTGGGCAGCTTTCTGATAAGCTTTGTTTTTATCAGTACTGCGAATTACGCCCACTATCCTCCCCCTCACATTCACCTTGAAATGTATATCAACTTTTGAAAAAAAAGAATGGATAACATGTTTTTGCCCACCCAGCACCCCATCTATTTTAATAACCCCCAACTGAGCATATGACACAAGATAAAACTGATTATAGTACTAAGATTCCCTTACTAAGGCATTGGTTCTCAATTAGTGTGTATCAGATCCACTTAGAGGTGTTGTGAAAATCCAGATTGCTCAGCCTCACCTCTGCTGTCTTAGGGGGGGTCTGATAATTTGCATTTCTAACAAATTCCCTAATAGTCTAATGCTGATTTGGGGAACTGCTGGTCTAAGGAATGGACATCCAAGCCAAACCATATTGAGTATTTGGGATTTCCCATACTGGAGGTAGGAAAACTTTTCTGGCTACAAAACTGTAAGGATGTGAGAGGTCTGAACTGCCATGCAGAGAGGCCAGTTTGAGAGAATAGCAGGAGTAAAGCCAAGATGTGGAGAAGCCCTACTGACTAGAGGTGCTAGAGCCCTTGATTCATTCATCCCCTAGGCCATACACACTGCCTTCCCACAGCATATGTGGGTCAGTACATTTACCTTATTTTAATATAGTTTGTTTACATATCATTTTGCCCACAGTAACCTTGTGAAGCAGTTGGCATTAGCCACATTTTACAAAAGAATAAACTGATTCTCACATTGAAGTAACTCCAACTAAATTTGAATTCAGTCTTTGCTTTTAATTAACAGAACTTAAAAATTGATACTTTTAGAAGATCAGGTTTCTTACTGTGAATTTGCTCACAACCTCTTTTCCATAGTTGTCTGAAAGTCAGCTCTGGCCAAGGGGAATAGATTTCTAGCCCATGGACCACTTAGGCTCACAGATAGGTGTTTGGCCCGCCAGCACTCTTAATCTTAAAATTCTTTGAGTGCCTTTGGCATCATAGGATTCCCAGTTTACCAGTGTTTCTACCCCTCACTGTCTTATGCCAAACTTTCCTGACATAAGGTTTGCATACCCCTCAGGCTTGTCAGGGTCTGAGCCTCTGCATCTATTCAGACTTCACTTCCCATTCCATGGAGTAGCTGACTGAAACTACTACAGCTGGGGATTGATCATGCCTTTTCCTACAACATCCTTGGTGATTTTATGAGCAAACATTGCTGTTTAAGGGTTGCTTTTTTTCTTTTGGCTTTGTCTAAATTAGACCCTCTCACTACCTCATTTTGCCAAATGGCCCAGGGGAACCATGCCACAGAGACATCTGCTCCATGAGTCCCAAGCCAAGGATGTCTAGTGTTTGAGTTATTAGCCAGTACTTTCTCCATCCGTAACCGTGGCCCAAGAGTCAATGTCAGATTCAACTTTAATCTGATAGTTTTACAGCTTGGCCAGCAAGTTTTAGTAAAGCATGGGCTTTAGAATTCAACTGTCTGGCTTCAAATCTTTCTGCTCCATAATAGTTGTGTGATCTTAGGCAAGTTATTTAAGCTGTATCTCAGTTTTCTCATCTGTGAAATGGCAATGAGAGTCTGTATTCATAGTGTGGTGATGAGGATTAGGTAAATATAAAGTGCTTAGAATAGTAGCTGGAAGTAGTGAGCAACTTAATATTAGCCATTTTTCTTCCACCAAGAACATACACTGTCTGGTGTTCTGAAATGTTTATGTGAAGAAAAATAAGACCCAATCTGGTCATTTGCAAGGTGTTAGCTGTGATGTGTCTGATTAAATGAATGTCAACTTTAAGACGTCAATAGCAAATTTCAGTAACCGTTATCTTCCCAAAGGAAGGGCACTCACATTGTCATTTAACAGTTCACTTTACAGTAGAAGCAATTCATGGACTGTTCATTTAGAAATGGATTTTTCAAGCCCTCAAATGAGGTTTCTTATTTGTAGATTTACCCTGTTGGGCAGTAATGAACTTTGTACCAGATTTCAAAGGAGCTATGCTAATCCATTCGGGCATTTCCAACCTTGGAAAGCTGCATAAGAGGGTGAGGGAAAAAGTTCTCATTTGCTGCTTGACTTTCAGAATCCAGGCACCTCTCTTTTTATGACTGAATTAGGATGGTGGGTAAGGACATAAGGAAAGTTGTTGAAAAGTCATACTGTTAGACATTAAAGCAAGTAAGACTGTTGTCCACTCCCCATTATCTTAAAATAATAAACTTGGGAGTAACTCCAGAGAAAAGTCTTTGGATTTTGTTTTTTATTTTATTTTCATGATTCTAGCACTCAGCAGGCTGAAAACCTCCTGTGCCATTCTTCAGGTGCTGGGAATCTCCCACCTGGACTTCAGCCAAGTCTTGAGTTGGCTTTATTTAGGGTCTTGGCTTTGCTGTCAGGTCATGGCTTTTTGCTGTGAATGATGATAGCTGTTGGAAACACTCCCATTCTGACTTGAGAGATAAGGAATAGGGAATCCTGCCAACACATGGGAGAACTGATAGTGACTAACACTGCTGGAAGCCACCCTGTGTGTCTAAGGGCCTATGGCCAGTGAGAGGTTGAGATAGATTGTATGTTGCCAATACCCTGTTCAGATGATGTTACACAGTTGTTTCTTTTCTAACAACTGAGTTTGTCAGTGTAGCAGTGGACTTAGACTTTTCCCAAATGAGGGTTGTTCCCTGGGTGTCCTGGGCTACTGTAGTGGCCCTGAGTGAGGAAGCCTGTCATTTCTGGTTGAATTGCTTGAGGACACAAGGCTTTGGCAGTAGGGAGGTAGGTGTCTGGCTTCATTTTGGAGATGAAACCTCAGAAACATACTTAGCCAGAGTTAGGACTGTTGACAGCAGGAAGGAGCTTTAATCTAGTCCAAATTACAGATTTTTCGAGGGTCCATAATTTATTTTCCCAGGGTCACTGAAAATCAGTAGGAAAGCAGGGACTAGAATTCAGGTCTTATTTCTAAGGCCAGAACTCTCCACCTGATGTGTCCCAGAGCAGATGCACTATTAGAGAAGCAATGACCAGAAGTGACCTGAAGACACAACGAGAAGCCTACAGCAGGATTTTCACCTTCTAGGGCCGCTGCCCAAGTATATGGTGGTGTCAGACACCCAACATCTTCACCCTCCTTTACATAAATGTTTTTTGATAGACTATCTTAAGCTACAGGTGAGATTAAGGATATTAAACCCACTGATTTCTCTTACCAGCCAGATGCAGCCCAGGCAGCGGAGGTAAAGTTGACATAGGCAGCAGGAAATCAGATAACAAACATCAACAAGGAAACCACCCTGGCATAAATTTTTAAAAAACAAGCAAAAGCACCTAAAATGAATGTTGAGATAGAAGTTTTTTGTAAACTGCAGATTATACATTCAGCATCTCATGACCAGTACTGCTTTTGTACAGCAGTAGGTCATGTTCCAGTATGTGCAAGAGCCACAAAAGGCCACCCTCATTCAGCCTGGTTCCAGTCACCCCTCTTACCTGCCCTGCCTAACAAACTAGAAGCAGGCTAGTCTCCTAGCACCCAGGCTTTGAAGGAGAGCCTGCAAAGGGCTTGCTCTCTTACAGAGAACTTCCTCTTGTCTAGTTCTAACAAACTGAGAATCTTTATTTTCATAATATTTTTGCTGACAGTACTAAGGGTTAAAGAAGATCTTGGATGACAGTTGGTTTTCCTAATAAGAATATGCTTTACCTAAAACCCATGGGCTTCATTCAATATCCGTCACAGGAGGTGGTTGACTGTATATTAATAGATTAACTCACCCAGCCCCTGTAAGTGTTTGCTAAACACAGCAGTGCTAGAAGATTGAACTGTCTGTGGTTCTTCCCATACAGAAATTGCATTCATGTATTTGAGGAGTCACATTTTCTCAGATGAATATTTTTACTGTGTATATGACTTTTCCTCCCAGCAAATGGTTATGCTGAAGTATGCTGCTGGCAAAACATGCTGTTAGTCACTGAACTTGAGTTCCCACTTTAATAGTCACCAGAGGTTGCAAATGCAGATGCTTTTAGGGTCCAGAAAGGTAATATAAGTACTTTAAGGAACTTCTACTTGGCTCCAAGTGATTGTTGCCTTGTTGCCTTGGAGGAATGAGGCCAGAAACCAGATTTGTGAAATCTCCCCATTTTTAAATGTTAATAACTTGTTCTAAAAAGTTTTTAAACATGATGTCTAAATAAAATACACCTGGGCCACATGGCTTCTTATCCAAACTTTCTGACCTGAAGAATTCAAGCAACACTTACTATACTTAAATAGCTGTTACATGATCTCTTAAGTATTCAAGTTTTATTACTTAAATATCTCTTTTAACTGAAAAATCTAAAACAATAGGCCAAGATAACCATTCCAGGAGAGAAATGCTGTCTGTAAATGTACCTTGGGGTGAAGTACAGAAGATTTTTATGTTTCTTAAGTTAGTTCCAGTGGTTTGGGTTTGGCTTACAGTGAGGCTGCAGACTGGTGTCTGAGAACCTCCCCCAAAACTTGGCTTCGGCACAAAAAAAGTCACAACAGCTCCTCTTCCACCAGGCCTCAGCATCCACACTCCTCATGGGTGGAGACAGATTTTTTTTCTAGAGATGGACTCAAATGAAAATTACTTCACTAAAAAGATGTCTTTGATTTTTTTTTTAAACTAAAGTTACAAAGGAAGCGTAAATGTAGTGTAAGAAGTCAGGTAATGGGTGTCTGGGCAACCTCTACATCCAATCCCCAGAAGCCTTGAAACCTGAGGTGTAGACTCTCCTGAGGGCCCCTCCAGCCCCAGGAGCTGAGACCTTGCTGAAGTTTGAAAAGCATTTGGACTTTAACACCATATAGATTTACCTCCAGATCCACATAGGCTAAAGGAAGATTTACAGGTGGTTGGTGGGTTTTCTTTTTAACCCAACTATGATCCCATCAGTGTATTTCTAAGGAAAATGTAAACTGTTCATACATTCTCTTAAACATCACAGTGAAAAACAAGTACCCGTACATGTGACAGGGCAGGCAGAGGGCTCCACCTGCTGTGCCCTTGACAAAGGTCCTTGGCCACACTGGTAGAAATACCGGCTTCACGTCTGCAGGGACACCCGTGTCGTGCCATCCCACTGGAGCACCGGTGGACCCCAAAGGCAGGGTAGGGGGAAAGGGGATCTTCTTGAAATGTTTGCAGGAGCTCTGTTCAGCTGTCTTTCTTCTAGCCCAGGAACACATCACAAAACTACAAGGACACTGGCGAGACCATGGATCTGCTGCCATTTTCTAGGGAAGACTTGGCTTGGAGTATGGCTGCCTGAATTCGAAAATGTGTCCTTGACTCCATGGAGTAATTCTTATAGTTTTGCCTAGAAGAGACCAAAGAATCAAACACCTGAGGCCACTCCAAGAAATGCTCTTCCTTGAGTCTGAGCTGTGGGAGTCCACCAGTCAAGAAAGATTTTTTAAAGGCTTAAATCCCTCTCTCTTTCTAAATAGAGAGTTGGGCCCTGACCAATAGGGCCTAGCAGAAAAGGAGTGCCCTCTTACCCTGGTACCATGCCCTCTGTAGCCACGCTTGGTTCTGCTGTCCCCAAGTTGAGGAAGTTTTAAGAGGTAGATCCACGGGCTGGAAAGCAGGAGACCTGGGTCTTCACACCTGCCCTGCACCTGGCTTGAGGTGTGACCCTGGGTAACTCCTGGCTTCTGGGATTCCAATTCCTCATTGATAAGTTGAGGAAGAAGCCTCCCCACATCGCGTGAGAGCTGGGTCCCCAGAGACACAGACCCAGCCTCTGGAAGGCATGCCTTACTCCCCTTGCTGGGACCTCCCTCCTGCTGCCTGGGCCCCTGGAGCTCCTGAGCTCAGGGGCAACAAAGGACAGACCAAGGCTAACCAAGCCTTACTTGGCAGTTTCCAAGAGTTTGACAGCTTCTTCATTTCTGCCTTGCTCCATAAACAGCAGGGCCAGCTCCAGCAGGGCATTTGGGATCAAGTAGTGGTCATATTTAATCTTCTTTTCACTGCCGGACAGAGGAAGACATGGTCTACAGGCTCTGTCCTTGAGATGTGCTTCAGGCCCCTCCTCCCAAGCCTTCCCCTGAACTGGGGGCCCCAACCCATTCCCCCATGTGGCGTTTCCTCATCTGATTTCCAGTGTGGGAAGGTTCCTATTACCTGTCCCTGGAAAGATTTAGGACTGGATTTAGCCTTCCAGTCCTCTGCACCACCTCCCTGACAACCAGTGACTCATGCCATGTCCTAGCCCATCCCTACCTCTGTTCCTAACTCCCCTTTTCCAGGTTGAATGGTTTATTAAGCTGGGGAGTCTCCTGTCTCCAATCTGGCCTCTCTGACCCAACCTCCAGGCTACCCACAGACATCCCTTTAAAACCCAGTTCTGCTCTGCCTGGTATCCTTACTGTCTTTTTTCTGTCTTCAGGATAAAGTTTAACCTTGTAAGCAAATACTGAGGCCCTTCTCAGTCTAGGCCCACCCCCCTTATTTCATCTGTAAGCCTTTCCTCTATAACTTCACTCGGGCAGGGAAAGACCTAATCACTGTCACCTCAACCTTAGGTCCTGAGTCCAGGGATTTGCACATGCTATAGCAACTCCACTTAAAATTCCTCCTGTCTTGCTTTCTCTGCCTGATAAACTTCCGGTTTATATGGCATTCTTGGACAGCCTTTTCTCAATGCTATCCTCTCTGCTTTCCCCCACCACAGCCCGGAGTCCCCTGTCGCTGTTTTTCTGTAACATTTGCATTTCCCGAGGGCCAGGACAGAGTTGCTGAATTACAAACACCAGGGGCACCATTCACAAGAAACTCAGTGTGGATGGGCTCCTGTAGTGGGGGGATCTGGTGGCCCTGGAGGACAGGTCTGAATTACCTGTTCCTGGGCAAGAATCCTGGCACAGAGTAGGCACTAGTTCATGGGCAGTGAGTGGGGGAGGGCTAGGCTCAGGCACTGGAATGCCTGAGGAAGAAGCAGCCCTGAAAAGTCTCCCCAGGAGGCCAGGGCCCAGAGCAGACCATCTGGAGCGTGAGTGGCCACAGAAGCACTTACTTGGCAGAGATGCTCCTGAAGTTCTCCTCGGCTTCCTGGACACGGCCCAGGTATTTCAGACACAGACCTTTCAGCAGCTTCACCAAGCACTCATCATCCACTGAGTACTCATTCTCTGAAAACGGGAATAAGGGGAGAAGACGGGCCTGTTCATTCCTGCAACAGTTACTCATGGAGCCCCTACTCTGTGCTGGGCCCTGGGGACACACAAGCGAGTCACACATGCTCCCTGTCCTCAGGGAGCCCACACATCTGGGAAGCAAAGACAGATACTATACTGAGACGGTGACAACATGGTGAGAGCAGGACTGACTGAAGGGAGCCCAGAGGCCCTGGCCCTACCTGGGGTACCTTGGAGGAGCTGCCATTAAAGCTCCATCTAGAAAGGCAAAGGACAATTACCAGGCTAGAGAGGTGAGGAAGGACATTTTTGGTAGTGGGAAGCTTCAACTGTAAAGACCTGTGCTCTGACCCAGCCTGGCAGGTTCAAGGCCTTGGGGTAGTTACCTGGGTCCTTTTCCAGCATCTCTTCAGCCTTGGTGATAATCTCAAGTATCCCATCTGTGAGTTCCTTCTGCTTCCCAATCACAGCGTAGCCATTCCAAATGTACATCATTTCCTGAAGGCAGGGGAGCAAGTCAGTCCCAGGTTTCCTCCCTAGTGGGGCCTCAGTTTCCTCATCTGTAAAATGGGCAGCTCAAATCAGAGGATCACTAAAGGCATTTCTAACTCTAATCTTCCATGACAAGTCCCAGCCCAGCCTACGACACTTTGGCTTGAAGGGGTTGTAGGGGGAGCCTTATCACTTATATATTAGTAAGACCTTGCCTTACCCCAGTGAGGATTTAAGATTGATCATATCCCCACTCACCCCCACTGTTAATAACCACGAATTGTTTTCAGCTACTTTTCTGCTCATGAATTCACTATTATGCTCTCTTCCACTCTTTGTCTAAACTCTTCCCATCTTTTGAGGACCAGGCCATGCCCACACTCTCCAGAAAGTCCTCCTCCCTGCTCCAGCTGGCAGGGCCTCCTCCTATATTGGGGGAATCATAATTTACTCAGGCACTCGAGGGTCTCTAACAGAGTTTAAGACTCATCTTCTCTCGTACTCCCCCAAAGCTTAGGTTTCCATCATGAGAACTAGGAAACATACCCTGATTCCTTTTTTAAAAGCTCAGAATACTAAATTAAATTTTCATTCATAATAATTCTGTTAGCTTAGATTACATTTCCTAGACTATCAAACCAGGTAATGGATGTGAAGGTGATTTATATACATAAAGTTGTAGAAAGACATTATATTGTTATGGCTCTTGTGATTATGTTCTAGGAAGGGCATTTAAGTTTAGACCAGTATTTCTCAAGTTATTAATTGGTCCCAAGTTAATGAATGTTCTGTTAAAAAAGTTCTGTGGCCAAATAAGTGAGGGAAAAGCTGCATCTTCACAATTCTTGAAGACTTCTCATGCAGATTAGCATATACAGGCTCCAAGGAGGTCTGCAGTATATAAACTTTGTTTAGGCAGGTCTTGCCCAAATATACTTAATCATAGAAATCATCTTATGCATAAATAGCATTTTTCAGGTTGGTTTGGGAAATTCTTCCCTAAATTTTTGGTATAGTTGCTTCCCTTGCAGTTCCTTACAACATACACAACTCCTTAAATTTGACGATAATAGCTTTACTGTATATTTTAAACTATAAAATATTTCAAAATTTGTTGAGGTTTTCAGGATACAAGCTTTAAATACACTCCATATTAATATTGAAATTTTTTATTTATAAATTGTTTAGCACATTTTATCAGATGATTCTCATTACTGGTCTATGAAATGGGCAAGATACATATTACTCCCACTTTGTATTAAGGAAAGGAGACCTTATCCAAGGTCACAAAATTGGGAAATAGTAAAACAGGACCAGAAAAGGTCTCTGAAGCAGTGCCCTTTCTGCTTTTCCAGCTGCGCTATTGTTTGAATAACAACAAGGATTCCCAACAAACTGGAACCTTCCCTGATGCCTGCTCACTTCATGCATGGAATTAAGCATCCTAACAGCGGTTCAGATTATGGGTTCTGGAACCAGACTGCCCGAGTTCAATTTCTGACTTTCTAACTCACTAGCTATGTGACCTGGACAGCTTATTTTATCTACTTACTAGATAGTTTATCTTCTACTTTTTTCTTTCTAGTTATCTATTAGGCCTGATTACCCCCACCTGCAAAATGGGGCTAGCACCTGCCCTACTTAGAGGCCCGTTGTGAGAATCAAATAGGCAAATAAGCAAATGGGTGTAGCAAGTCTCATAACAATATCAGCTATTATTGCTAGTGTTGTTATTTCAGAGCTGAATGTGACATGGTCCCAGAACTCGGAAAAACTTGGGTCAGTGAGGTGAATAGTGTAAACAACAATTATGATCATGTGACAAGACTGAAACAGAGAGGTAGGAACACAAACAGCTGACTGATACCTCTGCCTGGGGACAGGGGCGTCGAGCTGTCTAGAAGGGCCACTCTTTCTGCCTGGAAATATCTGAAGCCTGCTCACCTGTCTCCCCACCCCTACCACCAGTAGACTAATACTTTCTCAGAGTCAGGGGCTGGCTCAGGCTCATCTATCTGTGTTCCTCTCCACCAGTCCCAGGCAAATTATGAAATCTTCTCCAGGCCCCTGAGGCATGAAGGTCTTTCTCCCTCAACTGTTTCCCCTGGAGCAGTGGCTGTACTCTAGGCCCTCAACTAGTTCCCACAATCCCAAACTGGAGCTCAGGGCCAGTCAACACTCTCCTACCCACCAGAGCAGGGATTGGCAATGAGATGGGCTTGGGGGAGAGGTAGCGTCTGGACTTCCGGATGGCAAACTTCTCCGTGGGTAGAGATTTCCCAGCAATCTTGAGCTTCAGGCCTGGTACAGCTCTGAGAAAGAGATGAGCAGGGTGTGGAGGAGGGTGAGAAGAAGCTAGTGAGGACTGAGAGTCCCCAGCCTGCCCAGCCACTGCTTGGCCCCTGTCTGGGCCTGTTCCCCATCTGTATGATGAGAGTTTTGACTTAGAGCCTGTGGCTGTGGCCTCATTTCACAGGCCCTGCCCTGAGACCTGACCACTTCCGGGGGCTAGCAAGGGGCTTCTTCCATGCCAGCTGGCAGTGGTGAGAATGTCCATAAAGGCACCAGGCCTGCTCTGCCCTCTAGTTGTTTCTCCTCCACTTCCAGGCCCCATTTCACGAGGGCCCAGTGGGATGCAGGCCCCGGTTTCACAGGGGACACTAATACCCTGAGAAGGGGAGGGACCTGCCCAAGACCACACAGCTCAAAACTTAAACTCTTGCCATGGGAACTGTGGCCTCCTCAGCTATTTCCAAGGGCCGAGTACAGTGTAGTATGAAGCTAGACAAGCCTCCACACCTGGGGCCTCACTGGCCTAGCTCCATCCCACCCTCCAGTTTCTGCCAGTTTTAGGGTGTGGCTGTGACCCTCAGGCCAGAGCAGGCTGGCACCAGCCAATAGCTGGACCTAGTTGTGAGGTACTCTGCTAGACCCCTCCTCTGCTTATTCACTGTGGGACCTCTCTGGGCCTCCGCTTGCTCATCTCTAAAATGAAGATAATGAAAAGAAGGGGAGCAGAATTTGTCACCCCAAAATATACCTCTTGCATAAAGGTTATTTTAGGCTGATTATTTGTAAGAGCATCAGACACAAGAAAAGCTCTGAAGACCTAGTAGAAGTTACCCTTTTGTAAGAGACACTTCCTTTTATAAGGCAAATCTCCATTTGTAAGGGTGTCTCCCTCTCTGTACCAGGAAGAGGATGATGGCTGAATCCCTAGCAACTTTTATCAAGGGATAAGGCAGAGACTTAAATCTGCATAACGACCATACCCTCCTTCACCATCCTTTGCTTGAAAACCTCCCATAGCTGGCTCTATCCCCCCGCTTTCCTGCCATCTTCTTTCTAGCTAGAGATGGTATTTAAGGTGATGGCTTGGCCATTTCAGAGTCACTCAGTTTTCCTGGGTCTCTCTGTGTACACAGGAGGTGTACGTGTTGTTAAACTGCAGTTTGTTTTTCTCCTATTTATCTTTTATTATGGAGGTCTCAACCAAGAACCTAGAAAGGTAGAGGTAAAATTATCCTTCCTCTCCCACAAATACCTACCATCACAGGCTGCCTGGAAGAGTTCTACAAGGTGGAGAAATGGAGGCACTCAGTGCATGATGAACAGTCTGTGCCTGTGACAGTACAGCCTAGGCAGCTTGGGTTACTGCCACTTCCAGGTGTGCAAGTTGGGGCCAACCCGCACCACAACCGGGGGGAGAGCCTCAGGCTCCATCCTCAGCCTGCTAAGGCTAAGCCCTGCTCTAGACCCTTCACAGGAGGCAAATACAGCAGTTACAGGTTAGAAGAAAAACAGCCATCCTGCTCATTGCCTCCAGAACCTTTGCCAGGCTCTTTAAATATATTCTCTGTTTGATTCGCAAAAAATCCTGCGGCAGAGGATGTTATTTCCATTTTATAGACTGCAATTGTTCAAGGTGAGAGCTAAGAAATACCAGAGGCTGGATTTAATCCTGTTTATTTGATTCCAAGTCTGGCTCTCTACTGTGTTCTCTGAGTTGTGTCAGGTTAACTCAGCAGAGAGACCTCTCTGGACTTCAGTGTCCACATCTATCCTACTGGCCAGATGAAAGAGAAAAGGAGGTTGCCAAAACCACTTTCGTGAAAGAAACCTCTGGAAAGATTCAAAGACTCTAACAAGCAGCAGGAGGTGGTGGTGATGGGAGGGAATAACAGGCATGTGGGGCAAATCCAGGGAGGGTCAGGGAGCTCAAGGCAAAGGCAGATGACAAGGCCACCACCTCCCTCCTTGGTACCCACAGCTCAGGGTGGCTTTGGGTAGACCCTGGCTGAGGCCTACAATGGGGGTGCAAGGGTAGGACCCACCTAAACAACTCTACTTCATCATCCCCAAATGGCTTGTAGTCCTCCTTCCCAAACATGCTGAGGTAGGCGGCCTTCATATAGATGTAAGTGGCCTGTGTGAGAGAGAGTAACAGGCAGGTGTGAGCAACTGGTCCTCCAATCACCACCCCAGACTGGCACAAATTCCTCATTGGGACCTCACTAAGGCCCAGCCTAGCAGCTAACATCATCCCCAACACCCAGGAAGAAACTGAGAGTGAGGTCCTGAGCTGGGAGTCAACTCCAGGACAGGCCCACATCCAAACAGCTGCCCTCTCACCCCGAAGCAGAGAGAGGAAGCTAGTAGGTGCACAGGGCAGGGATGAAGTGGGGCTGGAGACACAAAAACAGGGAGCAAGGGCTTCTTGGAAGCAACTACTTCAGATTGGCCCCTTGAAGATTCACAGAGACCTGAGGAAGGACCTTCTGGGCAAGGGGGACAGCCAGAGCAAAGCAGGGGCAGGGCAGAGATGCACGTAAACAGGCTGCAATGGGCAGCATGAAGCATGGGGTGTATAAAGGAGTGAGGCCAGCAGAGGGAGCAGGGCTCCAGGTCAGGCCTCAGTTCAGGGTCTCTCGGTGGGATTGCCTTACTATGTGGTCAGGCACTTTACATACATCACCTCACTTGATCCCAAAGACAGTGCCAGCAAAGAATCTGTACCCCACCTCTGCTTCCTGGGACCACAGACCTGCTAGGGCAGAGCTGGGAGTGACCCCAGGTTTGTGTGGGTCAACAGCCCCTTGCCTACTGGATTAACCTCCAGACAGGGAAGATGCAGCTGTGCAGAGACCCCACCCCAACCCCAACCCCAACACCAGGGATCCATCCGGAAAGCTGTGCCGGTTCCCCAGAAGTCCTGCACCAGAGGGGCCTGGCTGGGGCGCTGCCCTCCAGTGGCCAGGTCTTGAACCACAGCTCCTGCAACTGGGGGCTGCTGGGAGGAGCTACTCCCTGGATCCCAGAAAGCAAGGTCGGGTGCTGGAGGGGAGGGAGCAAGGCATCCTGGAGCCTAGTCTCCGGAGAAGGCAGAAAGCAGCCTTCACCCGGCAGCCACTCCTTTGCTGAAGCCCAGGGCTCCTCCTGACTCCACTCTGCCCTCAGTCGGCCCTGAACAAAATGGAGAAAAGCTGGTCTTGTGGGATGTGATGGGAAGACTCTCCCCTTGGGGAAACCTGTGCCCCATCCCATCTTTAACTTCCTGGTGTCTTCATTGCCTCCTCCCCTCCCTGGCACAGAGTGACCCCATCCTCATCATGAGTTTACTTTCTATCTAGCTCTGGAATCCCACTGGCCTTGCCCTACTGCCCACCTCAGTTACTGCACAAGCCTCCACACCGTCTCCCTGCTCCAGGCCACCTGGGATGTCCTGCTGTCCTAGTCTACATGGTTTCCTAACCCGTCTCCCTGCTCCCACTCCAGTCCCCTGCCAGCCACTGTCCACAACATCACCACTCTCATCATTTTAAGTCAGGCCATGTCCGTCCCTGCCGGAACTCCCCTCATGATATAGCCCTTCATGATCAGGATAAAATCCAACCCCCCCCCCCCGCCCCCCGCCGTCATGGCCTGAAACTGTATCCAGTTTCCCCATTTCCTCTCCTGCTGCTTCTCCTCACTCACATCACTCTAGTCACACTCGCCTTGGGCTGTTTTCAGAACACATCCAAGGCTCTCAGCTTCAGCTGCCTCCTGCCCTGGCCCTGGCGTCTACAGTGCCCTCTGCATAGAATGCTCTTTGTTAAGAAATCCACATGCCTTGCTCCCTCCCCTCATTCTGGCATATTCTCAGACAGACTTCCCTGAGCACCCTGCACAAAAGAGCCCCTCCCTTCACACCTGCATCCTTACCTGGCCTGGTTTTTCTTTAGGGCACTACAGGAACTTGACATATACTGTATGTGTTTTTGTTTTTCTTCTCTCTCTTCCCACAGGAATATGAGCCTTGAGATGTGGGTCTTTGCTCTGTTGTATGTCAGCCTAGAACAGGGCCTGGCTTGTAGAGGTGCCCAGCAACTGCAGGCAGGGTTTCTTAAGGCACAAATCTAAGCTACAAGTGTCAAGGGCTCCCCACTGTCGGACTAAAGCTCAGCCACTCAAGGCCCTCCACGACCTGCTTTTCTGGCTGCTTTTCTGCCATTCCTTCCCAATCACTCCCTGAACTCACCCCAGGCCTGAGCTGTCCCTCTGGCAGTGACCTGGGGTTGTGAGACCTGTGATCATCCAAGTTCTCAAGGACATTATGGGGCCACACTGATGGGAAACAGCAGCCCCCACCTCCGATGGGCGACCTGTCTCCCCAGGTCATGTTTGACCATTGGTTCCGCACATTTATTTTGCTGGATTGCTCTACCACGGTCTGTGCAGTCAGATAGTCATCGTCCTCAAGCTTACAGTGGGTGGCTTGGATGGAGAAGGTCCCTCTGAAGACCCCTGTACTCCCACCCACAGCCCCTCACCTGGTGACCCAGGACCTCGCAGCAGCGCCCTAGCTTCTGGGCCTTCACCCTTGCTGTCCTCCTGGCTATCCTTCTACTTCCTCCACTCTGCCACCCCAGTTCCTCCACTCAGGACTCAGGTCAGCTGTCTCCTCATCCAGAAGCCTTCCCTGAAGGGACAAGCACTGGGGGAATGTGAAGGCTGCACAGAGCTGGCTGGGCAGAGTCCAGCAGAGGGGTGCTGAGCAGAGGGGTGCTGAGCAGAGGGGCTCGCATGTACAGCAGTGGTCACAGGCCAAGACCCAGAGGTGGAAGTTGGTGGACTCTAGTGAACTCTGTGGCAGCCAAGAGCTAGAGATTAGGAATGAATGAGGCCCAGAACTCAGGGTGCCGAAACCCTCACTTGCACAGGAAACCCTTCTGAGGAAAGCATGGCAGAGAGGGGGTCTGACCACCCAAAGTCACACAGCCAGCTAGAGAATGAGCTGGGAGCAGAGCTGATTCACAGCCAGACTTCTTGACACCTGGGAGGCCTGGCCCTCCCTGTTCCTCACAGCACAGCAGCTCTCTGGTCACCCAAGGCCTCCTCTTCCCCAGGTAAGGAACCCCGCCACTGCGTTACTCCACAGGACGGCTTCTAGGTCACTTTAGTCCAAAAAGGCTCCCTGAGACTGTGTCCTTCTTGGGAGAGGTCGGTGTTGAGGAATGAATGCTGTGCCCACAGGGCCTAGGCTTGAGGAAGCAGCTTCAGCAGGGGGTGGTCTCAGGGCAAGCAGGCCTCCTCAGGAGGGCCTCCTCGGGAGGGCCTCCTCGGGAAAGCTGTGGCCTTTGAGTCACACCAGCTGTCCTCAAATCCTATGTCTGGCAGTGCCAGCTATGTGGGCGGGAAGCTCACATACCCTCTCTCAGCCCCAGTGGAGATAACTTCTACCTCACCGGGTGTGGTGCGGAGGAAATGGCAAGTTCTGGGCACATAGAGAGAGCTCGGGGAGAGCCTACCCCCACCTGGAGAATTCCCTTCCACTGAGAATGCGCTTCCATGTAGAGTTGGGGAGGGTAGTGAGAAATAGGGATTAAGGTCATTGAGACATATGTGCTATGTATTTGCCAATATCAGATTAGATGCTTTCTGATGATCTAGATGATTCTCAGACTCCTGGTTCAGAATTCTGTGCTGTCATTCCTGTGATAATGGCTAACACTTATTTCATCACTTACCGTGATGATGAAAGTTTCCATCTATGGCGAGTATCTGTTTTGCTTTGCTTTGTCCATATGTCCATTTCTTTAATGCTCCCCCCTAGTGCCCAAGGCTTCTTTCAAGGACATCACCTCATTTTTCCTCTGGGGAACCAGCCCTCTTCCACTCCCAATTCATGAGGAGTCTTCCCACCCCTGTTTCCAGGCATTGACAAGTGATCTGTGCCAGACCAGTGGCGTTCTGTTGTGGGACTTTGGTCACAGTGAAAGGACAGATGTGTGTTAGGGGTAGCCCACTGTGCCAGTCACGTGGAAGCCACCTGCCTGCACAACAAAGATGTCCAGGAGGAGAGCACAGTCACAGACAGAAAAGCCAAGCCCAGATGACTGAATCCAAATTCCTGGCTCCAGCCCTGCCTGAACTCAGATGGGCCTAGAATTTTCAGTTATATGAACTGATGAACCTTTTATGTTTTGGGTCCCCATAATTCAATACTGTGGCCACTAGCCCCATGTGATTTTTAAATTACAATTTGAATTAATTAAATGAAATACAACTAAAACATCTGGTTTTCCAATTGCAGTAGCACATTTCTAGTGCTCAGTGTGAACAAGGGGCTGGTGGCCACCACACTGGGTGGCAGAAGTAGACCTTCTCCGCCCCAACAAAGTCCTACGTGCAGCTCACCTAGACCATGAGAACCATCTTCCGTCCCTGTGACTCAAAATCTTGACCAACACATTATAGCTCCTCAGGGTATGTGGTCCCTTCTGACCATGAGTCCTCCCAGCATTTATGGTTTTGTTTCCATTCCAGCTGAGTTAGGGTTTGGCCCCCAGCCTGTGGCTCCTGCCTCGCCTGGGTTGGCCTGATCGCCCAGTGCCCGGACACAGATGCCTGCCTACCTTGGACCAGGAGTTCTCCTTGCTGAGCAAGTCGGCATAGAAGTAGGCCGCCTTCCACTGGCCCTTGTAGGTGGAGCACCACATCAGCTCCCAGTAGCACATGTGGTGGAACTGCCTCCAGTGCTGCTGGGCCTCGCAGCACTCCTCGAAGCGCCGCACGGCCTGTGGGTACCGTGGGTCAGCCGGGCAGGTGCCCCGTTCCCAGACCCCAGACCCCTCTGCACCCACAGGCCCGGCCCCTCCTGCTCACAGTGGTCCGGCCCTGTACCAGGCTGGGGGCAGGGAGGCCACTGGACACAGGGGCTCTGGCCTCCAGTCCTGGTTCTGCCCACTAAGTCACACGTGACCTTGGGCCCAGTTACTGTCCCTCTAGTCTAGTCTTTCAGCACAAACCAAGAGGATGGGGCAGAATTACATGGAGGGATAACAGGCAATGGAATGTGTTAATATTAAAGCAGCATAATAATGGCTATGCCTCAGAGCAAACTCTAAAGCTTCCAGAGGCTCCTACAAACTGACCTGGACCTGAGGCCCTGTCCTGCTGCCCGAGGAGTCACGGCCAGGGCCCGATGGACATCCAGGAACTCCACGTTGTGGAATGTGTCCTAGGCCCTGGCTTAGTGCTGCAGATTCTGCTAGCACCAGTATCCTCCCGTCTAACCCTTCTGATGGCTCCCTCCCACCTATGGAGCCCAGACTCCTTAGCCAGGCCATCAGGAGCCAGCCTCACCCCCTGGCACCACCACTTCATGACCCCAGCGAGCCAGGCTTTCCACCTCCCTGCCTGACTCAGGGGCCTCCCTCTCCAGGAGTCCAGCATCTGCCTGCCCAGTCCTGCTCACCACAAACGCTGCTGCCTCCCTCCTCTTCCCAGGCTGTCCCAGTCAGAAGTGCCTCTCCCGCCCTGCCCTCTCCCTGCCTCTCCCAATCTGCCATCCCTGAGTGTGTCTGTGTGCCTGTCCTCCTGCTGGCCTGGGAGACTCTGGAGCACCTCTGGCACTGGCCTGGACCCCCATTACTCACTGCATCAACATTGCCTTTAATGGCTTCAATCCGTCCCGCAAAGAACAGGAAGATGGCACCCTGTAACGACACACGCGTGGATCCCTGTCTGTGTGGGCCCACAGGGCACATGCGGGCTGGGGGTCTCCGGCAGGAGAGGGGCTCACCTTGGGGTATCGCTTCAGGTAGGGCTTCAAGAGCTTCTCTGCCTCCTCAATGTTGACGTTCCCAGTGCCTAAAGGATGTAGGGACAACACCACGTGTCACCACCGTTGGCTCTTGTGACCCAGCAAGCTACTGGGGGCTTCTCAGTGCCTCGTGTCCCCCTCTGTGAAATGGGGATGATAATCTTCTATATCCAGGGTAACAGGAGGATTAAATAAGGGCAGTTCTTGCCCCTGGAACACCACACGGCTCAGAACTAAGAGCCCATATCCCCAAGACTGTGCCCAGAACCCCAAGGGCCTGCCTACAGGGTCCTCACACCTCTCCACAGTGGGCATGATCATCCCCACTTCACAGATAAGAAAACTGGGCTGGAACCTGGTCTTCCTGTGAGGAAGGGAAAGGTTAACAGTCCAGGCCCAGCACAGTTGACGCAGCTCCATGGTTTCTGGGTTAGGTGCCCCATTCCCAGTCCCAGACGCCTGGCAGGGTCTGCAGCCTCTTGCCCTTGCGCCCCCCTGCCCTCAGAGCCAGCCAAACCCCCAGGCTCCAGGCCTCAGCCAGAGGCGCACCTACCCAGCACAAAGATGAGGAAGGTGTGATAGCAGAGCAGCAGCATGACACAGAGCACGGCGCGGAAGCTGTGCCCCGACGCACCCTCCTCCAGCTGCAGCAGCCCATAGTCCTGCGGAGCAAAGGGGGACAGGCTGAGGCAAGCAAGGCCCAAGCTCCCCAGGCCACTGAGCCAGGACCCTGGGAGTCAGCTGTGAGGCCCATGCTGTGGGGGCAGGGGCAGGAGAGCACTGGGCTCCAAGTCTGCAGCCCTGGGGGCCTAGTCAACTGCTCACAGGCTGTGCAACCCCAAGCAGGTGGCTGCCCCTCTCTGTGCCTCAGCTGCCTTCCTGAGGGCAGGGGACACGGCTGCCAAGGCCAGGGCAAAGCCCTCGGGGCCAGATGTGCCTCACCACCTCAGCAGCCCCTTCCCCCTTCCGCCCCTGGCTCAGCTGCTCAGCCAGTGGTGGGCACTGAGGCGCCGAGCGTCCAGGTCTGGTTGGGGAAGAGGAACAAGGAGGTGGATAATCTTAAGCACAGGCTTGTAGCACAGATGGGGCCACAAGGCCTGTAGTCTGGGAAGGCTTCCTGGAGAAGTCTCCAGTGCCTGGGGTGGGGTGGGGAGGGGCAAGAGGCCCACCTGTGTCCCTGACTGTGGTCTCTGCCCCTCTGTCCTCCAGGGTGTTCTTGTTCTTTCTAGCATACAAATCTGACTGCCTCACCCCTGCCTGAAACCTCCACAGCTCCCTTGCCTTCAGAATAAAGATGAAGCCGGTTGGTGCTGGGGTTTCTCCGCTCTGGCCTTGCCACCCTCTCCCTGGCCAGGCTGGCCACCTGCCCCACCTCCCGACCTTCCTCATGCTCTTCTCCTGTCATCATCCTAAAATCCTACTCATGAGCCAAGTACCTTCTGAAGAGAACACTGCAAGGGGCCTTCAGAGCCTCTGGCCAGTGTTTCCTGGGCCATGGGATTTAGAGGTCTGTGGACAAGCATGAGGCACAGAGCCCCAAGTTTGAGAGGCTTCCCTTCTCGGCGCCCCGTCTGCCCTCCTGACTGTGACCAGGAGAAAGCCTCAGGGCTGGTGTGTGCTCAGAGTCACTCTTAGCTCTAAGCTCCTCTCCCAGAGAGAAATGGCCTTGGCAGACCTCGTCATCTAGCTTTTGAGAGACTGCTTGGTTCTTATAATATTTATTATGATTTTGTTCTTACTGTGCCAAATAACAAGGGTTTCCTCTGTTGCAATGAGTAAATGTAAGTAAAAAATGAGCCACTTTGGAGAAAAATAATACAAAAATAATAATATAAAGGTTTGTGGACAAAGCAAAAATCAAGAAGGGTCAGAGAAAGTCCAGGTTTCATAAACACTAAAAAAAAGCCCTTTGTCTTACTGAAAAGAGGACCAAAATAAGGTGGGACTTGCTCAGAGTCACAGGGAGAAAGGGATGAAGCTGGGCTGACCTAGGCTTCCATGTCAGTGCTCCTTGTACTGCACCAGGCCTCCTCCACCATGGAGCCTTCCCCACCTGCTACCTGGCCCTCATGTTCCTGCCCTCAGCAGAGCATCTGGGGGTGCCTGAGTCCTGGTTTCTGCCCTCAAGGCCTGATGCATAGCAGGGCTTCCCTTGGGCATCACCCAGACCAGAAAATGGTCCCAGGGGAAAAAATTTGCTCAAAGGAAGAAGGATTAGATTTCTGACACCTGTCAGGCTCACAAAGCATGACCCCAGGCCACTGAACAGGGTGCTCTTCACACCCAACCTTACCCTAGAGTCTCTCTACCCTGGGAGGGGGTTGGCAGGGAATCACTGACCTCACTGACTGGAGAGGAGACTGAGGCCCAGAGAGGTTTGGGCCCTGTGCAGGGCCATACACTAAGGGGACTGAGCCAGGGCTGGCACTCTGGCCCCACAGCCCCTCAGCCTCCCCCTGTCCATCCAACTCCCGACCTGAACCCCAAAAGTCAGGTGGTTACCTTGTTTCCTGAAAACCCCACAAACTCCAACAGCCGCAGGATCCTAGTGGGAAGCATGGACAGGGTCTGCAGGAACAGAGGTGGGTGGGTACATGGAGGGGCAAAGATTGCCCCTCCAACTCCCCAAGCCCCCAGAGTCCGGGACAGACCTGGGGTACAGGCCTTCTCTCAGAATGCCCACAGGGAGGCACTGCATTTCCTGGAAAGCCAGCTTCCTCAGACAGACAGGCACTATAGCAGGACAACTGGGAGAGGACTGTCTAAATCCTAGTCTCACTACTCACAGCTAGGCAAATTATATAGCCATTCTGTGCCTCAGTTTCCTCATCTGTAAAATGGAAAAAATACCAGCTCCTCTCTCTGCCACAGGGGTGCTGTGCAGGTGGATCACGTGAAGTGTGCAATGAGGCCTGCACTAGCAGTAGCCATTCTTACTGCCATAACACTGGATCCCTACTTTGCACAGGTGCTGTCACTGCACTTGATCCTCAGAACAGCACTGCAAAGAAGGGATGACATGTACTGACCCTTGTGACAGGTGCAGAAGCAGAGGTGCAGTTAAGTGACAGGACATGTCCAAGGCCCCACAGCTCCTCCAAGTTGGAGCTACTTGAACCCAGGACAGTCCAGCCATGACCTGGAACCTGGAGTGGAGGAGGGACTCCTGCCCCAAGGCCTGCTCTTAGAACAGGCTCTCCCTAGAGGAGAGAGCTGCCCCCCACCACACACACACACTCTCAGATGGGTCCTTGCCCACCCAGGACCAGACATTTAAATTGTCTGGAAGCAGCTCCTCCTCCTAGGAGCAGGCACTGCTCATCTGACCCTCCCTGCCTTGGCTCACACTGTTCCCTCTGCCTGGAAAACTTCCTCTGCCTACAGATCCTTCTCCATCCAGTTCAAATACTACCCCCTCCGTGAAACGCTCCCCGGCTCCCCCAGGAAGGGGTCCTGGCTCTCTGTTCCCTGTGGGTCATGAGCAGTTTCCAGGCCTGACTCCTTCCCTGCCATGGGTCAGTGTTGAAACACTAGCTCTCCAGGGTGGAAAAGGCTTTGACTTATTATGTTTGTCCATTTCTGGAGCTATACATGCTGCCAACATGGTAGACTTCAAGCTTCAGTATGACTCAGGAAGAAACTATACCGCCACCCGACCCCAGCTGTGAGCCCCCCAGGCTGGCAATGTCTGCTTTATTGCTAGGTTTGGGGCTGGCCCAGCTGCCCAGCACAGCCCATGTGTACAGCAGGGAAGTGAGGGCCCCGCTCACCAGGTTGAAGGCTCCCACACCGAGCTTCACCCCTCCTTCAAAGTGCCTGTGGTTCTCTCCCTTGCAGTATTGTGAGGACTGCACCAGGCTGTCCAGCTCCCTGCAGGGGGGTGCAGAGTCCCGTTACAGCCTCACCCTGGGCGCTGGGTCCCAGTCCATCTGGGCCCCATGTTGCCCCCAGCTCCCAGCTGATACCAGAATGCCCTGGTGACAGATTTACAACAGTTCTGGCAATCCAGAGCTGATATTTGAGCAATTTCTAACTGCATCTTCCCCTGTATTAACACACTCATGCCCCTGAATTTCAGCCATCTCTACCCTAGTGCACCTGCCTTGTCTAACATCTAGGCTTTTGTCAGTGCTCTGCATTCTGTCTAGAACAGTTTCTTGACCTTTGCACTACTGACATCTTAGGCTGGATAATTCTTTGTTCGGGTGAGGGATGTTTAGCAGCATCCCTGACCTCCAACCACTAGATGCCAGGAACAGTCTCCCCTGAGCTGTGGCAACCTGAGCTCCAGATATCGCCAAATGTCTCATGGTGGCAAAACTGCTAACTATGAATCCCCTCCTTTAAGGGTGGGAGGGAGATGAGGCCAGGAGGACGGGGGAGCTCCCAGGAACGATTCAGCAATGACCCAGGCCTTTATTCCAAGAGCAAGAGAGCCTTGAGGGTTGGCAGGGGGTGGGCTGACAAGGTTCGTGCTTTGGAAACATCATCTGGCAGCTGGTGGGGAGGCCGGGGGGCCAAGATACAGTCTGCTTTCTCTAACACATACCCAGCACAGATCCACAAGGTAAGGTGGTGCCTAATGCTACATGGAGGGTTATATACCCCAGCAATACCTTGAAATCAAATTCTCAGTATCTCTACAAGGAAATAGTTATGTTAAATGGAGAAAATAAAGATGATAAATAATCTCAAGTCAATTCAACTGTTAACGGAAAATGAGTTTTAACGTAAAACTTAGGGGGGAAAACTGGCCTTCAGGGTTTTTTAGATTTTGGAATTGTAGATAAGGATTGTGGTACCATGTTGAGTAAAAATGTTTTGGACTAAGTCTTCATTTTTTTCATCCATACACCTGGCGTACGCCTGGCCCAGTGCTGAGATGGCAGGGAAATGACCAGGCCCTTTGCCAACTTGGGGAGGGGTATGTGTATGCTTGGACATCCCTGTGCCCTGGAGGGGTCAAGGAAGGCTTCATGGGAAAAGCTACATTTGGACTGGGCCTTAACATATGTATAGGAGTGTCTTTGCCCCTATCCCTTGAGACCCAGCTGTTTGTGCAGAATCTATGCCTTAGTTTCCTCTAGTTCAGGGTCAGCACAGAGTAAGCACTCAACAGAACCAAATGAACAGATGTACCCCGGAAACCACAGGTGTAATATTCCAGAAAACTGAGAGGGCACAGAAATCTGCCTGAGGTCTAGGCTTCCTGGCTCCAGCCAGCACTCTCTTCCCCCGACGGAACAGCCTGAGGGGCACAGGGCAATAGATTCTGTGGCCCCTGGCCCCCCGAGGCCAGCCACACTTACTTATAGGTCTGGTAGCTGTTTCGAACTTTGATGCCACCCTTGATGAAGCTCACCATGTTCTCATCCTGCAGGAGGGAGACATGCTAGGAGCCAGGCCTGGGTGAGTGGCCACAGGCTTGAGACTGACCCTCCCTGGGCCCAGCCACATGAGGGGCCCTGGGAGATGATGTCAGAGGTCAGCCAAACCAGGTCTCCCAACCCCTGGGACTTGAGATAAGGGTCTTGCTTGCTAAACAAAATCTCCAAATGCATGGCTTAACCACAGACCCCATTTACCAGCCTTGCTTGTACACATACTATGTACTTGGAAAAGGGCATGGAGGAGACACCCCTAGGGGTT
The DNA here is from genome assembly GCF_040802235.1 of Manis javanica. Taxonomy (NCBI): domain Eukaryota; kingdom Metazoa; phylum Chordata; class Mammalia; order Pholidota; family Manidae; genus Manis; species Manis javanica. The sequence continues at coordinate 40,729,345 of NC_133159.1, forward strand.
TAGGGGTTAATAGTGCCTCATCTAGGGAAGGAGTATAGGAAAAGGAAGAGAGATGCTCACTTTTGGACTGTTCGTGTTTTTTTACAACAAGCAAGTATTTATCACATTTGTAACTTAAAACACCAATACCTACAGCCCACTTGGCAGTTTCAATCCTGGGTGTTCACCCAAGAGAAATGGATGGACATGGTCTGCTGATGTCACTTTCAAGAATGTTCTTAGCACCACTGTTCAAAGCAGCCAACAACCAGAAACAATCCCAATGTCTTTCAGCAGGAGAGAGGACGAGGAAACAGGTATATTCATAGAAAGGACTATTACACATAAGGCTGAGTGAAGAAAGCATGTCCCAGACAGCTTGAGGCCTTAAGAAGCTCAAAGCCAACTAAAATGTAATATGCTATTGAAACAAGCTGAGAAAACTGTTTTTTAAAAGTACGGTAGGGGATGATAAACACAAAACTCTAGGTAGTGGTTTCCCCCTGTAAAGGGAGGCAGGGGAGAGGGGGAGGAGGAGCCCAGAGGGCAAGGAGGGCTCTGTAGCTCTGTACTCCACTTGGGTGGAAGGTTCACGGCGTCTGTTAAATTATTATGTATGATAGCAGAATAAACAAAATAAAGGGACATTCATGGTGCTGAGCCTTAGTCCCCACCTGAACCACAAAGGGGCTGATTGTGGCTATAGACCCTTCTGGCTGGGACATGGTGATGCATATGGTGAGGGGGTGAAATCCCCAGACTGCTTGTACAATAGAGGGCTCCTACCTGTAGGAAGGTCAGGGCTGCTCTCTGCAGCAAGCACTCTGCATAGCAGACCTCAGCATGGATTTCCTCTGCAGGGAGAAAATCAAAGCCCTGAGGCCTCCTGGAACTCTTGGCAGGAGGCTTAGGCCAAACCCTCCCCACCCCCACTTCCCAAAAGGCAAAGGGAGCCTGAGTCAGCACCCACCCCCTCCTGCCCCATCAATAACCGGCTCTGGCTCCTTCGTGGCACTCACCACTGCCCCAGATGAGCTTCCCCACCACCCAGAATGGCAGTACAGGACCCTCTGCAGGTGCTGTGTACCAACCTCCCCAACAGTGCTGGGCAAGAAGGTGCTGGGTTGAACAGATCAACAAAGATTCTGGTCCAGGGAAGCCCTGGGCTATGCAAGTAATTAAGGGCAGGAGAGCTTACAGAGCCCAGGGAGTCAGGGAGACTTCCAGAAGAAAGGGCAGCTCAGCTGAAAAAAGAATGGAAGGTATGGTGGGAGGAGCCTTCCAGGCAGAGACCCAGGCCAGCCAAATAACTCAGGTGTTTGAGCACAGAAGGTTGAAATGGGGTGATGTGGAGAAATTTAGGGGCAGGGAAAGATGAGGGGTGGAGGTCTGGCTGCAAAAGGCCTTGAACCCTGGTAGAGGACTGCAGATTGACCCTGTGGCAGCAGGGAGCCACGGAAGGTATGATGGAGGGAGTGGGACTGTCACACGCACTGTTCCATGCTGGACCTTCACGGGCCCTTGAGGTGGGGCAGGCTGTTTGCTGCTGCACTGAAGAGCCCCAGGCTGCTCACAGCTGGCAGCTGTCATCTCCAGGACATCCACCTGTGGCCATAGCAGGGAGACGCCACACAGGCCCTGGCAGCCCAGACCATGCCATCAGCGGCTCTCAGCCATCTCACTCCAGTGTGTCAGCCTCCAAAACCACCCTCCTCTCCAGGGCGTGTGAGATCACCATGGTAATTAAACCAGTAAACCTAACTGTACACACAATCCTAAGTCCACCCTGGCCTGAGTAGCGAAGAGCAAGGACCTTGTGACAGCATTTTCTTTCCTCGACTTCCAGGTCCTCAGCAGGTAATGCTGTCAGGTGAGCGAGTCTCACAACCCCTCGCCTCACCTGAGCCACTCCTCAAGCGGCCCTGGGTCTGACCCATCTGTGTCTAAGCAGCTGAGCCAGGGCCGGGCCCCTCAGAGGGATGGCTGTGAGGGCCTCTGCCCCTGCCTGCCCCTTCCTGGGCTGGAGCCGGGCTGCCTGGGGTCAGTGGGGTTGAGGGGACATCCCAGGCAGCACACCTTCTGTGAACTGGTCCATAGTGGGTCGGTGCACCAGGTTGCTAAAGGAATCTGTTACAGAGGACTTCTTCCGGTGCCTAAAAAAGAAAAGGGGACCTCAAGTCATTCAGTGAGGGTAAGCACGCAGGCATGGACTGCATCTCCTGTCCCTTCTATAGGGCTCCACACACACACTGGCAACTCCCCTGAATCCTGGCTTCCTCACACCCTTTCCCCTGCCAGTGCCTCTTGTGGAGCCTTCTTCCCTCCTCTTTATGTCCCAACCAGTTCCTATTTACCCTTTAGGACCCAGCTGTGCCATCACCTCCTCCAGGAAGCCTTTCCTGCCCCTCTGGCTAGACCCCCAGGACCCCACGAGCTTCCCTACATCATGCTGGGTTATCACTGTCTGTGTCCAGGGCCTGGCTGGGGGCAGGCGTGAGTCAGTGACCACCTGTGCACAGACAGTGAGGGCTATTTCTTCATTCATTCAAGCTGGTACTGTGCATTGTGATTGGTGTCTTCATTCGGTCCCCACAACACAGCATTTTATAGACTGTCATCCCCATTTTACAGGTAAGGAAATTTGAGTCCAGAGAGGGACTTGCCCAAGGTCAAAGAGCTTATGTAACACAGGCAGAATCTGTCTTCTCCCTGTCAGGCTTGGCTCCTGGAAGCCTCTCAGGGACTGGCTCAGACAATGAGGCTCTGGAGGCAGTGCTGACAGGAGTAGCTCTAGGCGCTTGGGAAACCCATCCTCTTAGCCAAAAGCAACATCACTAATATGGCATTTTAGGCACTGCGGCAGGCCAAGGTAACAGAGTCGGGCCTCATCACCCTCCATCCCTGCCCGGCCCCTGGCCCTGACCTCTGACACAGCATCTGAGCCTCCTTCATCATGTTGCCAGCAAGCAGGATGTCCTGAGGGTCAAAGGTCATCATGGCCTGCATCTCCAGGATGGTGGCATATGTCAATGAGTGGTACATGCTGTCCTTGGTTCTGCCAGAGAGAAGGTACATGAGTGCCAACTCCTAGAACATCAGAGGTAGCCAGCTCTGTGTCAACTGCCCGCCACCCTCCTGCCTGGGTGGAAATGGAGGTCCAGAGAAGAGAAAGGGCTCTCCCGAGGTAACAGCCCCTGAGGGTCAGCCAGGTCTGACCCTTCAAAAGCACTGCTGCCCAAAAGACTATGGATCCCAGCTCCTCTTCTTCCTGTTGAGTGGCCCTAAGGGATTTTCCAAATCTGAGCCTCAGTTTCTCATCCATTCTGTAGGGGTGGCAGCAGCAAGGTTGCCGTGAAGACTCAGAAGGGGCAGCAGCATGCTGACCCGAGGCCGTACTCAGGCATCCAGGGCCTGTGTCTCGCCTTCTGCCTCTCCTCCCACAGGCTGAGCCCAGGTCCTGTCTGTGGGATGTCTTCTATCCTCAAGGCCCACCCTGGGCTTGCCCCATCCTTGTTCCCTGGACCTCACTGACCTTGCCACCTCCTGTCCCTCCCCGACCCATTATCTGGTCGTCACCCTCATTTTGGCTTCTGCACCCCAAGAAGTAATGCTTGAATCTGAGGCCCAGCACAATGCAGGCCCTGCCCACCATGATCAGGTCACATTCCTTGGCAACAGGGAACCACACGCACTCTCAAGAAAATCCCTCCTCCAGGCCTTTGCCCACGCTGCTCCCTCAGCTGAGATACCCTTCTCTACCCCCAAATCCCTTAACCCTTCTGAAAAAGGCCACAAATGCCTTGAGGGCCACTGGGAATCCAGGGCTCCCTCCTCAGGGGGCATGTCTGTAACTGAGGCATGGGCCATACTGAACACACATCAGCAGAGGCTCGGCTCTCTCCCCAGACTCTGGGCACCTCAAGGACAGAGCTTGTGTGGGGCTTGCCTCTGTCCTGGGCACCTGTGTGACAGGGCTGAACAAGCCGGCCTCAAGAAAGCTTCCCTTTCTTCTTCCCACTCCCTTGCTCCTCCACAGCCAGGACCTCTCAACTAAAGGGTGTGCTGGGGAAGTGGGGGTGGCATTTAGCCTAACACAAGGAAAGAAGAGCAGGCAAGGAGGGATGGGAACAATGCCAGTCCTTCTGTCTACCTGGGAAAGTCACAACATTCTCAGCCTTGATTTATGCTTCTGCAAAATGGGGACAATAATGTGGCCCTGTTTGGGTCCATGTGGGACAGGCTAGGGATTACCCCTGCCTGGCACACAGTAGGTTATTATAGCGGTTTTCGCTCCCTTCCCTACACCCCCTTGTTAGTTATTTACAAACTTCCTCAGTGCCAGGCTTATGCTGGGAACTCCAGGAGAAGGAGAGATGACTAAGGTTCATAAGATTCTATCGTGAAGTCATGCGGCTTGACCCATTTCTTGCCTTCTGAACTTTCATGAAACATCTTTGTGAATTAAGTTGCCTTTTTACTTATGGGTGACCCTCAGGTGATATAATCCATTCAAATCAAAGGTTTTTGAAGGAAACCAAAGCTTCCACCATAGTTTTTTTGAAGGAAACCCCTCAGCAGCCCTGGGAATTGTCAGGACTCCTCCCAGGTCTTTGCTAGAACTGCTTAATCTGAGGGCAGCAGCTTGTAGAGAGGAGGCCATGGCCTGTAGTGGGGACAGAACTAAGGCTGCAGAGTCCCTCAGACAGGCTGAAATCTTGGCTTTGCCAGCCACCAGCTGTGTGATCCCACTGAGTCTTGTAGCCTCTCTGAGCCTCAAATTGATCCTCTGTTGAATGGATACAATAACCCTTCTCTCCTAGGACTTTGGGTGGCTTAAAAAGGCTGCCTAGGTCATGGCTACATCACTAATGCCCAATAAATGCGAGTCCCTTCATGAACTGCCACAGTCAAGGGTCACTGCCCTGGATAAAAACTTTCTCCTTGAGGAGGGGTTTTCTTGGCAGCACACAGACACCCCCCACCCCCTCCAGATAATCTCCAACTCTCAAGCCCCTTCCTCTTTCTTCCTTTCCTCTCCCAGACCGAGGTCAGACCCAGCCCCACCCTCCCACCCTGCTGCTGGGCCCAGGAGGGCAGCTGGCAGGCAAAGTGGAATTTCCAGTCTGAGACCCAGGGCTCCACCATGCCCCTGCAGCTGGGAATCCTGGCCCCTTTCCAGCTATGGTCTGGCCTGGAATTCAGGGGACAGAGGTATGACAACCCCCAGACCTCAGACACCCCAAGTTTAACTTGCATGCCACAGAGTTCGTATTTGCATATACAGCATCCAGATCCCTGGGAGCAACAGACTGCCACCTCTGAGCTAGACCCAGCTCTGTGACACAATGCCCCCTGGGGCCCACCAGCTGTCATGGGAGGAATAGTACTAGAAGAGACGTCAGAAGGACAGGGTGCTGAGAGCTGGGACTCCTTAGCCACCTGGAGGTCAGCTGAGTCCAGGCGCCTCCAGCCTTTCCTTCCACCGGCAGCCAAGGCTCAGGCCCTGTCAGCCCTTGTCCCCGCTGTCAGGGCCTTCTGACTCTGACCAGCCCTCACTGCTCCTTCCTGGGGAACCCCTCTCCAGTCCCAGCCTAAGGCTCACCCCCTGAGGGCCTCTCTGGCTGGAGCCGCTCACAGCTGGAAGGCAGAGAGGCAGCCCTATGCCTCCAAGCTTCCCCCCTTCATCCTCATGGAAGCCTCCCTTACTTCCAGGTCCTCTCAGACCCCATCTCACTGCCCTCTTCTCTAGCCCAAGCACTTTCTGGGGCCTCATATTCCCAGTCTAATGTCCATCACCCTGCCCTCTTCCTTCTAGGACCTGCCTCACCTCTCTCCACTTCAGCCAGTCCAAGGCCCTCATTTCACTGCCAGGCCTTTGCACAGGTTGTTCCCTCTACATGGAAATGCCCTCTCCATCTGGCTAACTCCTCAATCAACCTATCTCAGCTTAAATGTCACTTCCTCCAGGAAGCCTTCCACAGCTGGCTTCATGGGTGTGTGACAATCTGTGCGGCTACACAAGGCCCCACACCTAAAAAGGCCCACACCTAAAAAGTAGAATACTTGTTTACTGCTCTGTTGTCGTCATCTTGAAATCCTTAATAATTTTTAAACAGAGGATCCCACATTTTCATGTTGCAATGTGCCACAGAAATTATGTGGCCAGACCTAACGCGTTCCTGACCAGCCCCTTCCCACATGAGCTGGAGTCCCTGGATAACTCTCAGTACCACCCCTTATTGCTTATGTCAGTTTCCCTGCAGAACCCTGAAAAGGGCCCACATCTAGCTCAGTTCTGCAGCTTCAGCACCCAGCATACTATTGGGCGCATGAGGGCTTTCACGTGGTGTTGCTCCACCAGCAACAGGCGCCCAACCACCACATGCCATGGATCGCACCTTGACCTCATCATCACTCCACAGAATGGCTCTGTTCTGGAGTCTTACATGGTACCCCCACCCTCCCAACCACAGCCTCCCTGCTGTCCTGCTCTCTCACTCATCTCTCCCACTGCCCATCCTCCCACCTCCAGCCAGTCCTCTCCTCCTGACCCCTCAGCTTAGCCTCCTCATTCCAGCCACTCTCTGGTAGAAATACTAACTGCTCAGCCTTCCAACCTGCTGTTGCACTGGGCCTTGGAGCCACACACCTGCCCACTTTCTTCATGCTGGCACAACACAACGCTGGAGGAAGTGGGCCCAGCAAACTCAGCCAGACTAAGCACGGGACTTTGCCTCTTCCATCAGAGGACTCCCAGGACACCACATGGACACACCCTGTACTTCCTGTGCTCTCCCCACCCCCACACACACCTGCTCTCCCTCCTTCACTCCAGTGTGGTGGAGGAGACAGGGGTGAGGCTTTCCATCCACCACCTGCTCAAGATCCAAGACAACCCAGGAGGCAGAGAGTGGCTTGTGAGCCGATGGACCTGGATTCGAATCCTTGTTCTGCTACTTACCAACCATGACCACCTTTTTCATTAAGAAAGTAAAATAAACTAGGAGCTACTTAAAGAAGTGACAAACACGAAGCAAATGCCAAGGCGAGGTTAGTGGGTGCTTGGTGAGCCCAGGTACTTGCTGAGAGCAAAGTAGAATAACAATTAAATGAGACACCATGTGTACAATGAGGAACAGTGAATGAAACTAGACTCTAACATCTTTGAAGGAGATCATTTTTGAGCAAGAATTATTTTCTCTAGACCAGTGGTTCATAACAGAGAAGGGAATGTATTTTTATTGTTCTTTCCCCTCCCGAGCCCCCATCCTGGACATTTAGCAATTTCTGGAAACTTTTTTTGTTGTGACAAGACAGGTTGGGGAGTGTGCTAATGACATCTACTGTTTGGGGAGAGAGCTCTTAAACTCAAAAAGAAGGAAAAGATTCTTTTTGGAATGAGGCCGGGGTTGAGATAAAGAGAAGCTACACTGCCTTAAGTGTGAGGTAAAAGCCCCATGGGAGACTGGTTTCTGTGGCACCTCCTTCAGGGCAGGTGTTTCCTCTGAGGGGCCTGAGTTGCCCGACTACTGGTAGAGGGCCCTCTGAGATGAGGGAGGGCGAGGCAGCCCCTCGGTGAGGAACGGTGTCTGTGAGGAGTCCATTTAGGGACAGATAATGACCAGGAGGGAAATGCAGCCATGGAGCCTTCCAAAAGCACTGCAAGGGGAATCTGAAGGTTGGTAATGGAGCAGGATGGGGCTCTGCCTGCCTCAGGCAGTGGCCACACTCTGGCTACACATGCGGTCCAGCCCCACCTCAAGCCCAGATCCCCTCAGAGGTGTGGGAGCTGCTGCCAGAGGGATTGTTGACTTACTGTGAGACTCATGACCATCACGCCCTGGAATCCCTGCCCCCAGACCTGGGCCAGTGACCCCAGACAGGAGAATGATGGGTTAATCAAGTCCAGAGATACTGAACAGGTCAGGCTTGGGGACTTGGGGAAAGCAGCCCCCTCCCTCAGCATTTGCTTTCCCTGGAGGGTTGGGAGAACTAGGTATGGTGAGGACAACCTGGAGCTGAGAAGAAGGGATTAGGCGAGTAGGCAGCAGGAATAATCAAATCCCTGTTCCGACCCTTCCCCAGTCCCAGAAATCAGGCGGCCAGGGGTTCTCTGTCCAGGCTGCTGAACAAACGATTCTTCCCTAGAGAAGCTGACAGGTGCGGCCAGCTTTCTACACAACCATCCAAAAGCCAACCCCACCAATTACAAGGATGCTTGGCTCAGACTTGCCAGCTGGCCTTTGAGTAAACTCATTCTTAAATATGACTGGCCAGTCAGCCAGGAACTATTGCATTTGAGGAAAGGCCCCACAAGAGGATTCCCCCACTAAGCAGAAAAAGGGAACTTATAGAAATCTGAGATTACAGTGGGAAAGAGTAAAACATTTAAAAAGATAGTATTTTGTTATGATAATAATAATGATAAATATTTATTAGAGTGCTTATTACATGCCAGGCCCTGTTCTTAGGACTCTCACATTCCAAATACAGATATAAAAACAAAGAGTACCCATAAACCAAGAACAAGACGTTTTAGGGAAAAAAACATTCAGAGAACAATAAGGAGTACTAGGAAATTCATCGTATGATTACAGAAAAATAAGAAAAATCAATAGAAGGATTTAATGATAAGGTTGAAAAAAATCTCCCAAAAATCAGAGAAGAAAAAAGATAAACCAGTGTGAAATGGGGGGCCGATAAGAGGCTTCAAAGAGCACTGACCCAGAAGACCCAAATCTGACCTCAGGAAAGCCCAAGAAAGGGTAACACAACTTGGAGGGGTCATATGAGAGAATCTCCTGGAACTGAAAGTCTCCAAATAAAAATATCAAATACAAAGACCTATACTTTGGCACATCATTGTGAAATTTCAGATTTGTAGAAATAGAGGAAAAGATCCTAAATATTCCTGGAGAAGGAAAAAGACCACATGCAAAGTTAGAAGAATTGGAGTTCCTGTAGCTACAAGAGAAAACAGAGGTGCAATGACTTTAAACTTCTGAGGGGGAAAATTGTATTCAAGCAGATATTTCTTAGGAAATTTCTAGAGGACATGCTTTGGTAAAATGAGGGATGATATGAGGGAGAAAAAGCAGGGTCAAGGAAACAGGAGAGAAGCAAAGTGTGTTCCAGGAGACAGCTGGGAGGTGGCCAGTACACATGTCTGTCCTCCAGGGAACAAATTTCCAGGAAAAGGAGGAGCCGAGCACTTACCTGATAGTCTGAGCATTTAGGGTAAAAGTCATGATAGCATGATCTGGTAGAGTGATTATAAAGAGCTCAGGATGAATGTACAGCACATTAGGCAAATGAAAACACAATTATTAACTCCAGAAAGGAAATGTAATCTTACAATGTTCCATTTGTCTCTGTATTGAGCACTGATTACATAGTTATAATAATGGAAATACTGATCACTAATTCAGCCAAATACTGTGATATAATGATAAAAGGAGAATGAGGAAAGGGAAGTGGGGCAGGGATATAAGAAAGGTAAATTCTTGCCCACCAACAGAATATTTAAAACTTAAAAGTAAACAAGTAAATTTTATGGTATGTGATTTATATCTCAATTTAATTTGTTTTTGAAAACCTGAAAATAGTCACAAGGAATAGCAGTGTAATCATATTATTTAGAAATAAGGCAGTAAACACTAGACAAAATGGCTAAATGACTGTCATTACTACCCTTAAAGTAACCAGTAAGGGCAACTCAAGTCTTTAGTACTTTGGGGAAGAGTAAAGAAAAGGACTGTGTTAGAGCTGATGGGAAGAAACCCAGTGGATTCAGTGGGAACAAGAAATCAAACGGAAGTGGAAGAGGCCGTTAGAACTAAAGGGGAAGGAAGTCACAGAGATGTTGGGGAAGGCCTGGTGGTCATGGCTGTGGAATGGGGAGCTGGGCCGTTTTTATGGGACCTGCAGGGTCATGGTGACCCAGCACACTGAAGGCATTCAGCTCCGCTGGGCTCCTCTCACGTGAGAGCTCTGGTTCCTCATGACCCGACACTCCCCTCCCTACACACACATAAGCACATGCATGCATGCACCCACACCAGCCCCCATGCCCAAACTGGGCTTTAAGCCTCACCTGGGCTTGAGGTAGCTGAGTGCTTCTGAGAACTGGTTGGTGAGAAAGAGATCCAGGGCAGTCATGCACTGGTCCAGGGCCTCATGGAGGCTGCTCACAGGAGTCCTGGTGGGGGAGACAGAGGGTGTGACGAGGAGCCCTCAACCCCCTACTGGCCGGAACAGAACCTCATGAGGCCCACTCAGCCTCCTGGGAGGACCTCGCATGCCTGCTGCGGGCTCCTCCAGGCAGCCCACCCCGTACTGACACAAGGACAATTTGGACCCACATCTGAGTGTTCTAAAGGCGGCAGGAGGGCAGGATGGGGGTGTCATCTGAGAGCTGGTGGAGGGGGTTGGGGAAGGCTGAGGGCAGGGGGACAAGGAGACCTTTGGAATAAATTCAGTTTAGCCCTCACAAGAGTAAAGGGAATCTTTATGGCCCTTCTGACCCATTGGGCTTTCCTGCCCCTGCTACCCCCGGGGGCACAGCCCACCCACTGAATCTCACTTCAGCCCTTTTCTTCCTCCTCCTTTAGGGACTCTCCCCTTCCTCAGGCCTGCACTCTAGAACCCTAGACAGTCACAATGGGCTGCAGCAGGCAGGGACCTATAAGAGCTGCCCAGGGCTTTTAAAGCTTGGGGTCATCTTCCCACCAGGACCTTCAGTATACCCAACCCCCTTCCAGTCTTTATGCTTCTCCAGAGTTCTTCTCACCCTCTGACATATATTTTTTTTTAATTATTTTTGTGTTTACTATCTGTCTCCTTCCATTAAAATATAAGATTCCTGAGGGCAGGAATCTTTGCTTTGTTCACTGCTATATCCCCAGTACCTAGTATCTGGTACAAAGTGGGCTTTTAATGAACAACTGTTAGGTGAATGAATGAATGAATGGCCTAAGGCTAGGGGAACAAATCTCTAACCTTTCTGGGCCTACCCAGAAAGCTACCCCATCTGAGAAATGAGAGATTAAACTACGAAAATCGAAAAATCCTATCTGATGGTCTTGAGACAGGCTCTTCTTAAGGAGTCTCTTTTGAATGAGAGAAAGTTCCAAAAGGGCTTCGATGACCTCACTGGCAGGAGATCCTTTTCCCCCAAAAGTTAGTTGGGAAAAGTCCCTTTCCACCAGGTAAACTCCTACACATACCTTAAGACCCAGCACTAATGTCTCCTCTTCTGTGATGCACCAGCAGATCCTCCCAGGCAAGTCCAAGCATGCATCTTGTTCAAAACTGAACTCTTGTTCATTTTCCCAAATCTCTTCTCCCCTAGTCTTTGCCATCTTAATAAACAACACCCCTCTCTACCAGTTTCTCAAGCCAGAAATCTGATAGTCATCCTTTACACATCCCTCTCCCTGGCCTCTGTCATCTACTCCCTCACTCAGCCCTATCAGCTCTACCTCCTGAACACTCTTACTGCACCCTTCTGTGCCCAGTGAGGACCACATTGTCTTCACCCAGGTGAAGGAAGACTCCCCCTTCCCCTGCCGCCCCCTCCCATCTCTTTTCTCTTCCCTTTAGACCATTTTGCTCTCTGTTTCATGTCTCTTAACTCTCTTCTTTGCCATCTCTTTGATTCTGTTAAGTTCTGAGTAATTTCTTTTGATTTTCCATTTCACTAATTCTCTTTCAGTGTGTCCAATCTGCCACTTAGAGTACTGAGTTTTATTTTTCATTTCCAGAAATTCCACATGGTTCTTTTTCAAATCTGCTTGGTTATTTTGGGTGGTATTTTGTTCCCTGCTTATTGCTTCAAGTCCATCTTTGATTTATTTATACATTTTAAACACATTTACATTCTGTATCTCATAATTCTAGCATCTTAGACTCTCAGGGAAATTAATTCTTCTATTTCATGCTTCTGGTGTCTATTGCTCACAATGACTTGTTTCCTTGTGTGTTTTGTAATTTTACCGTGAGCTCCTATTTGATGGATCCCAAGGGGATCTCAGGATGAGGATCTCATGTCCTCCAGAGAGGATTTTCATTCACTTCAGCCAGGTTCCCTGGGGGCTACTGCCTGCAGACACTTGTTACCTTTTAGTTTAGTATGTCCAAGACCACAAAGGGAGTATGTATTCAGACCCAAAATTTGTGTGAGGACAGACCAATATTTATAGTTTTCTAGAGAGCATTTTTTCCCCACCAGAATGCTCATCTCCATTTGTGGGCGGGTGGGTATTTCTTTGTGGCCAGTGCCCTTATTAGCTGAGGGAGAGCCCTTTAAAGATCTCAGACTTACACCGTAGTGGCAGGAGAGCTAAGTTCCCATGCCTCATACTGTCACTGGGTAGGCCCCAAACCATACTTCCAATCCCTTGAGAGGGCTGGGTTTCTGGAATTTGTAAATATGCCAGGTTTGCTGTGGCTTCATCTCATTTACCAACCTGATTTCAGCTTCCTCTTTATTCTTGGCTTGAGAGGATTTCTTAATTCAGTGAGAGTTCAAGAATGTATTTTAAAGGATGTTTGTTGTGAACCATCCAGTCTCTGGGTAGTTTTTATAAGGGAAAATGTTGGAAGCCTTATGCGTTCTAAACTGTCCCTTTCATAATAGCCAAAGTTATCTTTTTAAAACCAAATCTAACCATGTCTCTTTTGGACTGGAAATCCTTTGCTGGCTTCCTATTACTCTTAGGATATAGACCAACTTCCTTAACATGACTAAAAAGACCCCACCAGAAACAGCCTCTGTCCCTCTCTTCAAGAAGTGGGGCATTGTCTTCCTTTGTGTGCAGGGCTTAGCCTAGTGACTGGTGTTCAGTCCACCCAGCTCTGCTGAATGAGTCAGTGTAGAGGCAGTGAGAGCTTCCTGCCCCAGGGAATTAAACTGGCATTCCCTCCTTGAACCCTCAGAAAGCCCTGGGAAGTGGGGTTATTATAAGCGCTGCTCCCCAGCCCCCCACAGATAAGAAGACTGATGCACAGAGGAGTGGTGCCAGGATTGTATGCACAAGCAGCGTTCTAACCTGAGTTTCTGCCTGAGCCAGTGCCCACCAGCTTGGCCCCAGGAAGCCAAGTCCATTGTCCTGGTTTATGTCTATCTCTAGACAATTCCAGAGCCAAGAGCCCTCCTCCCATTTCTGCACACACCCACCCACCACCTCTACCCCACACCCCCACACCCCATCAAGGAAAAGGTTCTGCCCTCTTGGTCCACCTGGAAAGATGTGCAGATGAATGGTCACCTCAGAGGCACACATTCCCTCCCCTGCAGCCCCGGCACCTTTTCTGCTTAACTGTAGTGAGGTGGTTTTAGGGTGACTGCCCCAGACTGGGAACTGCTCTGGGGCAGCCCTGGGGCTGATTTCCTCTGTCCTTCCCTCCACCAAATACCCACTAACCTCCGGCTCTGAGCCAAGCCTGGGGACACAGAGCCCACCTAGACCTGGGCCTGCCCTTGAGAAGCTCATGGTCGACAGGAGTGACAGACGCAGGCAGAGCCAGCAACAGCCTGGGCCATAAAGGCTGTGATCAGGGGAATCAATGGGGGCTGAGGAGGCCCAGAAGTGGGTGGTGGGGCTCTCAAAGAAGCTTTCTGGAAACGTTGGAACTGAATTGAGGACAAGATGGAAAAAAGAAGTCCAAAAAGGGGAACGAGCTTGAGCAACAAGCTGGAGGCATGATACCACGGTGAGGAGGAGGCCCAGGCTGTAAGGCAGGGTCAGAGACAGGCTCTGGAAAGCCTGTTAGGTAGAGGGGTGAGGCAGGGGCAGAGATGTCCAGCTGGCCCGGGAACTCAGAAAGGCTGGAGACATTGGCCCCATTTGACTTAAAAATAGCATGAACAACATCCCATCACTACAGATGATCACTTCACGTTATCTAAATTGATGACTGCATTATTGCCCTTGATCCTCTCACCGGCCCCCAGAGGCAGGCCTCTTATCTGCATTTGACAGATTAGGATGTGAGGAGAGTGAAGACAGGAGCCTAGACCCCTCCTCCCAAGAGCCTGAGAGAAGGCAGAAATGCTTTCCACAAGAGCAACCTCATCAAACCTTTCTTCAATCCTGTCACTGAAGTCCCCTCTTCTGCAAATGGTGTCCCTGTGTCTTCAAGGCCTTTTTGCCCCAAGCCACCTCACTTGGCCTAGGACAATATATTCCTGAGCTCCCAAGTGGTGATGGTGGCTTCTCCACTGGGCTTTGGGGAAACCGAGGCATGGTGAGGAGGTAGGAGGCACACTGGGCTGGATGGGGTGTGAGACAGAGCTGGTGACTAGTGCCAGGAGCTTTGACACAGCTGGGAGGCTTAAGGTGGAAGCAAGAAGGGAGCTGGAGAGTGGGAGGGGTTATCAGGCACCACCTCCCCACGTAGTCTGTAGCTGCCTGGAAACTGCTGCCTTAGTGCCTGATAGGCAGAGCGGAGTGGGGCTGGGGAACCTCAGTCCCCACTGGGAACAGAAAACTCTCCTACCCTAACCCCAGTCAGGGTGAGGTGGGTGTGGGACAGAGGAAGCAGGGCAGGAAGTCATTCAGGGAACAGACTGGAGTCAGAACTGGCTTTTCCTCCCTGCTCCACCATTCTGGGGGAACTTCGGCTCAGAGGGTGAGGCACCTGTACGCCGGGACCTGTCGCTTCCAAAGCAACCTTTCTAAATTGCAAATATGATTGTGACTCTGCCTCCAAAGAGTCCCCCTTCGCTGTGAATAAAGCAAGTATCATGTGGCATGGAGTGATGCAGCCTAGTGTGGCATGGTCTTCAAGAGCTGTGAAAGCAGACAACCCTGGACTCAAGCTGCAGCTCAGCAATGAGTTGCTGGAGAAACTTGGAAAGGTTCTTTAACCTCTGAGCCTCAGTTTTTCATCAGTGAAATGGGAATGACACAATATCTACCTCCCATGGTTGTTGTGAAGAACAATTTTTTCTCCCTAATATTATGTATTTCTATCACTTCTTTTATTGAGCAGCACTGCTTTTATAATGAAACTAAATAACTTAAAAATATTGAGTGAACATATCCCAAGACCTAGCAATTCTACTCCTACAGGGCAACTCAGAAGAACACTCACATGTGTGCAAAGGATAATCTTAGGCGAATATTCACTGTTTGAATAGCAAGACACCTCAGTGTCCATCAGGAAGATGGATAAATAAATAAATGGGGTTTTTTGCATCAGGTGGCAGATCGTATAGTCCAGCAACTGGAGACCAGAGTTGCAAGGATCAAGAAGACTAAATCCCACAACCCTAAGCTCAGTGAGAAAAAGCAAGCTGAAGAATGAGTCATGCCTTTTAATTTCATTTACATAAAAATTTAAAGGAACTACTACATTTATTTTTAGACTTACACACACTCAGCAAAAGAATAAAAACACAGAAATGACAAAACTAAAATAAAGGATGGTGATTATCTCTGGAGAGGGAAGGGCAGGGGGCTCCACCACAGAGGCATCATAGGTTTCTGCTGTGGCTTATTTCTTAAAAAGAATAGGAAATAAACGGGACACAATGTTACTATCTGAAAAAGCAGGATGGCAAGGGCAGAAAGTTCATTTTATTATTTGCTGTATTTTTCTGAATGCTTAATATATTTCATCATTTTTAAAGTGGTGGAAATTTAAACCTTGGTTTGTCCACCACTGACTCTCATACATGAGGCCAGCCCCGGTGCAGGCCTTGAGAGTGTTTTGCTGAGTGAGTGAGTGGGTGTCTATGATGAAGGCGAAATTGCTCAGACCCCAACAGAATGGCATTGACCAGGGGCAGGGACAATGGACCTATGCGGCTTCAAAGAAGAGTTGAGCCTAGAGGGTGTGCAGGGAGGCAGGTAACCATCCGTTCAGTAGGAGGAACACTTGCCAGCACTAGAAGACTGAGCTCGCTGCCCTGGAGTCCGCACAGCAGACTGAGGCGCCTGGAGTTGTAGAGGGAACTCAGGCAGGAATGTGAGCGTGCAAAGAAGAGGGTTGAATGCGGCTTCTAGCATGGAGTTCAGGATTCTTTGATAGGTGCCCTGCTCCATGCCTGCCTTTTCTACAGGAAACCACTTTTCTGGGCCCAGTGGGGTCAGCTGCTCAGTCAGGGCTGGGCAGAAGAGACTGAACCAGGTTCTAGATTTACAGACTTCAGCCCATAGCAGGAAGGAAGCAGCCAGCGTAGCCTCACTGTATTTTCCCAAACAGGGACCTTTTTTGGAAAGACCAGAAGTCTAAGGAGG
This sequence comes from Manis javanica, assembly GCF_040802235.1. NCBI lineage: Eukaryota > Metazoa > Chordata > Mammalia > Pholidota > Manidae > Manis > Manis javanica. Next base: position 40,745,568 of record NC_133159.1, read on the forward strand.
GTAAAGGACTTGGCCAAAATCACACAACAAAAATGGACTAGGCAAGACTCACCAGGCAACCCTCCCCTAGGCCAGGGTGTCCCCCAGCAGTCCAACTTCCACACCCTTAGCCCAGGCCACACATACACAGGCCCTGTGGAGGCCAACAGTTGACTGGCTGGCACCAGGTTCCTCACCTCCTGGTTTCTGTGTTAGCCCTGAGGCCCTTGGCAAATATTGTCCCTGGTGGTGAGGCTCCAGGCAGGGCGGGTCTCCTCCCAGCTCATCTGGGCCAGGGCTCCACCCAGCAACCCCAGCAATTGGGGCTTCCAGCAGCCACCCCTCACCCACTGGAGCCCAGGAAAAGCAGAGTTGCTCCAGGTCTCCCAGCAGTGAGCAGCTGCCACTGCTACAGGGTCAGTGTAGGGGTCCTACAGGGCTCCCCAGCGGGCTGTGGTTGGGGGTGGGCAGGAGAGCCATGTGGAAATTGACCACACGCACCTTCACTACCCCAGGTCCTGCTGCACCCCGTAGGTCAGGTGGGCTCAGAGCTTAGCCTTTTAACGACTGTGAACATGAAGACGAGGGTGTGGGCTCCGGCATCAGACAGCTGGGTTCATCTCCCAGGCCCACCTCTCACCTTCTGGGTGACGAAAGACAAGTCACTTCGGAGCTAGGCTGTTTTATCTATCACGGAGGCATTAGGAGCGCCCACCCACAGATGTAAAGGCCGTGAGGGAAGGCAGGCGGCTCTGACGCGGCTGTTACTACAGCTTCGTGAGAAAGTTGGGACCCGGAGGGGAGGCACCGACCGCGGTCCCCAGCGCCCCGCTCTCCCGCAGCCCCCTGCCCCTCCCCGGCGGCGACGGGGGCTGGAAGCCGCAGTGCGGCCCGCGGCCCGCGGGGGAGGCCCGGCCCGGCGCCCGCCCCCAGGGGCCGCCCGGCCGCGCACTTACCCCGTGGGCAGGGTGTCCGGGGCGCCGACCGTGGCCATCGCGGAAGGGGGCGGGCAGCGGCCCCCCGCCGGACGCCAGCTGCGGCCCAGGTGCTGCGGCCGGAACCCCGAGCCGGGCGCTGTGCGGCCGAGCCGCGGACGCGGCGGCCGGGGAGGGGCGCGCCGGGGGCGGGGAAGGCGGCGGGGCCGGGCCGGGCCTCGGTCTGCCCACCCGCGCGCTGGGGCCGCGGCTGGAGATTCGGGCCGAGCCGAGGGCGAGGGGGGGGCCTCGGGTCGGCCGCCTGCAGAGCGCGCCCCCAACCCCAGCTCCGACAGGAAGAGCCGCGGGCGCGCGAGGTCTGAGGGACCCCCGCCCGAGTACCCTCTGCGCACCGCCCCCGGGACCGAGAGCTGCTCCTTCCTCACCAGCCCCATCAGGGGCCCGAAAGTTCTTCTAGACCTGAGGTCCATGCCCCCTGCCGTTCCTCCGTCCCCCACAGGTCCCGCCTAGCCAGTACTCCCCACCCCCCCTGAGCCCTTCCTCATCTCAGGGCGCTGGTGGGGGGCACTCATGCAGACAGCCTCCAGAGTGAAGCTTAGATTTTAATCCCGCCCACTTGCCCACCGAGTGACTGTGTTTGCGGGAGACAAGAAGGCAAAAAACAATGCAGTTTAACACTCACTGTTAGCCAGCAGTTCACACTGCCTTCTCAAGTAATCCCCATAGCTGCCATTTTACAGACAGGGAAACTGAGCCACAGAGCTCATGTGACTTGCTCAAGGTCACTCACCTAGTAAATGGCAAGTTGTGAAGGGAAACCAGCCCTCCTGACTCTGAAGTGCACGCTCTTGCCTCTCTCTCCTTGGCCCCCCTCTCCTGAATCCCCAGTGTCAGTATGGGGGTCACCCATAACACTCCTCACATGCCCACCATGTGCCCCACACTGAGGTATATGTAAGGCTGGGTTGAAGCTGACATGGTCTGGCAGAAAGAGCCGCTGTCCCATGAGGAGTTAACCCGCTACCACCTCCACGCCTCCGATGCTCTTAACGATGACTCATCAGAGCACGTGGCTGCCATTAGAGCAGTGCCTTCACAAAAGCAGGGGACAGAAGGAGGAGGGACTCCAGCACCCCTGAATCAGCCCTGATCTCCAGGATATCAGAAAAGGAATCAGGAAGAGCCTGTAGAAACTGTCATGATGGGAAGAGAGCTTGGACTAGGTCCAGGGAAAGCCAGGCAGATTGGGCCTGTTAGCAGAGGGGAAAGGGTTTAGGGTATTATTATTAAATCCAAAAGCAGATTGCCAGAGAGGGAAGTGAATTCTTACCTGCTCATTTGTAAGCAGAGGCCAGATGCTCACTTGCAAGGATCATCCCACTTCTGGAATTCTTAGACTTGGGTGAAAAAAGATAATTAACTACAAGGAGCAGGCTATGAAGACATCCTCTGTCAGCTATAAGAATTCAGATAAGGGGGAATGATACATAGGCTGGAGGGGTCTAGGGGCTTTCCTGGAGAAGGTGAGCATAGAGTTGAGCCTTGAAGTTTCTATTATTTATACACAATGAAGGTTTGGAAAGGATGTACTAGATAGGAGGAGAGCATGGATAAAAGCATGGAGTGGGCAAAGGACAAATGGAGTTTGTGAAGCTGGCAAGAAGACCAGCCTGGGTGATGAGGCTGGAGGGCCCTGTCACATGCCAGGCACTTTCAAATCTCCAGGCATTTGCACATGCTATTTCCTCTGCCTGGAACACACCTTCCTCCCTTGCCACTTATTCACTCATTTAACCAGGGGTTATCAATTGGAAGGCTTCTTTGAAAAAAAAAAAACACTTTTAACCAATATAAAATTGCAGGGTCCTTCCGGAGCCTTGGGAGGGGCTAGGTGAGCAAGGAGTTCTGAAGCTTTATGCTATATTAGCTTCAAGGTAAATCTTTATTCAACCAACATTTATTAAGAACCTGCACTATGCCAAAATTCCTCTCACCCTGCAGATTTCAGTTTAGAGGCTACCTCTTTCAGGAAGCCCTCCATCCCTGGCTGGGTGAGGGGCTTTCTGGGCACACACTGTCCTAACCCCCTCTGATCTACCCTAATCACCCTGGGCTGACACCATGTGTGTGTGGAGGTGGTAGAGTGAGGTTTGTTTGTGACTGTCTGCCTTCACACTGGAAGCTTCTGGAGGGTCAGGCCTGCTCAGACACCTCTGTGTCAGTGCCTAACTAATCACCAAACACTAGCACTGGACCCAGCACTCTACCATTTTGCTCTGAGGTAATGATTATAATAATAACTGCTGTTCATCAAAGGCTAATTATGTGCTACACATGTTAAGTATGTAATGTGGCTTATCTCATTTAATGCACACTTTTAACAACCTCTCTGGGCCTTAGTTGCCTCATCAGTAAAATGGCACCCCACCTGCTTCAAAGAGTGATTGTGAGGATTAAGAATTCATATATATTATGTGCCAGCATAGTGTCTGGCATGTAGCACAGTCCTATGCAGGTGCTCTGATGGTGGCGGTAGTGCTGGTGAGGTAAATGCTATCATTCTCCCCCTCTAGAGACAAAAACTGAGGCTCAGCAAGGTAAGCAGGCAAGCTGCCTTTGGAGCTGGAACTCTCCCTATACAACAGCGGCAGTGACACTAGAGCCACTCACCTGGTGAGTCAGAGCACTGGGTGGCCCACCCCTCAGGAGGGCTCCACCCAGGCAGTTCCGGGCCCCCAGGAGCTCTGTCCCAGTGCCAACCCTGGGGAGTCTGTGAGTTACCATTGTTTCTGCCTCCCAACCCAGGTGACCCTGCTCAGGTCACCTGCCCCTCCCTGCCTCAAGCTAACAGCCACACCCTGGGGTCCAGGAGAGCCTCCTGAGTCCTGGGTCCCTTCCTTTCAGGCCAGAGGACTTGTGTCCTAGTGCTTTGTGCCTGGTAGATGCCAGGCCTGGTTCCTCCCATTTTCGAAACCCCACATGCAAGAACAAATCACTGGGCTCACCATACTTTTTAATGGCCCTGAGGACCTCCATGGGCTGGTTTCACCCATACTGTCATCTCTCAGCTTAAGACCCTCAGTAAATATCTGTGTAGTGAAACCCCTTCACAATGCTCCAGAAAGCTGGTAGCATTTTCCATCCTGCAGGTGAGCAAACTGAGGCTTGGACCAAATGTGACTTGGATTTGATCTACTCATAGCTTAAACCCAGGTCTTGACTCTTTGTCCTATAGGGAAAGTGTGTGGAAATGGGGAAGGGTCACAGAAATTAGGGTGTGAGCCTGTGAAAAGTGATGCCATCGCTGTAGAAAGAGCTTAAGCTATGAAGTCAGCTCTGACTCTACCTCTCTGAACCTCAGTCTTTCCATCTGTAAACCTGGGATAGTAGTGCCAACCTCTCAGGGATGCTGTGAGGTTTACTGAGCATTAGCTGGGTGACCCCTCATCCTCCTTCTCAGTCCCTTCCTCAAGCCTTTCCCTGACATGAAGCACCCGTACCCCCACTCCTTTGTCTCTTCCAGCCCAGAACTGCCCCCTCAGACTCCAGAGCCCTCTCCAAAGCGGTTTTCTTAAAGTGAGTGAGCCTCACCCAGCAGGTTACAGGCTTGGGCTCATTAATAATTCACAGTAAACAGGCCCACCAACAAAGGGCTGTGTACAGTCACTGTTCTTAAATATTCCCTGGTGAGGGGCCCTTTGGGAGGACCTAGGCCTGCTCCTTGGGCTGGCCTCCTCTCTCTCCATGTACTCGCCCCCCTACTAGCTGTGTAACCTTGGCCAAGTTACTGCCTCACTCTGGGCCTTAGGCTTCCTCTTCCCACCAAATTTAGAGGGGAGAGAAGGTTGGAGCAGGAGCCCAAGGACCCTCCCAGCTCTGAAGTTCTCAGTTCTGGAATCTGAGCTCTTCTGCTGAAGTCTGGTCTCCAAGAGCTGCCAAGGGTGGGTCCAGTCAGGCATAAGGGACCGAGAACAGTTTTTATTGAAAAAAAGAGGCAGAGTTCTAATAAGGGGTTTCTGGCACTGAGTGGCATCCTGTTAGGGGTTAGAGTTTGGGCTGCAGAGCCAGGAATACCTGGATGGACTCCTGGCCCCACCATGTCCTAGCTGTGCAGCCCCAAGCAAGGCGCCCTGCTAGCTTGAGGTGGGGCAGGGAGTGGTTCACAGAGCAAGGCTGCAAGCCAGGGCCTGCACCCCAGCTGTGCCACCCTGGACCTGTGGCTTCATCTCTGAGGCAGGAGTGATGATGACACCAACCTTGCCGGTTTGTTGCAAGGATTAAATGAGGTGATAGTCATAAAACACTTGGAACAGGGCCAATGAAGTGCTATTCACAAGTCACTTGGAATAGGACCTTATCATTCTTCTTGAGTTTTAGTTTCCTCACTTACAAAGCAGGGATAACAGGATTGTCAAAGTATCAAATCAGGAAATGGACCAAAAAGAGCTTTGGGTCTTGGACATGCAAGGCTGTCCGGAGAAGAGAGCTTTCCCCTAAGATCTGCACCCAGACCTGGCCAGGACCACAAGGACAGAGTAACACTCACTGGACACTACATGCCTTTGGCACAAATATTCTACCTCATGCTCTGCTAATGGGAGTAGAAAGTGGCACCACCTTTCCAAAGACAATTGGAATTATGGGTTGAAAGCTGACCCAGTAACATATAAGCAACAAACATGTATTAAGAATAATCAGAGGCACAAAGATTTATGGTACAAAGATGTTTGTCATAGTGTTTCCTATTATAAAGGCAGCTGAAAATAACCTAAATGCCCATCAGTAAGGAATTAGTTCAATTAATTACAGTGAATTTTCCAGGTGAACTATCCTGCAGATGTTTCAATTATGTTTATAGAGAATTTATTTGCCTGAATTACTGCATTGTCTCCTAACTAGTTTCTCTGCTTCTACCTCTCTCCCCTTATTCTGTTCTCCACACAGCAATAGACCCAGTTGATCAGATCGTGTCACTGTTCTGTTCAAAACCCTTTACTGGCACCCCGTGTTGCTCAGTGCAAAAGCTGAGCTCTTTACAGGGCCATGAGATCCACATGACCTGCACCCCATATCTCTCTCTGACATCATCTCCCTCTGCTTTCTTATTCAGCCACATTTGCCCCTTTGCTCTTCTTCAACTATACCAAGTATGCTTTCACCTCAGGCCCTTTGCACTTTCTGTTCCTTCCACCTGGAATGCTCTTCCTGCAGATATTCATATGGCCTCCAGATCACAGCTCAGGTGTCACCTTCTCCATTAAGCCCTCCTGACCAGATGTCACCTTCTCCATTAGGCCTTCCCTGACCATTCTATTTAAGATGGAACCCTCCCCTCCATGTGGTTCAAAGGAACTATCCCAGTTCCTTTGCCCTGCATTTTATTTTCATAGCATTTGTTATTTGACATCTTATATATTTTGCTTATTCACTTATTCTCTGTCTCTCCCCATTAAATTCTACTCTCCACAAGGGTAGGGATTTTTTTTTTTTTTTTAGTTTTGTTCTAATATATTTCCAGAGCCCAGAACAGTGCCTGGCACATAGTTGCTCAATAAATGTGTTTGAATGGGATGGGTTTTATAGCAGGTGGGAAAATATTTTAAAAGCAGAATAAAAAATCAGTACTAAAAGAGGAAACACTAATGTCTATGCATTGGAGAAAGCACAAGGAGGCCTTGATTTCCTTATCAGTTAGAATTGGAGACAAGACCTCCCTGGCCAGAGTCGTGGTGGATTGAAGGGTGAAGATACACATCAAGCCAAGGCACAGTCAAGGGCAGATCTTGCTGTAGTTACAGCTCACTGAGGCAGCAGGGTAACAGGGGATGGGGGAGTTCTGGAGGCAAAGGCCTAGTTCACAGGGTGACCCAGGAGAGCAGCCGGGGTAGAAAAGCAGAGGCGAGCAGAGGAGGAGAAGGGTGACAATCTGAGGGCAGTGCTGTGCACTGAGCCTGTGGAGAGGTCACCCCCTCTGACTCGCCTGGCCTGTGCTCAAGGACAGTGCTTAGGTTGCCCTTCAGTCACCTGGGTGTAAAGGAAGTCCAGTCCCCATCTACCCATTTTCTTGGAAAGACAGCAAAGTCACCTTCAGTCTGAGACTTAGATGCTCTATTAAGGGGAGGGTGTTTCTCAGCTGGAGATGAATTCTTGCAGGGCATGGAGCTTCCCAGAGCTGGCTCTGCCAGGGAGTGAGGGTAACACCTGAGGCTTTGGGGGGAACAAGCAGGGGCAAACTTCATCCCATGGGAAAGAAAGGGAAGCCATAACAAATGGAGTGTCTGGCCCAGGTCTACCTGGACAGGGCACCCAGTGTCACACCCATTTTCCTAAGTCCTAATATAACTGTCCTGTTGGGGCACATGGGCAAAACCAGCCACTTGGTAGTGTGGGGAATGGGTCTTAGCTGAAAGCAATACATTTCTGCACTGTTGTTCACCTGAGAAGGACTGAACTTGGGAAAGGAAAGGAAGGCTTGGGAGTCTTGAGTTATGAGAGAAATTTCTTCTCTCTCCTAGGAAGGAAGATGGTGGAAGACATATACTGGGCCCTCCCAGAAGGGAAAGTTCTGCAGGAAGGCTCCTCCCAGGATGGCTTAAGGGGCTTGGAAGAGGGGCCATAGAATCATAGAATTCTGTTGCTTAGTCCCTGCTTCCTAAGGTGCTCTTGAAGTTACAACCTGGTCCTAGTCAAGCTGGTAGGAATCAGGGGAAGGGTCTGTCCCACCTTGGAATGAGGTGGTGAAGCAAAGAGCCTCAGGCACTGCTCCCTGAGCCCCCTCCAGACCAGGATGGTGGTGGTGGTAGTCAGGAAGAAAAGGGAGTGAGGCTGGCAGAGCCACAATCGCAGGAGGGTGGTGGCAGTACAGGCCCCCAGTGGGAGACTAGTGTGTCAACAACAGCTGGAAGACGCTCAGAGGGATAGGCTGGGTGCTCCAAGTAAATTATAATCTGGCTACTTCATGGAACGATGGCTTTATTTTAAGGCCTGCTCAGTGGCTATGTCTATGCTTCCCCCACCCCCCAAATGCCACCCTGACTCACTTTTAGAGAACTGTTTCTCCTTCTCACCTCTCCAGCCACTCTGGCTGAATGGGAGATGCATCCTCTTACTTACTGGACTCTACCTCTCAGGGCACAGTGACTGGTTGAAGGAAGGGCCAACTGGAATACTTCCTTTTGCTTTTTCAAACTAGAGCTGCTGGAAAAGCCCCTTCTTCTTCTGGCCAGAGAGACTAATCAGGAGAATCAGTAACACTTCTCGGTATAGCACCAGCCATGTGCAGGCACTGCTCTCCATGCTTTACATAAACACGTTCATGCAATCCTCACAACAGTTCTCTAAGACAGGTACTCTGCCCTCATTTTACAGAGAAGCACACTGAAGCACACACAGGTTAAACAATCTATCCAAAGTCATGCTTCTAGAAAGTCCCAGAGTTAGGATTTAAAAAATCAGCCTGTGTGGCTCCAGAGCACTTTTCACTGCTTTGTCTTACTGTCCCAGGACTTGAGCTTGGAAGTTGCTGGTCGCCATGCCTTGCACTGAGTGGAGAAGTAGGTGAGCATTAGGAGAGAATGGAGCTGACCATAGAAAGAAATTGAGTTGAGGGGCAGAATTTTTCACGGGCAGGACAAAGCAGCTCAAGTAACTAAAGTCACAGATTTGAAGATACTTCAGGAAAGGTGGCATGCTGGCAGAAGTGAAATTGTAACCTAAATAATCTATTTCCCATTGACCTCAAAAGAGGTCCTTGGAACCTCAAAAATGTCCCAAGTCAGAATCCTTCCCTAACTGATAAAGAAGGACAAAGGTTACCTGGAGGTTTTCCATGGTATCTTCACCAGGAGCTGAGGACCTGAGGGGCCACAAGGTGCCTCAAACCCCAGAGCCCTCTCCTGCCCATGCAGCTGCCCTAGGCAACAGTGGGTAGATCAGAATCCTGGGATCGGAAGCTCCAACATCATAGAAGCTTGGAATCTGGGTACTTTCACAGAACTATGAGTCTGGTAATCACAAATGCCTCAACTCACAGGATCTGAGACTTACAGAAGTGAAAACAGTACTGACCTTGAGTCCAGATTCAGTCCCAGGGAAGGGATCCAATGCCATCCAAGAATTCCAGTCACCAAATTGGAAACTCCCTACCTGGAGGCACCTGAGAGCTCCTTGAGCTCTGGCTCAAACCAAGAGCAGGAATGTGGACAGCAGCTGGGCAGGCTCCAGCCTCCTTAGCTGGGCCCCTCCATTCTCTGGGAGGCCCCTCCCTCCCGCAGCAGCTCTGACACTTAATTACTCTCTCAGAAGCAATCTGCCTGCCTGCACTTCCCTTCTTGTCTCTGGGGCTGCTGTGAGTGGAAGCTACTGATATGGCTGGGAAGGGCCCCTACTTGCAGGCTGAGTAGGTGGCAGACCCCAATGGGCATCATTTCCCTCTCCTGGCAGTTCCTTGCTACCCACCATTGGCTCCCAAACATTTAGAATCCCCTCTCTTCAATGGAAATACCTTAGAAGGAAGAGTACCTCATACCAGGGAGGAAGAGAACTCACATTGACTGACCCCGAATACGCTGCAGTGTTTGTTAGGCCCTTCACCACTGTGACTTCATTAGGTTTTCCCACCACTCATTTACTTATTTTACAGCTGAGTAAACTGAGGCTCATACGGATCAAATGGCTTGATCAAGGTCATAGAGCTAGTAGGTAAATGGCAGAGCAGGGACTGACCACCCCCAAAACCCTTCACCCTTTGGCCAGACTATAGGAGACAAGGCAGCAAGGAGGGTGAGGGGAGAGGGTGGAGAACTCACAGGCCCCGGATGAAGAATGGAGACCTGATTTGTGCCTCAGGTGTGTGACCTTGTGTGGGCAACTGGGAGGAAAGAATTGTCTGGGTATTTGTGTCCAGCAAGTTCCAGCTTAACTGTGAGGGCACATGTGTTCAGGTGCCCACCTACACTCCCTCACAAGACCCACAAAGGAAGGCAGAGGCCTGTTTGCAGGAGACCCCCTTCTTCCCCTCCTCCTCACTGTCTCTCACCTCCCTCTCATCATTAGTGATTCTGAGTCTCACGTCCCAGCCTGTCCACTTACCATTTCCACTTCTTCCCTCTTAGTTTCTTCCCCCATTCCCTTCATTCTCCTAATCCATACCCCAGCATCTGCCCTGAATCAGCAGGCCAGCCTCCCCTCCAGTCTTCCTGCCTTCCTCCACACAGTGACATCGGCAACATGTACACATCTGAAACTCAGAAGGCTTCGCAGTGACCTCGGGACAGAGCACACCTGGGCTCTCGCAGGCAGGGCAGGACACTTCATCCGAACACAGCCACTCCTCACCACCCCAACCAGGGGATCTCATCCTCCTCCGAAATCATTCCCTGCATGTCTTCATCCAAACCTCAGCCCATTCTAAGCCCCATTCTGTGCTGCCTCTGGGGGCAAGAAGGGGCCAGGGTGGGAGTGGGGGTGCAGATGAACCTTGTCCCCTCTCCATCTGCAGTGGGGAGACAGAAAAGGGCGACCATGACTCAGTGCTGAAATGGTCTGACAGCAAAATTCTTTCTTCACGGGATAGCAGGGGCATCTTCAACTATGAAAATCCTCCCTCCCTAACGCCCTCTAGTGGCTCCCCAGCACAATGAACTCGAAACTCCTCGCCCTGTTGTGGGCAGCGTGCCTCCTGAATCCCATCAGGCACGGATCCTCAAGGACTCACCCACTTTTCTGCTCCTCAGACACACTTCACATTTTGACACGATTTATCCTCACTGCTGCAAATATTCTGGGCATGTCGATTTTACTGTCCATCACAAGGCCTTATTTTAAGCCTTACACGGCATCTATTTCCAGGGTTTACTTACTTGCCTACTTGTTTAGTCTGTTCCCACGAGAACATGGTCTCCTGAGGACAGGGACTTGCCTGTCTGAAGGAATAGCATATTTACAGCGCCTAGTACAGTGCCTGGAACATGCTATATGCTCAACAGTGTTTGTTGAAAGAATGAATGAGAGATGTGAGAGGCAAGCAGAGATGCTGGAGCCCTGAAAGCCCATGAGCCTGACTCAAGGGTGGGTCAGAAAGCCCCTGTAAAACAGGATGCCTAAAGTGGAATCTCATAAGGTCAATGTCAGGAGTGGAGCATGGCAGTCCAGGCAGAGGCAACCCTGGGTACCCCACCAGGGTTGTGAGAGCACTACAAGGCCAGTCCATGTTAATGGATGAGAGTGAGGGTCAGGGAGCAATGGGAAATGGGTCTAGGCAGGTCATAGCCTCTCCCCTCCAGTGCTCTGAACTTTAGCCTCTAGGTGATAGAGAGCCATAGAAGAGTTTTAAAGCAGGAAAAGGACATATCTGGCTTGTGCTTTAGAAACGACTAGTCTGAAGGATGCATGGAGGAACAGGGAAAGGTAGGGGCTGTTGCAATAATCCAAGGGAGAGACATCCAAGAAATAAAATCAGCAGGACTTGGAGACTGGGGTGGAGATGAGGGACAGAGGTGAGAGGAATGACTCCCAGATTCCTGGCTTGGGTAACTGGTGAATGACTATGCCATGCATTGAAATGGGGACACAGGAGGAGGAACAGGTTTTGGGGTGCAGATGTGAAGATTGATATAGGACATGATTTGAGGTGCGCACAGGACGGTCAGATGGAGGCATTAGGAGGGCAGCTGGATTGCCCTTCTCCAGGGAGTGGCAGGGTCAACTTAAAACATATAAAGGAAACGAATCGGGGGTCAAAGCTCAGAAGGGAGGTCAGGGCTGTCCCTCTCCCTTCTCATGGAACACATCTTAAGACACCAATCACCCAGAAGATGAGGACAACTGGTGGAGAGGGGGCAGTGTGCCTGCCGTCACCTGTCAGGGCACACGGTGTGCCACGTCTAGGCTCATGCGGAGCTGCGGAGGAACAGGTGCGTGAGCAGCATCTCGGAGGGAAACTGCCGCTGCGCAAACCAGACACCCAGCCCCTCTCAGGTGGTCCACACGTTGCGGCTCCCGAAGCCGGGCTCGGTGGAACCAGTTGGTCCTACCTTCTTCCCCAGGCCCAGCCCTGCTGGGGGCCCTAAGACGCGAGCAGCGGGCGCATGCGGCGCGAGAGGGCTGGACGCCCCTCCCCGGGCCCTCGGCCGTTGCCCGCGCCCGGCCCCCGCACACTGCTGGCTCCCGCTGTGTCCCCTCGGCAGTTCCCCAGCCGCCCCCCCGCCTGGTCCGCGCCTGCCGCCGAGTCCCCGGCCTGCCTGGTACCTGCGGTCTCTTTTCCCGGAGGCCGCCCCCTTCCAGGCGGTCAGAAAGGCCATCGACGCTGGACGGACTCGGACGGGGGCGCGGGCGGCCCCTCGTGGCGGCGGCGGCGGTAGCGGCGGCTCGGGCGGTGGGCGGGACCCGCGGCTCCTCCCCGGCGCGGCCTCTGCCCGACAAGGGCGTCGGCGTCCCGAGCAGAACTGGGGCCCCACGGCAAGCCGTCTCCCGTCCAGAGCTGTCGAGAACCACTATTACTCACGAGGAGAAACCTAGGCCCAGGACTGTCCGGGGTTGGTTCCAAGGCCATGTAGAGGGCCGGTAGCAGCGCCAGGACTGGCAATGCTGTCGTCAGCGCCTCACCCTCCTAAGCACAGAACCTGCCCAGCCAGGGCTGCACCTGAACGGGGTCAGGGGCCTGCAGGGCACAGAGCAGGTGAGCCAGGGGCTAGGCAGGAGAGCAGGGTGGTAGGAAGGAGCTGCCTGGGCCTGCGAGTGGAGGTTACTGGCCAGGCAAGGCACTGGAACGTGACTGTTCACAGCCTTCTGGTTCTACAGCCCCTGTGGGAAGTGTGGGACAGGAGAATGAACCACGGACTGTCTCCAGAACAAACTTTCTTTGAAACACCGTATTTCATCTTAGGTCATTTACAAGTAGACTGCTCAGCTCTGGAGCAAGGTGAGGCCATTTGTGCAGTCCAGCAGGACGCCTTGGGAGGCTCAACTAAGGACAAGGAGCAGGGGAGCACCTTGAGGAAGTATTTGAGAAGCATCACTCCAGGTCCAGCATGGAGAATGGATTCAGGGGTCCTGGAGACTTTCCTCAGTGAGAGGGGATGGGAGTTGAACACAGGGCAAGAGCAGGGTTATCTAAGGGACCATTTTTGTCTCCTCTTGGGCTGGCTTCTGCAACCTAGGCATGTGTGCAACAAAAATCATGTGTCTAATAAATGGTGACTGATTCTGACAAGTCTGAGACATTATCATTGTGCCAAACCCTGAGCCAGGTATTTAACACAAATCCTCATTTAATTTCTTGTTGAATACTCACCTCCATTTTAGAAGTGATGAAAACCGAGGCTCAGAGGAGTTAACTGACTTCCCTGAGACCAAGCTATGGAGCCAGGTCCTACTTTCAGTCTGTCTGCCCATTTGGTATGTCCCCTACCCTGCCCGTAGTCCACAGGGGGCCTGGCAAGAAGTGCAAGGCCCAGGAAAAGCAGAGGGCAGACACCTCAAGGATTATCTGGACAGTTTCTCTCACCTTTCCTTGGTTGGCAGTAGAGAAAATACAACCTTTCCCCCTTTCTCTGAGCACTCATGTCATGATCCTGGCAGATCAACAAGGGCCTGAGAATGCTGCCTATCTGACCCCAAAGCTAGGGCTTCCCAATCTGGAAATTCTAGTTACGGTGCACCCAGGGACCAATCCTCTCAGCCCACAGAGCTCCATCCAGTTCGGCAACCCTGGGCACTGCAGATAAAAACTTCCTCCTAGACCCACAGGCACGAATACTACAGGACCTAAAAAGCCTGGTCTCCTATAGGCCCAGTGGCCAGTCAAATCCCAGGTGGTATTAAAGTCCTGTTCAGCCTCTGAACCCACAGCCAACACCACTTTCTCCAGCAAGCCTTTCTCTATCCCCAGTGGAGGGCTCTCTCCCTTTTCAGAGGTTACATTTTTATCTGTCTCTCTCACATTTAGCAATACATATTTTAAATCCTTGTATTAGTTATGAAGAGTGACCATTATTCTTCAGATTTCTATCTGAAGGTAATGTTTCACATCTGTGCCTTCCATGGAGACTAGCATGATGGCTACACATAGTAGGTACTCAGTGTTGAGTAAGTGAAGAAAGAACTAGTATTTACCCAGTTTCTACTCAGTAGCAGACAGTGCTAAGGGCCTTTATATACACTACCTCAAAAAAAAAACAACTCTGTTTTGAGAATATTTGAGTCAGAAGTTTAGAAATATTCCCGAGATTAAATCAGGAATTGGGATATACAATCCTAAGGTTCTCAGACTTCAGGCTGGTTTCCTGTTCCTCTTTTTTTCATCATCTTCATCATCTTTTTCTTCACTGGCATCATTTGTTTACAACTATGTTAAGCACTATTCTAAACACTTTACATGTACCAACTCATTTCATCCTCAAAAAAATCCAATCAGGTATGTCCTTGTACTATCTTGATTTTTATAATTGAGAAAAGTGAGACAGAGGATTAAATAATTTGCAGAAGACGACAAAGGATAGTTAAGTGGCAGAGCTAGGACTCAACCCAAGCCACCAGACTCAAATCTGTATCCAAGTCTGCCTACCATACAAGCTCTTAGAACACATTTACGAATGACTTTCTCAAAGCTTATCTTACTTTGAATGTCATAACCACCCCAAGATAGAGCAGGTTTTATTCTTCCCCTTGCTCTGGAGTCAGACTGCCTGGGGTTAGAATTTTGGCATCACCACTTGATAGCTGTGCATGACTTCAGGCAACTTACATATCCTCTCAGTGCTTCAGTTTTCTCATCTGTAAAATGGGGATAACAACACTATAGCTTTTCTTCTTCCTTCCTAATTACAACCCTTTAATAGAATTCGTGCCTCATATTGAATTTACCGAGTATCATAATTCCTCCAAGTGGTAAAGACACCTCAAGACAAAAGCTGGGCATAGAAGCCACAGGGTATAAATCTGCAAAGAAGTAAAAAGCTAACCTTTTCAAACAATATGGCTTCTCTCTCACTTACCAACTTTACATCTCCCTGTATGGCCCCGGAAGATGACTGGTTAGCCAGAGACGGGTAAGATTCCTCAAGGGAGGAACAACCTAAGACAGGCACAGTTGCAGGGGGGCCATCAGGTGAGAAATTGGGGATCAACAGTGGTGAAGCTTAGAACCTCACCCCACCCTGTTTTGAGAGAAATCTTCTGCATCCATGGATGTTTTGTTGCCCTTGTCTAGCTTGGATTAACACTTAGTCTACAGGCACACACCTGATCATCTAAATTTGCTCTCTTACAACACTAAACTATGTTCTCTACCTTTATCTTGCATCTACCTACCACTTCAGCATTTTATTAAAAATAATAATAGAGAAATGTGGTATCCACATATAAATCAAGTATAAAAATGAAACGAATATTCATATTTGAACTGTTTATAGTTCATAATACGTGATCAAAACGAAAGTTTCTGTGATGACTGCCCTTGTACTGTTCACCATGTAAGAACTTATTCACTATGTAAGAATTTGTTCACCATGTAAGAACTTGTTCGTTATGCTTCAGAAGATTGGAGACTGACGAGAATTAGGCTTGAGATGGATTAATGATTGTGATTGAGCATTGACTCCCCTATACAGAATTTTATTGTTGTTAACAACCATTTGATCAATAAATATGAGATACCCTCTCAAAAAAAAAATGGGGATAACAACAGCACATATCACAAGGGCTGTGAGGACTAAATGAGTTAAGGCAAACTAAACAGAATAGTGTTGGACATATAGTGTGTTATATGTTGTATGTTATATGCTTATGTGTTGGGTTAAGAGATTTATTCAACACACAGCCAGCAAATGGTAGGCCAGAAATCTTCTCAGGAAGCTGTGATGAATCAGGGTTTTCTTTGAGAACATCAGTTCTTGTTTAGGGCCCACAGTGCTTGATCTCTTGCTGCCACTTAGGCTTAAAGGGCTGCCTTTAAAGGGCAGGTGTAGAGAAGGCAGCCTGGTGTGGTGGAAGAGCAAGTCTCCGAGCCAAGGCACTGGGGCTGGAACCTGGCTTGGTTTCTACTAGGTTGGGGAGTCTTGGCCAAGTCACTTCCATCTCTCTATACCTTGTTTCCTATCTAAGTGTTAGGAGGATTAAATAGGGTAATATGTATATTAAAAGCCTTACTGCCAGGCTCAGGGAAGTTCCTCAATAAGAGTCAGCTACTTTTCCTTTCCACAAAATAACTCCATCCTCTCAAGTTCTGACTCCTGAGGAAACAAGAAAGGCTGAAATTAAGCTCTTAGGTCTTGGGCAGCTGAATATATTCTGTACACTTTTTTGGTGGGGAAGAAAAAAATAAGTGGAGTATTTTTGCAAAGACACACATGACCTCCATGAGATAATCTTTTACATTATTAACCTAGATACATACCATTAGGACCTACATTTCCTACTTGAAAAGAAACACTTAAAAAATCATTGCTTTCAAATATGTTATCTTGTGACCTGGTATATATTCAGTAACAAATTCTGCTTCATGATTTTTAAAATTCTGCTCATTAACATACTGAAAAATTTTCAAATGATGTGTCAGATTTGCTTCAAAGTAACATGAAGGGTGTGGGGAAAATCTAGTTCCTATGGCCAGGATCCTCATCTGACCCTAAGCTACTTGATGATGTAATTGGTGTACTGTTAGGCTAATGCCTCCACAACCGTAGGCAATGAGCTATTATTGATTAATTCACTATATAAAGAGCTCCACCCAGTGCTCTGGGCAGAGACAGAGACAAAGGTGGATTCAGACCTGCAGACTGCTGGATGCAGACTTAATTCTAGTGCTCAACCTACCACTGTGAGAATAAAGCTGGGTATAAACCCTTTTACCCCAAGAACATTCCGTTGCCATTTCTTGGTTTCATGGAACCCCTAGTGAACTTGCCTGGGGCTGAAACCCTCAGGTAAGACATGGGGAAGTGGGTAGGAATATAGATAAGTTAAACTGGATATAAATCAGTAATTATTGAAGTTCCTTATTGGTATATGGGCATTCATTCTGATATACTACTCTGTTTACTTTTTTTTCCATGCTACCCTATTCACAAAAACTGGTTTTATGACCCCACTAATGTATTACAACCTGCTGTTCTTTGAAAAACATCAAATTAGAAAGTAAAACTATGCACATTTCAAAAGGATCCCATACTTCACAGATTAGATGTACCTTTATTTCCTTCAAGTAGCATTTTCTCAAGGTTTAAAGGGAAAAAGGCCAGCTTACATGTTCAAACCATTACTGATTAAATACCAACCAGAAGTTAAGATTAAAAAGGAAAAGCCTTCTAAGGAGTTAGGATTTAACCTGAGTATGATGGCCATCAGTGCCATAATTTACTGTAGGATAGCAGCAGATTTCGAATCTAGAAGAATCTGACTGCAGCATGGAGGATGGTTTGGAAGCAGAGAGAAAAACAGATCGGTGTCAAGATTAGGAGGCTTTGGTAAAGGCCTAGAAGAGAGATGGGAAGGCCTGCTGGGCAGTGACACTGGGGATGGGGAGGACAGATGTGAGAGAGATTTAAAAGGCAGAATTTTTAGGACATGTTGATGGTTTGGAGGATGGATCAGGGGGGCCTGGCACATATTTACTCAATAAATAGGACCAATGAAAAGGCAGAATTAGAGCCCAGGGGCTGAGATGCTTCACTAAGAACTTAGAAATTGGGGGAAGTCAGCCTCAGGAGTTAAAGTCCCCATACAATGGGTGAAAGCAAAAACATGCAAAGTCACCCCAAAGAGATATTATAGCTACCAAACCAGACTGTAACCTGATTAAACATATTAATCTAAAAAACATGTTCATCAGAGGGGCCCAGGCAACCCTGGCTAGAGAGAGAGAGAGAGAGGACCTTTGGAGGCAGGAGGCATTCAGGAACTGGAAAGGGAGGAGTCTTGGTTCAATCAATTGTGGGCATTCCAAGTCCTATGGCAATTTTTACTAGAAACTGATGCTCTGGTCTCTACGTCAGTCCCTGTGAACTTGCTCATTAGGAACTCAGTCTCTGTTTTACCGATGAAACTCAGGTTTTAAACTTGAAGCTCAGACCTTGGTCTATTCACTAAAGTAATGAATACCACTTAAGTGAGGCCTCCCGGCAGTAAGAGGTACACTATAGATCCATGAATCACAAGTATTTTAACGTAAGTTTTTTTTTTTTTTCAGCAGAGCAGAGTAACTGAGCATGGATTCTAGAGCCAGACTGCTTGAATCCTAGCTCTGGCACTTTTAAACTCTGTGGCCTTGGGCAAGTTATTTACCAGCCTTTCCTCTGTAAACTGGAGTAACAGCACCTGACTTAAAGGATTGTTACAGAGATTAAAATAAATCAGTATATGTAACGTGTTATAAATAGTAGTGGCACACAGTAATCACTGCCTGTTAGCTTACAATTACTATTTTTAAAAATTCTATCCACAAGAAAGATTGCAGGCACTTTACACTATGAAGCAGAATCTACAGGTCAAGTATAGAATGACAGGGTGCAAGAGCATTGCAAACTAACCGAGTGAAGAATAGAGACGTGGAAGTTAGCCTCTACTCCATTGGCTCTCACAGTGAGGTCTACAGGTCATTAGCATCATCTGGGAACTTGCTAGAAATTCAAATTCTTGGGTCCCACTCTAGACCTACTGAAATCAGAAACTCTGGAGAGCAGGATTTTTAAGCAACCTTCTAGGTGATCCTGATGTTTGCTAATGTCTGCAATCCACTCCTTTTCCCTTACCACCTACATCCATCAGACTCTAAGGCCTGTTAATTCTCCTACCTTGGTCCCCTTCTCCCAGGCCTCAGCCACAGCCACATCTAAGCCACACCATCTCACCCGAATGCCTCCAGCAGCCTTCACCTGCTCTCCCTGTCGTTCCCGCTTTCCTCCTGAAGCACTCCTCCACCACCAGTGAGATCTGTCTTACACACAAACACAGCCATCTCATTCTTTGGCCGACAGCCCTAAAGTCTAGTCCCAACAAACTACTTCGGTCCTCGCTGCTTGCTTGCGCACTATACAGCGTCCTAACCCCTTGTCTTCCACGTACTTGTGGCCTCTCCCTAGAATGCCCCATACCTTTGTGTGGCAAACTCTTCAAAATCTGCTCTTTGCCTACCTTATTGTGGATTCGTTCCAGAGTGCTGCTAGCACTGATAGATTATTTTTCATTTTTGCTACCTTTATGGTTTTATAATCAGCTTTTCTTTAATAAAAGCAAAGTTGGCCATTGCCCCTATACACGTATTTATCACTTAAGATAATATTAATAACTAACAATGGTTGAGTGCTTGCATGTGTCAGAAACTACTCTAAATCTTAAGAATTAAATAGAATGAGGTGAAAAATGTTTTATAAGATGCCATGTGCAGTATGCTTGAAACCAATATAAGATTATATATCAATGATACTTCAGTTAAAAAGCAAAAGGAAAAAAGATGCCACGTGCTATGTAGGAGGTCTATTTCATTAATCTGCAAGAGCAGAGACTACATGGATTATTCTATTTATCATATTTCTTCTCTGGCTTCTCACCTTGAACAGGAATAGAGACTGATGGTTAAACTCTGGGGCCAGTTACCTGGATTCAAATTACAGCTCTGCCACTTACTGGCTGTATGACAACTGTAGCTGTGTAATTACGGCACCTCTACTGTAAAATGGAGACAATAATAGTATCTATAAATACAGGGTAAAAATTGTGAGGATTTAATGAATTACTATATGTAAAGCATTAAGGATCCTGCCTGGAGCTTAATACATGTTTCCTATTTATCATGACCTGTTCCTAGCATTTCATATAAACAATTTTTTTTCACACAATGAGACATAGCAAGGCAAACTAGAAAGAGGATCATGTTTTAGAATCTGAGAGACAAGAGTTCAATTACTGGCTCATCCACTTATTGATGGCTGATCCATTTATTGATCCACTCATCCACTATATGATCTGAAGTACATTATTTTGACTCTTTTGAGCCTCAGTCTCCCCATTTCTAAAACAGTAATAGTACTACTTGGGGTTGTTGTGAAGATTAAACAAGAAACACACAGTGTTTAATATGGTGCTTCACATATAATGTGCAGTCACTATTTTCATTATTAATAATAAAATTGCTGAATTTGTTTAATTAAAACAACTATTAAAACACTGTCAAAGTCAAATCCTTCAAAACAATCCTGTGAGTTTGGTATTAAGTTCATTAAATGAGCAAAATGCTCATACTAATCTATGCTGACTGCATACCTGCTCCACCTTAGACACAGCATGGACATAACAGACAACCGTGCAAAACTCCATTTAAATAGGATGTACAGACAGACAGTATGCGTTACTATTACTGAAAGTTTATTGTTCTCATAATTACCATATGTAGAAGATGGTTGAATTTGAGTAAGTAGTGCCACTTAGCTCTCAGGAATACTCATCTGTCCTTTCCAAGTACAGGCTCTGGAGCCGGAGTCAACAATGTAGAATATAATCACAAACGATTCTACAACACTCACCCTACACAAGTGAGCATGGATATATATGTATTTATATAATATAGACATACTTTTATATTGGTCCACTGAGTGTACATATTTTAACAAAAGGTAAGAATCTATGTAATCCAGTTCAACATATATAAAACTGGGGTATGCTTATTACATTGAAAGTCGGTGTTTATAAGTTACAGATTTTTAATATTTTTAGAATTTTTTTAATTAAAAAAAGAAAACTTTAAAAGCATTTCCAACATCCACTCATTTTCCCAGTGCAAAAGAAAGTTGTTCAAGTCAACTTACCTTTTTCCTGATGTATAAGGGGAAGAAAAAAAAACCCAAAAAACACTACTTATCACAACTCCCACTACCTTCTCCATCAACTTTTGCAATAATATCCTTAGGTCACTGGATTAGTTTATCAAAATGAAAGCCTTATGGTTATTATTCAGCCTTTGCTTCACATGTATGACTTTTATGCTGAAATGTTTCAATTTATAAAAGTAGAAAAAAGTTAGCAGTCCAAGAAAGTGGTTTCAGTTTTAAACTGTAGCAATCCAATTGTGTGTGGAGGGGGGAAAAAGCACCATTTCAAGATGAAATGAATTACATATTTTGGAATTTATTCATAGGCTAGGCAATAAATTACTTTGATTAACATAGATCAATACCAGCTTGACTTGGTGACCATAGACTTTTAATTAGTTATAGGTGTATTTTTCTTTATCTTGGTATTTAGTACATTATCTAAGTCAGTAACTGATGTTTAAAAAAATGAAGATTACAGTTTATAGCCTGCTTCACAGTCTATTTCAAACTGTCTGCTGGGTCAGTTTTATAGGAGACAGGCTTTCAATACATGAAGAGCTTTGACAATTTGGCACGTCTCTCCCCTCCTAGTTAAAAAGACAAGATTCTTTTTTGCTAACCTGCCAATTTTATAGGTGAAAAATATCAACAGAAAAAACTATTTTAAACCATAAAGATGGATAAAAAGCAGTAATATGATTTAACAAGTCATTTTTTTCATTTATATTCAGTGGAAGTTTTTACATTTCAAGTAATTGAGCTTTCATTAAAGAAAACAAGGAAAAAAATACATATACAAAAAATTGAAGTACCTTCCAGTTCTAGCTCATTAAAGTTTCTTCTGCAAAAGTACAAAAAAAAACAAAAAAACCACACACCTGAAAACCTATCATGAACTAAAGGCAAAATACCTTGGCTGCCATGTTAAGATTTTTGCTTACTTTATACTGATAGGTATGTTTTAGATGATAAATTTTTTCCACTGTGTCACACTTAAAATTATGGAGAGGTATTTGTTAATCTAAAATTCTTTAAATCCAGAAAAAGTTTTTTTAAAATATTCTTCACACATGATGCTTTAATATTTTTATTTAGGAAAAGATTGAGTCTGAAGCTATGATGGGTCAGTCTAAAGCATCCCTTTTTCAATAATGGAGTCAATTTGTGCAAAATATTTTACCTTGTCTATAAAAAACAAACTGAACAGTATTTTGATTATAAGGAAGTACAAACATGCGCTTTAGCCAATTTTGCACTTCCATAGAAGAAATAGGATGTTCTTTCCATTCTCCTTCCTCAAACATCCAAATCACAGAAGAATTCTGCTGCAAACTTTAAGAACCCTACTGGCTATCATCGGAGTAACTACAGGATAAGGGTATCATGGGGTGAGCCTATCTCTCTATATTCTGGAGGGCAGAAGCTTGGGTGCTCTAGCTTTACATGTGAAAGCAGCACAGGCAGGCAAAAGCTCACAGTAATGCACACCAGAACAGGGGCCTAGGTGACGTGGTCTGACTGGGTCCTGCTTTTAAGGGGGCCGAGGTGGTGGTGGGGGCAAAAAAGACAAATCTGAAATAGAGTAAAAAAGAACTTTTGTCACATTTACAGGAATCTCAAACCTTTTATATTCCCATGCTCATAGGTAGTTTTGATACACTTTGTAAATAGTTTCAGTATTCAGGAAGAAGAGTATTGTATGGTTGACAAAGGACAGGAGAATTGTCTTCATGCTTCTGATATCTCAGATTTGCTGAGCGCAATAGCCAGTTCTAAGTCTTCTTGCTCTTGCTGATTCAGTCGGGCAAGCCTCTGCTCTTCCTCTCTCTCACTTTCCCTCTTGGCCCATTCAATCATATCTTCTTCAGAGGGATACTGCCATTTAAAAGACAAATGAACAAATGAATAAATTCATGAGTAAAACAAAAATAAAAAGAAAAACAGTTTTTACAAAGGACATTACTACTTGTTTCATGAAGAACTCTGGGAATAGTCATATATATCACTCGCTCAATTTTTTTTCCCGAAAACATGTTTAGCTTTACCAGTTATTAAATGTGGTTTAATTTAAAAAATAAATGCAAGCTCTATAACATCTTACTTCGCTGATGGACAGTGACTGCAATGGGGTTGTGGGGGGACTAGATAATATGGGTGAATGTTGAAACCACATTGTGGCTCATGTGAAACCTTTATAAGATTGTATATCAATGATACTTAATTAATAAATAAACAAACAAATGCAGTCTACAGATAGAAAGTCTATAAAACATTAAAACATCATTAAAAAAAGTAGAAATGCTTAAGGTGAATTACACTTAAAATAGGAGAGTATTATATTAGCCTTTTTACCTAATGTAAAATGTTTACTACTTCAACTTTAGTGAGTATCCTCTCATGATAAATCATTTTAACTTACTCCCACTGGTGAGGTCCTACCTTATCTTAGCCCGTAGTTCTTCAGAGAAGAACTATGAAGCCAAGAATATACTGATTTTTCTATACATAACATAAGAGTACCGGGTACACTAAACAAGATGTGGACCAAATCACTTTTTAAATGTATTATAGAGACTTTGGCAGGCACTGAGAACTTTCTGATCCAGTCTAAATAAAACCTTAACACAGGTAATTATTAGGTCAGGCAACTATTTGTATCCACCCCAAACAGCAACTTTGGAGGATACTAAATAAAAAAATTCTACTTGGTTTCATGTCTTGTCATATAGAGGAATACTGTAATAAAATGAATACCACAACAGGATGAAATGACAGAAAGTGTCAGGTTTTCTGAAAATCATAGTTTTTTACTAGGGAATTAGAGAGCCTTTGAAACTTAACAAATCTTTCATGAGAAAAGGAAGTCATTTTTAGCATGAGCTGTTTTATATTATATTAAAATTTTGAAGTATGAAATAAGCAAAAGCCCCAGCTATTGTTTGAGACTCATTACAACCAGGTTTTGGCTTGCTGAAATCATGCTGAAGATATTTAATGCCACAAACTGCCAGAAGGTTATTTATTTTATATTAAGAGGATAGTAAGGTCCTAAAAGAGTAATTCTGGAGTCTATGCTTGAAACAAATTCCATCTAATAGAAGTTAAGTTAGTATAGTTTTGCCTCTCCATTTTCCACCATTTAAAATATTGACTCCTATTCTGTTCCTTCACATTCAGAAGAAGCCACTGAAACTTCGAGTGCAGATACAAAAGCTGAGCAGCTCTGTCTAATTCTGTCTGCCTTAGGTACATGCAGACTCCTGCCTATCTCCTGTGTAGCTACAGATGGCTGCTGGGGTAAAGTGACTGGCTGAGTGATCTAATGCTACACTGAGGGAGACATTAGTTTTCTAGGGGTCACCTGAACACTAGATTTCCTATTTCCAAAAACATCTCAAGGGCTCAAGGTGACAGGTAAAGAAATATTCCATAGACAGTGATAATGTAGGCCATTGTCTGAAAGAAGTCCTGGAAAACGAAACTGTTAGCTACTCTAAAAATTTTATTTAAAAAAAAAACCTTGTTTTTATCTGAATAATGACAGACTATATGGCACTGCTTTAGTGATGCCCTCATAGGTGGTTACCCTGTTCTTCCTTCCATTTTTTTACTCTTCTGCTTATTTTTATTTGAGTCTGATCTGGGAGAATGAAGAATGAATACAGAAGGCTAGTGAATTAGAGCCCTCCCAATAATTAGAGCTGTTTAGCTCTTGACAATTTTATTTATTTCATAAAACTGACATTTACATTTTAAGAACACTACTAGATAAAACCAGAGTTTTACTTTCTAGTCAAAAAATCCCTGGCCCTAGCCTCTCATATAATAATTGCTGACTGGTCATCAGAAATCATTAAAGCTTTATACACAAACACACATTCACAGTTACAAATACACAAGCTCATTATTGGCATTACTCATCCAGTGCGCAGACAGCAGATGACTCTCTAATAGCTCACCATCAATTATAATTTGCAAACTAATAACTGGCAGGATTTTATTGATATTGTTTCCCAAGACTAAGAGGCAGGCTTGTAAAACAACTGGTATCTATCACAAGAACTTTTAAAATCATTTGTGCAATGGAATAATTTTGGAACCATCAAAACACAGTCAAACAGAGATTTTGGTTGGGGAAAGAATAATGGTCATTTTTAGTATGTTGGTAAATTTAGTTGAAATGAGCAAATTTGGCAGACTCCAAAGTAATCTCTGAAAACTCTTCAAATTGTAAATGGAAAGATATTCCCCCAAACAGCCCATTCACAGTACTTACAGCACTGAAGTTAGCAAAATTGCTTGGGTCAGCCTCTTTACTGGTAGTGGTAGTAGTAGAAGTGGAAGTGAATGGATCACAAAACATATCAGGATCTTTTTCTTTGGGGCTATCATTGTCAGGGAAAGGCTGAAATGGATCATTCAGTTTAAAGGGATCAGAAGCCTCCAATTTGTTGATGGGTCTTTTCCCTGGATCAAAATCATTACAATTAACTCAACCAGCAAATATGGCAAACACAAACACACAAGCACATGAACACAGGAAGCATTAAAGAACTGGGGGTAGGTGAGTGCCTAAAACACATTCTTAATACAGTCTAACATGGCCACACCAAGAGTCTGCCCTCAAATTTTTCACACACAACCTCTCAAATGCATTCCAGCTCTATGTAGCTAAATGAAAACACAGCAAAGGGGAAAGGAGGAGATGGGCCAGGAATCACATTTTTGCCCATAGAATAAACCCTTTCTTCCCCAAAGCAGCATGTTCCCAAGAAGAGAGAGAGGAAAGGATAAAACAGGAGAATAACAAAGAATAAAGACAGAAATGGCCTGTGCTGTTAAACCCTCACCTGATACAGTTATTCACTAGCGGCAGTAAGGGCGAATGACCTTTGAAAAATACCAATATTCTTATGATTTTTCTCCAGACCTTTATACAACAACTGGGAGCATAACATTAAAAATTACCTTGGCAAACCCCACTGACTTTTTGCCATCTATAATATTTCAAACTGAAGAACAAAGAGAATTTGAACCCCATGGCCTAAATCTTTATGGTTGCTGATTAACTAATCTTTGGCCAAACAATAGCATATGGTTGCTCATTAACTCATCACCATTTTCAAACAAGTTCTCTAATTTTAAAGTCATAAACTTAGTAGTTCTTGAAAAAGAACAACTACAGATGTTAAAATATCTTCATACATATTTTTTTCCTAAAATGTGGTAAGCTGGTAATCATAACAGATTCTCTCTATCACTGTAGCAGCTTACAAAAGATGTCATATCTCATATTTCGATGGATCCTTCCAATAGTCCTGTGAAGGCAGGCAAAGTTGGAATTACTGCAACCATCTAACACATCAGACAGGTGAGGCTCTGACACTGCAAATGACACACTCAAGATCACAGGGCTAGTCAGAGGAAACCAGAACCCAAATCTTTAAGCAACTAATCCAGTGCTCTCGCGCAAACCACACTTCTTTTCTTGATCTTTCTATAGTGATATATACTCACTTTGCTGAAGATTCTTAAATTTATTTAAGTACATTCTTTCAGATTTTAAAAATAACTTCACTATTGGCATCACATAGGTGTAAAACTTAAATAAGCAAATTAGCTCTTGTTTTTTAATATATATTGACAACCTTACCCTCTAGCCATGTATGTTACAGGCTACATTCCCTTAAAAGCATAGAAACCACATGATTTGTTTACCTGATTTTTCAACAGATAATTGAGTATTAACAATTGTATATGTAAATCTTTAAGTCAAAGAAGAAAAAAAGAATCTGCCTAAGAAATACCATAGGGAGATTATTATGAAATGGCAAGAATAATAATCTACAACTACTGTGGCTGAAAATTTACCAATGAAAGATATATGATTAAAACAACAATGTACCAGATGTATCCTCTCACATAACAGCCTAGAAGCATTACAACTACACAGAAGATTTGCCTTTTTGGCCACTTCTCATGAACCTTATTATCTTCATTAAAAACAAAACAAAAAAAACTTTCCTCTGTATAGCGCTAAAAACAAACATATAAAAATAAATAAAAATATTAAGAATTCATTCTTAGGCCAAAAAAATTACATTTCTAAAGTTAAGGAGTCTCCTATCACATGAAGTAAAATTATATTTTCCTTAAAGAAAAACAATACTTTCTTTTAAATCACCATATTGCTGAATTCTGGGTACCAAAGAGACCATATATTTTCACATTAAATGATTTAAGGAAGACTTCACATTTGGCTGCAAAGAAAGGGGACTTCAACTTAATCTTCTCATACAGATATTAATTAAAACACTGACATGCAGGAAACTGTTGTTCAAATGGTCATCAGTAAGCTTCCAAAAAGGAACAAATTTCATCAATACTTTCATTTTTCCCTTCACTGCCTTTCTAAAATGATTTGAAAATAAATTAGCTCTTAAAAAATTTAACATAAATAAATAAGCTCTTGCCAGAAAAGTAGTTTATGACAGTTACATATGCTAGCTTCTTAAGCACATATCTGTAATTCTCTAGTTTTACATTTACAGAAAAAATACAATTCTGTATTTTCATAAAAAATAGGTCAGAACAGGTGACAGCAGCAGGCTTCTGCCATGTTTTTTCATTTGTTTAAGGCCCTTTATATAAGTTTATAAATAAGGTCTACACAATATTTTCAGCAAAATAAAAATCATCTAGTGGATTTAGGAAAGATTCCAGCTTTCATACCTGGTGGGGGGGGACAGGGTCTCGTAGGTGTTCCAGTCTTTGGTGGCAGTGCTGGGGGCATATCTTCACTTTTGACTGTTGTTTCCTCAAGCACATTTTTTGTAAAGACCACATTGCTGACAGAACTCGATGAGGCTGCTGAACTAAAAGGATCTTCATTGTTGACCTTTGTTGGAAAAGAAATGTTGATACACGGTTATGTATATTATATTCACCAAACCACACTGACATTTTAGTCTTTGCATTCATCAGAGCCAAAAGGAAGAAATTTTTTTTTAATTGTTCTATTTTGAGTAGTGATTTTAACATCACTACTTACTAAGAACAACAGATCATACCAAAACAAGGCAACTCTGGATTAAAGCTTTGTCAAGCTTCAGGCACTAAAAAAACACCTGAGACCCATTTCAAAGGGACTGTATGTCTTTCCTCAAATGAGTATCTGATCCAAATGTAATCAAAGAAAAAATACTTTTTTTTACTCCACACTCGCCAATGCACTTAAATATAGGAAAGATGTAATACTAATGCCAAGGAAAGTGGCATCTTGAAAAACATTAAAGACAATTTGAAAGTTTATTTTTTAAAGCAAACTGAGCCCATGGAATGATAAATCCTGCCTTTCTGATATGTGGAATAATGCAAGAGTCCCTTTTCTATAATGAATCAAATGATTTTAGATCTATTTAGGCTAATGTTTCTCTATAGTAGCACTACTGACATTTTGGCTTGGATAGAATTCTGTGTCGTGGGGAGGTGGACAGTAGGATGGTTGATTTTATCGCTGGTCTCTGTCCACTAAATATGAATAGCCCCCTTCCCCAGTTGTGACAACCAAAAATGTCTCTAGACACTGCTAAATGTTTCCTGGGGGTGGGGGAAGAGGGGAAATAACACCCAGTTGAGAACAAATGATAGAGACATTTTGACATATACTCTAATTTACTCTTTGGGCCTGAACCAATTGAACTACACTGGAAAATAGATAGTGAGCATATAATGCCGGACTATGTACATGAATTGTCTTAATACTGACTCTAATGGCCTCAGAACATAAAACCAAATAACCAGTGTGGAGAGGATGGAATGAATGCCCAGATTTTACAGCTACTGACCCAGACTGTCAACAGGGAAAAAAATGTAGTTCAATTGGAAGAAACGTGTTTAAAAAGGCATTAGACTCTTAAAAAGAAGTTGTTGGACAAACTTATCAGAAAATAAGTACCATCACCATTGTCTTTATGTATAAAAATATGTCTACTTTAATTACATCTTCTCTTTCATTTCTGTCTGAAATTAAGAGTTGCTATGACTTACTGAAATCAAGATGCAGTGTCTGTGAGGATTAAATGGCTGAAAGGAAGGATTGCCTCTATGGTAGAGACAGTGTATTTTATCCCCCTGCTAACCACTGCAGATTACCTTTGACAATGTGCTGAAGTCAGCAAATCCATCTTCAAATGATTCACTTCCAAAAACAGAAGCAAAGGGGTCTGTGGCTAAAATGAATAAAGAAAATCAATGCGGTAAGGCAGAAAGACATCAAATTTCACATTCTCTTTGATTGATAACATCCAGACAGATGGAAAATATCTAATCTCAAATATGAGTTCTTGAATTTATGGCTCAAGTCTACAAAGACAGTAAGCAAATTGATATTTCTATAATATGTATTTCTTTGTATAAATCAAGTGATGAATGACTTAAGATCAAAAACAGGTAAATTCTATATAAAATGTTTAAGGCTTTGAAACACATATTGCTCCCATGCAATTAAACTATTTGTAATAAAGACATCAAGAAGTAAAAAAGGATGGGCTCCATTATTTTCACATTCCACACTCATCTTTTAAGGCCCACTTTAAATGTTACCTCATCCACAAAGCCTGGAATAACCTAGGTGTCCTTAATTCCCACAGCAAGATGTGATTTCTTCCTTCTCTGTGGCACTGCTGTAGTCTAGTTTGTACTGTGGTTATCTGTGATTGGTATATTACTCTTATTAAACTGTAAGGTCCTTAAAAACAGGGAATAAGTTTTATCCAAAATAAAAAAAATTTGTTGACGATATGCCAAATCTAATTCAGCTGCTACCCACCAGAAGCTCACAGTCTAGAGAGAGACATGCAAATAAAAATAATAAACAATTTAAATGAGCTATTGGAGAGGTATGAAAAATCTTTAGTGGAGTCACTACTGAGAGAATCTGAAAATTAGAAAAAGAAGCCATTACATTTGAACTAGGTAAATAAGGAATGGGGTTTGCCAAATGGATGGAGGTGGGGGAAAGAATACTATTCCAGGCAGAAGGAACAGTAGTAGCAAAAGCCACTGCGTATCACTGACCCACAGGCATGAAGTTATCTGTTCATCATAATGCATAGACTAATGCTTTTGCCTGGAATGAACAGATCTATTTTGAGAGAGGCTTCACCATTCAGGCATAATACCTATGAATAAAGTCAAAGAAAGTTTATAGGAATTGCTGCTTGATATAGGAAAGCAGAAAGAAACAAAGGAAAAAGAACTGCAAAAAAAGGGTAGGACAATCCAAAATATATAAAGAAATATATGTGAACACCTGAACACCAATAAAGCTAATAACCCTATTAAAAAATGGGCAGAGGATATGAACAGACAATTCTCCAAAGAAGAAATTCATATGGCCAACAGGCACATGAAAAGATGCTCCACATCGCTAATTATCAGGGAAATGCAAATTAAAACCACAATGAGATATTAATTCACACCAGTTAGGATGGCCAACATAGAAAAGACTAGGAACAACAAATGTTGACAAGAATGTGGAGGAAGGGGAACCCTCCTACACTGCTGGTGGGAATGTAAACTACTTCAACCATTGTGGAAAGCAATATGGAGGTTCCTCAAAAAACTAAAAATAGAAATACCATTTGACCCAGGAATTCCACTCCTAGGAATTTACTCTAAGAATACAAGTTCTCAGATTCAAAAAGACATATGCACCCCTATGTTTATCGCAGCACTATTTACAATAGCCAAGATATGGAAGCAACCTAAGTGTCCATCAGTAGATGAATGGATGAAGAAGATGTGGTACACATACACAATGGAATACTATTCAGCCATAAGAAGAAAACAAGTCCTACCATTTGCAACAACATGGATGGAGCTAGAGGGTATTATGCTCAGTGAAATAAACCAGGTGGAGAAAGACAAGTACCAAATGATTTCACTCATATGTGAAGTATAAGAACAAAGCAGAACTGAAAGAACAAAAGAGCAGCAGAATCACAGAACCCACAAATGGACTAACAGTTACCAAAGAGAAAGGGTCTGGGGAGGATGGGTGGAAAGGGTGGGAAAAGGGCAGGGAAAAAGAAAGGGGGCATTACAATTAGCATGTATAATGTGAGGGGTGGGTACAGGGTGGGCTCTATAACACAGAGAAGACAAGTAGTAATTTTACAGCATCTTACTATGCTGATGGACAATGACTGTGAAGGGGTATGTGAGGGGACTTGGTGAAGGGGGGTGCCTAGTAAACATAATGTTCTTCATGTAATTGTGGATTAATGATACCAATATTAAACAAATAAATAAATAAATAATAAAAATAAAAACAAATAAAGGTAATGAACATGCTGGAAAAATATATGAAAGCACAATTTATAAAACCATCTATAATCTCATCAGAAATAACCCTTAACCAATATTTAACATACTTTCTTAACAGCATTTTTTCCTGGTATTTTTTTCTTACATATTTGAGATGATACTCTTCTGATATGCTTTTTTGTGAGGTGTGAATGATAAAGCTACCTTTTAGGCATGTCACTTGTTATCCCCTTGCCTTGCTTTTAATTAACAATATTCATCATACCTGACATATTATGTATTTCTTTATTGCCTATCTTTCCCCTATAAGCTCTACAAAGACAGGAACTTCATTTTAACTATTTTATATTCAATGCCTTGAATAAGCTCTGGTAAATAGATGACACATTTGTTGAAAATATTGGGGAAAAAAATGGGGACAAAAACCATCTGTTCAGTAAGGGTCATCCAAACAGGTATCATTTCTTAGCACAACCACTGACCAACAACAAACAAAGGAAACCAGTTTTAGGTTCACCATCCCTAAGGAACAGCTGCCCAGCAGAGAATCCTGGGAGCAGGAAGAAACTTTTTACCCTATGCCTATTTATAACCCATAAGATAATCAAATTCAAGCTCACAGAAAACCTTCAGGAGATACTCATGAATAATTTGAGGTACAGAGGTTGGTCATTAATAAAGGATCTATCTCTCAAGCTGGTCTCCAATTCATTCACTCATTAACACTCATTCGTCCACTCATACTTACTAAGCATCTATTATGATCAAGGATAGGTACTAGGGATTTGGCAGGGATAATACCAACCTTCAAGGACCTCATAATATAACTGTGAGATATACATGTACACAATGGCTACACAGTTTGTGTTCAAGTTCAAAGACAGCAAACCTAGTGCTTTTGTGGAATGGGAGGAGAAGCAACACCTATGTTTATGTGCAAGAGGCAAAGATGACTTTACAAAAAGTTTCACTTTCTTTTACTTGTGGAACGAAAGGACGTAGAAAAAGAGTGAGACATACACATACTATACACAAATATACAAATAGAAGCTGCTCATAAATACACATTTCTCCATTAAAAAATTAAGTGTACTCGAAGAGACAGTCCTGTGGACAGGCCTGTGGTTTGCGAAAATGGAGAAAATTAGAGAAGAAACATGAAAGAAAGCACAGGTTAAGAATAATAAAACATAAAATCTGCATGCTTAGCTTAAGTCATTGCCTGTAAAAATTAAGAACTACTTGGCACTTTAGTACTACTAGAGCAAAGATGCTCTGGGGAGGCCACAAGCTCCCTTCTACATCTGCAGGATGTTTTTATAAAGCTTTAATTAAGAGTTGAAAAGATTCTACATTTTCTAAGTCAGGAGTTAGTAAAATTTTCCTTGCAAACAATTTTCTAGCATAGAACTAATCTCATTTAAGATGAAGTGGAAAAAACTTTTACAAGTCAAAATAAAGTGTGTGTAGAGACCAAGTTACCTGAATTTGCTTTCTTAAGTTTTCTTTCTTAGTCTGCAATGTGTCTACCAGGAGCAAATGTTAAAAAGACCCCAGTGTGAGTATAACAACAAAGCAAAACTGAAGGAACAAAACCGCAGTAGACTCACAGAACCCAAGAATGGACTAGCAGTTACCAGAGGGAAAGGGGTTGAAGAGGGTGGGTGGGGAGGGAGGGAGAAGGGGATTAAGGGGTATTATGATCAGCATACATAATATGGGGGGGCATAGGGAAGGCAGTATAGCACAGAGAATACAAGTAGTGACTCTATAGCATCTTATTATGCTGATGGACAACGACTGCAATGAGGTTTGTGGGGGGATTTGATAATATGGGTGAATGTAGTAACCACAATGTTGCTCATGTGAAACCTGAGCATAAGACTGTGTATCAATGATACCTTAATAATAAAAAGAAAAGACCCCAGTGTGAGACAAAATATCAAAAATCTTTAATGTCCTTCTGTCTCTATCCTAACTACTATGCTTTAGAGGCAGGAGTGGAATGATTTATCATTTAACTTTCAAGAGTAAAAATGTACCTTTGTGTTTTTAATTTATTTTGAAAGCCTATACTTTTCTTATTCTGTGAGATTAATGTTTTTGCTGATTGAACACTAAATTTCCTGGTGAAAAAAGGACAGGGATATAGGGGCATGAGTAAAGCAGGCAAATGTTAGTGACTTGGCTATGTAATGCCACCTCTCTGAGGCTCAGTGATTTCCAGATGTTGGGATATTGTGAATGAGTAAACTAAATAAATATATTAAGAACCTATATACATACATAAGTAAGGGGGAAACAAATTAACAATAAGAACTAAAAAAGTCCATCTTTCATTTCACAAACAAAAGGACTTTAAAGGCAAAAAAAGAAGAGAAAACCATCTTAGATTAAAATAATTCTTCCCAGGAAAAAACAGTTGGCAGTACTTATACATACATGCACACACGTTCTCTCCCTCTGTTTCTCTCCCCATTGTTCTTATTTCACTTGGTAAATTACAAGTAATATTAGCCTATACTTAGGAATCACACATTAAAAAGAAGTAGTAGGAGAAGGAGGAGTACTAGTGACAGCAGCCATCATTTACTGTGATACATAACACAATAAATACTTTGACCTAAATTACCTCATTTAATCTACCCAACAGACCCATGAAGTACAATAATTAACCTCGATTTTTAGTTTAGGGAACTCAGACTAAGAAAACCTAAGAAATTTTATCTGAGCAAGTTCTGGTAGTTGTACTCAAGTACCTATGCCCTAATCATAACAACCCCTCTCTAGGCTATTTATGTTTCCATTCACTTCAAAATCTTATGACAATGTAGCAGATTCTAGACAAATCATTCATTTCTTCAGCGGGCAATCTGTAAGCCTCTGAAATGTCCCAGAAGCTCTGGGGTGGGAGGGTAGGGAAGCAACCTAGGATGACTTCCAGGTCTCTGCTTGGATAACTGAGTAGATGGTACCATATTAACAGAGATAGAGATGTGCAGTATTGTTTTATATTTCAGAGGACAGATGACTTTACTTTCAGATATATATCTGTGACACAGTAAATAGAAGACCATCAATATTTATACATATAATACAGATAATATGTAACAGTATATTAAATTATAATACAAATAATAAAAAAATTATAAACATACACACACACACACATATATATATATATATATATATCCAGAGCACAGGGCCAGTGACTTATATTTTTGGTTTAACAATCTGGTCCAATGTTAAGAAAGACAATTCTGGCAGTCATGCAGATGACAAATTGGCAGGTAAAGAGACTGCAAGCAATTTAATATCACAGTCCAGGTAAAACATGATGAAGGCCCTACAAGACTGAGCATAAAGAGGAACAGATAATCAGGATCCATATGGGGGTAAAACAACAGTACTTGCCAATTTATAGGAAGTGAGGAATGATAGAGAGGAAGTCTACAGTGATTGGCTGAGGGTATAATTTGAAGGCAGAGTCGGTAAGATTTCCTGACAGCTTAGGGGTAGAGTAAGAGAAAAAGAAAGAATAGGGGTTGGTTCTATGGTATTAGGTCCTACCAATGTTAAAGATGCAATTATGTGAATTAAGACACAAGAGTAGCATCTGGAGAGGAAGATGGTATGTTCAGTGTTAGATATGTTGCATCAGGTGGGTCTACCAGATACTCAACTGAGATGTCAGCAGGTGGTTGGATATACAAGCCTAGAGTTCAGGAAAAAAGATGTGGCTAGAGATATAAATCAGTATATAGATAATATGTGAAGCCATGAAACCAGATGAGATCCCCAATGGAGTTCAGGCAGAAAAGAAAAGAGGTCCAGGACCTAAGACTTGGAGCAATACAATATAGAGAAGTTGGGAAAAAGAGGACAAATCAGCAAAGGCCACAGAAGGAACGCCCAAAGAGGCTGATGGAAAACCAGAGACCTCATCTGAATGTGGTTCCATCTATTACTACTTTTTTAGCCTTGTGAAATGGCTTCATCTCTCCATGTCTTGCTTTCCCTTGTTTATATATAATGCCAATTATCTCATGTAGTTGCTGTGGGTATTAAATGAGACCAAGTATGGAAATGGTTAGCATATAGAGTGCTGGAACTGTGCAAGTGTTCAATAAATGGCATCTATCATTATAAGGATTAATAACAATAAATCTTAGCTCCCTCCCAGGTGATTATAGTCATTTATTCTAACACTTCTCAGAAAATGAGTTAGGGCCTGGAATTGAAAGAGAAGACAAAGGCAATAGAAACCTTGCCATTACCTGACTATTCCTTTATTTATAAATAAGCTTTACCAAAATGTCTATTTTTCTGTGAACATGCCTTATATATCCTGTTTCCATTCCTTGCTCATGTTACATTCTTTGCTTTACATACTCTTTCTGTATCTACTTACTAAATTCCTAGCCCATTCTTTCAACAGCATACCACAAAAGCCACCATGTAATTTGAAATCATTCATGTTTATCCTAAGTGGAGACAATCTCTCTTCCTTTAAATTCTTGCAGCTTTAATGAACTCTTACAGCACTTATCATTCATTTCCTTAGTGTGATAATCAAGAGTGAATTATACATACATAAACTTTTTGCTTTATTCTCTTATGTTATCCTTTCTAATCATATAATATTCCTAGCAATATATTAGTTCATCAGGTCAATAACGAGTCTAAAAAAGCATATGTATTTTAGAAAGGTGTAATTTAAACAATGTTACTACAATAAGCCTTTTAGATATCTTATTTGCTGTCATTCTAAGTTTTGGTTTAAATTAATAGCCAGCAACAAAAACAGACCCATAGACCAATGGAACAGACTAGAGAGCCCAGATATAAACCCAAGTATATATGGTCAATTAATATACAATAAAGGAGCCATGAACATACAATGGGGTAATGACACCCTCTTCAACAACTGGTGTTGGTAAAACTGGACAGCTACATGCAAGAATGAAACTGGATTGTTGTCTAACCCCAAACACAAAAGTAAACTCGAAATGGATCAAAGACGTGAATGTGAGTCATGAAACCATAAAAGTCTCAAAAGAAAACATAGGCAAAAATCTCTTGAATATAAACATGACCAACTTTTTCCTGAACACATCTCCTTGGGCAAGGGAAACAAAACCAAAAATGAACAAATGGGGCTACAACCAGCTAAAAAGCTTCTGTACAGCAAAGGATACCATCAGCAGAACAAAAAGGCATCCTACAGTATGAGAAAATATATTTGTAAATGACATATCTGACAAGCAGTTAACATCCAAACTATATAAAGAACTCACATGCCTCAACACCCCAAAGGCAATAACCCTATTAAAAAATGGGCGGAGGATATGAACAGACAAGTCTCCAAAGAAGAAATTCATATGGCCAACAGGCACATGAAAAGATGCTCCACATAACTAATTATCAGAGAAATGCAAATTAAAACCACAATGAGATATCACCTCACACCAGTAAGGATCGCCACCATCCAAAAGACAAACGACAACAAATGTTGGCAAGTTTGTGGAGAAAGGGGAACCCTCCTACACTGCTGGTGGGAATGTAAATTAGTTCAACCATTGTGGAAAGCAGTATGGACGTTCCTCAAAAAGCTCAAAATAGAAATACCATTTGACCCAGGAATTCCACTTCTAGGAATTTACCCCAAGAATGCAGCACTCC
Source organism: Manis javanica (assembly GCF_040802235.1). NCBI lineage: Eukaryota > Metazoa > Chordata > Mammalia > Pholidota > Manidae > Manis > Manis javanica. The sequence continues at coordinate 40,782,298 of NC_133159.1, forward strand.
AGTTTGAAAAAGACAGATGCACCCCTATGTTTGTCGCAGCACTGTTTACAATAGCCAAGATATGGAAGCAACCTAAATGTCCATCAGTAGATAAATGGAAAAAGAAGATGTGGTACATATACACAATGGAATACTATTCAGCCATAAGAAGAAAACAAATCCTACCATTTGCAACAACATGGATGGAGCCAGAGGGTATTATGTTCACTGAAATAAGCCAGGCAGAGAAATACAAATACCAAATGATTTTCCTCATTTGTGAAGTATAACAAGAAGCAAAACTGAAGGAACAAAACACAGCAGCAGACTCACAGACTCCAAGAAGGGACTAGTGGTTACCAAAGGGGAGGGGTGTGGGAGGATGGGTGGGGAGGGAGGGAGAAGGGGATTGAGGGGTATCATGATTAGTGCACATGGTGTGTGTGGGGTCACGGGGAAGACAGTGTAGCACAGAGACGACAAGTAGGATCTCTGTGGCATGTTACTACACTGATGGACAGTGACTGCAGTGGGGTATTGAGGGGGACTTGACAGTAAGGGTAATTGTAGTAACCACATTGTTTTTCTTGTGAAACCTTCAGAAGAGTGAATATCAATGATACCTTAATAAAAAATAAATAAAACAATTAAATAAATAAATAATATTAATAGCCAGCACTACATTAAATCTTGTTTTCTACAGATTTGCTTTTTACATTCCTCCTTTTGCTACTCATATTGGAAGGTAATTTTCAACCTCAAAACAACGCACACTGCTAAATTTTTTATTACAACTTGTACAATACAAGAAATCCAAATTGTGAAGGCATTTCTACTAATCTTTCTCTATGCTAATAATCTTCAATTTGTCACAATCAGCAACATTATGTACTGAGTAACTCACCCTATTTTCATCTGGAAAAACAAAGCATCCTATTTTCAGGATGAGTTCATCTCCCTCTAATTCTCTGCTCTTCTACACAACAGCTGATTTATTTTTTTTTGTTTTTAAATGAATAGTAACAAAGAAGCAAAGTTACTTAGTTGAAAAAGCTTTTAGATTCTGTCAGACTTAGGTCTGAATCTTGGCTTTACCTGGTTCAAATTTACTCAACCGTATAATATTGATCAAGTTACTTAATGTTCTGGTCCTCAGTTTCCTGATCTTTACAATGGGACTATTATTTAAAAGGTTATTAAAAGGATAAATGGAAAAGTAGATACTACAAATGAAGCATGAAGACTAGATGCTAGAAGAAGATTTAGTTTTCCTTTTTATTACTAACAGAACCTATCTACTATTTGTAAAGTTATCATCATCACCTATTAGAAACCACTAATTTTTAAATTAGGCTAAGATCCTTAAGAAGCAGTGTTGACTTTGAAACTGCTAAGCAACACTGCCTTTTATAAAGAAAAAAAAATACTGGTTTCACTGATATTGGCTAGAGTACATATCCTACTATGATCTTCAACATGAACAATAAATAATGAATAATAAAAGCAGAAAGTGATATACACTTATTAGTGGTAGATTATAATTGGATATAATTGTGCAATACTTTTAAAGCCATAAATAAGTAAACAGGACAAATGTCTATGGAGACCAAACAAAGAAGCTTAAAGAAAAAGGTAGCATTTCTGTTCAAAGAAATTGGTAACTTATTTCCTTACCAGAATCACTTGCTGCGACAACTGTGCCACCAGGAGCAAAAGGATCATTATGCTTCAATGTTTCCACCTAAACAAATTGCAGAAAACATGACTAAAAGGAATACTTTCTAAGTGAAACCTCACTGCCACATCAAAGGAAGTTCTCTTTACACACTCTAAATTAAGGAATACACAGCATTAGGAGCAAATGTTTCCCCTTACTGATTTGCAATCTTATTATATCGAAATCACACATACAATTTTCTAATCTTCTTTTCTTGTGAAATATAACATCCATTCAGAGAAGTATATGAAACATAGGTACAGTTTAACAAGTATCAAATGAACACCTTTGTAATCACGTCCCAGGAAACTGCCAACACAAAGTCTTCATGTGCCCTTCTCCAATCACAATCCCACCCCTCTTCCTCTGTAGAGGTAATCATTTCCTGACTGGTGGTATTCATTTCTCTTCTTTTCTTCATAATTTTGCTACTTGTACAGATACACACTATTTTGGCCTTTTATTTTGAAATAATTTCAGATTTTAGAACAGCTGTAAAGAAAATACAGAGTTCCCATATGCCCTTAACCCAGCTCCCTCTAACGTTAGTATCTCATACTAATATCTCATACTAATACTAATATAAATCCACTAAAACTAAGGAGTTAATACTGGTACAAATACTATAGACTTTATTTGGACTTGACCAGTTCTCCTATTAATGTCCTTTTCTTATTCCAGGATGGTATGTTGAATTTAGGATGCATATTTACTATAAGGCAATGCTAGATTTCCATTTTCTAACTATCACCTAAATATAATTCTAGCATTCTGCCCCTAGGAGGAAACATGAAGACAAGTAAGAGGGAGAGAGAGGGGAAGGGAAGGAAAAGAGGGATTGAGAGGAGAGAAAGAGGGATCAAGAGAAGAGTATACATGTACAGACAGAAGATATATAGCTTCCTGCTAAAAAAATATCCTGCCATGTCCAGTAATAATAAGTCATGTAAAAATCTGGATCAAGTGGCAAGGATGAGTAGCTGCCTTGTGTAAGGACTTTATCAGAAGCCAGAGATTCCTGCTAATGAACTGTTTTCTTTAGTGTTTAATCTTTGTCAAACAAACTGTATATTTATGAAGATAAGGGAACCTTCTCTTTCTGGCATGAGGCTCTTGTTAAGAGGCCAGATGAAAGCCTTGGTAGATAGGTGAAAGGGGCATGAAAACAGTTTTGGAACATTTATCTCCCATTCTGATTCATGCTTATTAATGGGTCATCTGTATTATACACGCTCTACTTTTAGAAGAAATTGGATATGACCTTTGAATGTCAAAGGATATTGCAGAGCTCAATTTATAATTTTCTAAGTAAAACAGATGTATTTGAAAAGACAAAAATAATGCTAACTGGGAGTCAAAATATAACTCTCGCTTTATATAAGAGGACCCATTAAAACTACTAGCAGAAAGAAGTACTTAATACTAATAAGTCTTTCAAACAGAAAATAATAGTGCTTATTTAAACTGATGCCAATGGTCTTATTAATACTAGCACACCAGTTTATACTCTGATTACATCTGCTGAATGAATATACATAACAGTCAAAGAAGAACATTAAGGTAGTCTGTATAGCAAAGCAGCTTTCCATGGTTCCTAATATAACAGTCCAAATACCAATATAAGAGAGTCACTGACATGATAACCTAAATCACCACCTACTACTGCTTCTTCTCTTGACTTTAAGGGAAGGAAAAACTAACAGGCCTGTTTTTAACAATAGCTTGCACGTTTCGTTTGCCATCACAGAGAGAAATAGAAAAAGCATCCCTACATGTATGTCAGGTTTCACTTCTATTACTTCATCATACACTGGGCAATCACTCTTAAGACCCCTGGGATAGCATGGGGAACAGAACTGTGCAGACCATTAAGGAATAAGTGACCACAAAACTATGTTATGTTCAGTTTGATAATTAGGCAATTTAGTAGAGAGAAGCAATTTTCATAACTAAAATTCAGATGGAATGATTTTATAGAACTAATGTTCCAAAATCCTCCCTACAAGGCCACCTAATTTATCTATGAAATTCTCTTCTACATCAGCCATCTACTCTCCCTTTGACAGTCTCAGTGCCTACACGAAGCTACCATACACTAGTTAGGACAGTGGTGTTTGGAAATGGCAGTTGTTTGCTTAGTTTTGGTTTGGGTTTTAAACTTACGTCCTCTGAAAGCAGAGACCAGCCTTGAGGAAATAGGAAAGACTTTTGGGGAGAGATTCATGTCCAGAAACATCATCAGAGGCTTGTTTGAACAGAAGGGAAGATCACAAAAAACAGGGGCTTTGCAGCAAGGAAGAATTAAGTTTAAACCTTAGACTACAGTGGTGACAACCTTAGACTTTGTTCATATAGACTAGGGTTTGAATTTAGTTCTACCACTTACTTCTACTTACCCTTTCTACACCTCATTCACTTTAGAATAAAAATGAGGATAATATAAACCTTATAGCATTATTGAGAAGATTAAGTGAAGTAACATTGAAAAGAGCTTAGCACTATGCCTGGCTCATAGATGAGATAAGATAAAATGTAACTGTTATTATATTATATTGCCAATTTGGTTTTTTGATGGGTTTCTAATGGAGAAATCAAGAGTCAGCAAGGTCAATATTGCTTTAAAAAACTGGAGAAAAAAGAGAAAAATCAAGAACAAATGATAGAAAAATTTTACCATAGGAGAACAGGAGAAACTTGTTCATTTTTAAATTAGGAAGAGATGCCTTGGCTTTCTTGCTTTTTAAATAAATAAGAGTGGAAAATAAGAGCTAGAACAAGAAAAAAGGAAGGGAATTCAGGCTGCAATCTATTTTAGGAGAATTTGGCAAATGAGTCCACACTACAAACTAAGTGTTGTAGGAAAACAGAGTATTTGGTAGCCTGTCGAAACCTCAGGTATCCAGTTACAGAGGCATTTGCTCAGTTTTACACCTCAATGGAAAATACCTAGTTGTTGGCAAAGTAGCTCTTTACCAAATACAGTAAAGGAAGCAATTCAATAATACCCAAATCTATTATCTTTAAAAGAATCAATTACTCTTTTAAGGAAGTATTCCTAATCTAGGAGTATTAAAAGACAAAATGTTGCTTCAAATGCCTGTCAATCAACTATTCCTTTCTGAGTATTTTACTTATAGATGTGAAACATTCTACCTCAAAAACTACTACGTCACCACTGTAGTCTAAGGTTTAAACTTAATTCTTCCTTGCTTCCACATAAAAATTAAAAAAAAAACAAAGAACTCTAAAACCATTCATAGTTATTGAAATCAGGTGATGGATACATGGAGCTTAAAATATTTCATTTTATTACCCAATTTGTGTATGTTAAGTATCCATAATATTAGAGCCTCCAGACGATAAAGCACATAGCTGTAAGGCCTTGGGTTAAGTTATGTGAATGTTTCTTAGTCCTGGTGTCTTTATCGTTAAAACAGGAATACCAACACCTTTGAATACTTTGAGATCAATGTGAAGGTTAGAAAAATGAATGTAAAGCACACAGAAAGAAGTACCTGGATCATAGTATTTGGTTATTAAATGGTGATTGTTGTAGTATACATGTTCTCATGAGAATCTGACATTTAGTGGGGATTTATATTTTTTTAGAAGGTTAACATTTCACATATGTCTATAAAGTAAATGATTTACTTTTTCTAAAACATCAATGCTGGTCCTTTTAAATTGATTTTCATTATTTCAATAATACATAACATTTCCAAAAAACCTAAGACTGGTTTATGGATTTCCAATCATTTATTTTAAATATTTGCAGTGGGACCATATTTGATCCTTTGAAGGATGGAATTGATTTTTGGGTAACAAACTTTTCTCGTAATTTTCTAGTGGGAGATAAAGCTGTGAAATACTAGTCTTGTGAACGAAAAACTAGGTGGGTTGGATGAGACTAAAAATCATATATGGCTCCTCAGAAATAATCTAAAAAAGGATTTTTTTTCACCACTGTTTTATTTTAAGAAACTCATGTAGGACACTTGCTATCCATTTAATAACAATTTTTAGCCCTCCTACTTACCGATGTGTTACTGCTATTGCTGGCTGCACTGAAAGGGTCAGTACTTGAAGTAGCGAAAGGGTCAGCAGAAGATTGCTTGAAGAAACAGTCAGATGCAAACGGATCTGAACCCTTGAAAGGATCACCTCCAAATGGATCTAAGAAAATACAGCACAAATATCAAAGACTAAAACTTGAGGCTACATTTCCTGTCATCTGAAGGTATGATAAATGCTTTAATTAGAAGACATTTTGAACTCCTGTAGAATCTAAGTTAGATACTTTGTATTATGACTATTGATCATAAAAAATTAAGTATAGATAGTTGAATCTAATTAAATAACTTTAATTAACATTCTTTCCTACCTGTTCATCATTCACCCAAAATAAATCAGTAATTCCAAAACTTACTACACAAATGCTGCCTGTATACTAGGTTAAAATAATTCCTAAGTAACAGTTAGGGGGACCACAGATTCCTGTGTGGTTTTGCTAAAAGATATAGAGTATTTCCCTTAATAAACTTATTTTGGAACAGGTTTGGGAAGCATAACTAAATGGTATATAAGATTTATTTTATTCTAATGCAAAAATCCCAGAGAAAAAATATCTTAAAAGGCCTGACATTTAGTAATTCTTTAAGATGTTTCCTTTTCCCCCATTCGTTCAATTAGGCTATAATCTTAGGAAAACAAAAGTTCTAAACCCTTTAGTAGTATAAATCATTATACTCATCTAATCATTAGCTAATGAGAAATCAGTCTAAAGGTATTAAAAGCATCAAAGTATAAACACTTAATGTCATTTTTTAAAAAGTAAAGTTAATACTTATTAAGCAAATTTGTAAGAATATCACTCTCTCTGAAAATGCCAAGCATACACAACATCTTAGTGGAGCCTTAAATCGGTTTCAAAACTGAATAAAAAGAAGTCCATGTCCTATAACTACCCAGTTGTGATCTCTCATTCCTAAATACAATATAAACTTATAATTAAGCACAATTAAATTAATGCTAAGATGGACCTCAATAATAATATATTTACCAATTTTCCCAAAAGGATCATCCTTGAAAGGATCACCTGTGATAAAATAAATAAGCAAAAATCAAAATAACAATAGTTACTGTTGTTGTATCATTACTTAAAGGATAACTTTAAAACAAAAGCAAGGTTTCTTCATTAACACCATCTCAAAGTAGGTAAAATAATGAATACCATCCATCTTTAGAACATAATTAAAATAACAGAGTAAAGGCTGAACATAAATATACCTCATAAAAGAGGCAAATCTTACTAGAGCCAACTATAATTACTCCTTGATCAAAAGTAGAGGTTACAGAGAGAGGGGAAAAGACAGGCACAACAGCAAGAATTTTACTAACAAAATCTCTACTCTTCACAAGAGTACTGGATACATATTACCATTACCACTTTAGAAACAAACACTGAATTACACTGAAGCAAAAAGAGTTCTTATAGAATTGGAGTTGAGAAATAACCCTTACGCTTACAGTCATTTGAAAGAATGCCAAGACAATTCAATGAGGAAAGAATAGTCTTTTCAACAAGCAGTGCTGGGACAACTGGATATCCACATGCAAAAGAATAAAGTTGGTGCCATATCTCACCAATCGTATACCAAAATTAACTCAAAATGGATCAAAGATCCAAATGTAACAGTTACAACTCTCTTAGGAAAAAACATAAGAGTAAATCTTTATGACTTTGGGTCTTACATATGACATCAAAAGCACAAGTGACAAAAGAAAAAACAGATAAATTAGACTGCAACAAAATTAAGACAACACAAAATACAAGAAAATTTTTGCAAATCAAATATTTGATAAGGGACTTGTATCCAGAGTATGTAAAGAACTCTTACAAGTCAACAATAAAAAGAAAAACTATCCAATTTAAAAATATGTAAGTTATTTGAATAAATATTTCTCCAAAGAAGACATATGAATGGCCAATAACCACACAGAAAGATGCCTGAAAACTTCAGTCATTAGGGGAATACAAATGAAATTCACAATGAGATAGCACTTCACACCCACTAGGATAGCTATAAATAAAAGGAAAGATATTAACAAGTGTTGGAGGATGTGGAGAAATTGTAACCCATATAGACTGCTGACAGTAATATAAGTGGTACAAATGCTTTGGAGAATGGTTTGGCAGTTCCTCAAGCAGTTAAACAGAGTTACTATATGATCTGATATATACCCAGGAGAAATTAAAGCATATATCCACACAAAAATTTGTGCATATATGTTCGTAGCATCATTGTTCATAACAGTCAAAAAAGTGGAAACAACCCACATGCCCATCAAACAATAAATAAGTAAACTGTGATATATCCATTCAAGGGAATATTATTCATTAGTAAAAAGGAATGAGGTAGTACTGAAAATACTACAACATGAGTGAACCTTGAAAATTTTACACTAAGCGAAAGGAGCCAGACATAAAAGAACACATATTGTATAATTCCATAAATAGGCAAATCTACAGAGACAGAAGTAGATTAGTGGTTGCCTGAAGCTGGAGGTTAGGGGAATGGGACATGGCTGCAGTGGGGATGGAGTTGCTTTATGGAGTGATAAAAAATGTTCCAAAATTAGATTTTGGTGATGATGTTATACAACTATGTGAAGATACTAAAACCATTTAATTTTACACTTTAAATGTACAGTTTATATATCTTTTAACACTTTATAATCCCAATGAAGTGTTTTTTAGAGAGTTCCAATATCTAGGCTTATTTTTGCCATGACTCTAAACAAATTATTTTATCTATGGGCCTCAGTTTCCCATACTTAAAACTGATATACACTGACCTTTCAGTTTTACAAGTTGATTTTAGAAATAAATAAAATGCAGAAACAGCTTTATACAAGTGGCATTTAACATAGTTAACAACGACATCAGATATTTTAACTTATTAAACTTACATTTCTATAATAAGACTGTATGCACTTTAAGGGCAGGGATCAGACTTCTAACTGCTATAGCTTCCACTATTTTAGAAAGAATGGTGTTGCCATTTCTGGTAAATAATTGCTTAGTAAATAATTGCTGGCTGACTTAAGAATGCCCAATCTCCTTTCCTAGTCCATAGTATCTCTTTCTTTTGGTCCTTATTCTTTTTTTTTTTCACTTTATCAGGCATATTTTTTTATTAAGGTATCATTGATATACAATCACATGAGCAACACTGTGGTTATTAGATTCCCCCATTATCGAGTACCCACCACATACCTCATTACAGTCACTGTCCATCAGCATAGTAAGATGCTATAGAATCACTACATGTCTTCTCTGTGCTATACTGCCTTCCCCGTGCCCCACCCTCTACATTATGTGTGCTAATCATAATGCCCCTTATTCCCTTTCTCTCTCCCTTCCTACCTCAACCCCTGACCCCCGAGTCCCTTTCCCTTTGGTAACTGTTAGTCCATTCTTGGGTTCTGTGAGTCTGCTGCTGTTTTGTTCCTTCAGTTTCATTTGCTCTTATGCCCCACAGATGAATGAAGCCATTTGGTACTTGTCTTTCTCCACCTGGCTTATTTCACTGAGCATAATACCCTCTAGCTTTATCCATGTTGTTGCAAGTGAGCAGATTTGTTTTCTTCTTATGGCTGAATAATATTCCATTGTGTATATATATATATATATCACATCTTCTTTACCCATTCATCTATTGATGGACACTTAGGTTGCTTCCATGTCTTGGCTTTTGTAAATAGTGCTGGGATAAACATAGGAGTGCATATGTCTTTTGGAATCTGTGATCCTGTTTTCTTAGGGTAAATTCTTAGTAGTGGGATTCCTGGGTCAAATGGTATTTCTATTTTTAGTTTTTTGAGGAACCTCCACACTGCTTTCCACAATGACTGAACTAATTTACATTCCCAACAGCAGTGTAGGAGGGTTCCCCTTTCTCCACATCTTCGCCAGCATTTGTTATTGTTTGTCTTTTGGATATTGGCCATCTTAACCACTTTTGTTTCCCTTGCCCATGGAGATGTATTCATAAAGAAGTAGCTCATGTTTATATTCAAGAGAGATATGCCTATGTTTTCTTCTAAGAGTGTTATGGTTTCAAAACTTACATTCAGGTCTCTGACTCATTTCAAGGTTACTTTTGTGTATGGAGTTAGACAATAATCCAGTTTCATTCTCTTGCATGTAGTTGTCCAGTTTTGTAAATACCAGTTGTTGAAGAGGCTGTCATTTCCCCTTTGTATATCCATGGCTCCTTTATTGTATATTAATTAACCATATATGCTTGGGTTAATATCTGGACTCTCTATTCTGTTCCACAGGTCTGTGGGTCTGTTCTTGTGCCAGTACCAAATTGTCTTGATTACTGTGGCTTTGTAGTAGAGCATGAAGTTGGGAAGCGAGATCTCCCATGCTTTATTCTTCCTTCTCAGGATTGCTTCGGCTATTCGGGGTTTTTTGTGGTTCCATATGGATTTTAGAACTATTTGTTCCAGTTCATTGAAGAACACTGTTTTGATAGAGATTGTACTTAATCTATAGACTGCTTTAGGCAGGATGGCCATTTTGATGATATTAATTCTTCCTATCCATGAGCATGGGATGTGTTTCATTTATTGGTATCTTCTTTAATTTCTCTCATGAGTGTCTTGTAGTTTTCAGAGTATAGGTCTTTCACTTCCTTGGTTTGGTTTATTCTTAGGAATTATACTCTTTTTGATGGAACTGTGAATGGAATTCTTTTCCTGATTTCTCTCTCTGCTAGTTCATTGTTAGTGTATAGGAATGCAACAGATTTCTGTGTATTAATTTTGTATCCTGCAACATTGCTGAATTCAGATATTAGATCTAGTAGTTTGGAGTGGGTTCTTTAAGGTTTTTTACATACAATATCATGTCATCTACAAACAGGACAGTTTAACTTCTTCCTTGCCAATCAGGATGCCTTTTATTTCTTTGTGTTGTCTGATTACCGTGGCTAGGACCCCCAGAACTATGTTGAATAGAAGTGGGGAGAGTGGGCATCCTTGTTTTGTTCCCAATCTTAAAAAGAGCTTTCAGCTTCTTGCTGTTAAGTATAATGTTGGCTGTGTGTTTGTCATATGTGGCCTTTATTATGTTGAGGTACTTGCCCTCTGTACCCAATGTGCTGAGAGTTTTTATCATGAATGGAAGTTGAATTTTGTTGAATGCTTTTTCAGTATCTATAGAGATGATCATGTGGTTTATGTCCTTCTTTTTGTTGATGTGGTGGATGATGTTGATGGATTTTCGAATGATGTACCATCCTTGCATCTGTGGAATAAATCCTACTTGATGATGGATGAACTTTTTGTTGTATTTTTTAATTCAGTTTGCTAACATTTTGTTGAGTATTTTTGTATCTCTGTTCATGATGGCTATTGGTCTGTAATTTTCTTTTTTTGTGGTGTTTTTGCCTGGTTTTGGTATTAGAGTGATGCTGGCCTCACAGAATGAGTTTGGAAGTATTCCCTCTTCTTCTACTCTTTGGAAAACTTTAAGGAGGATAGGTATTAAGTCTTTACTAAATGTTTGATAAAATTCAGCAGTGAAGCCATCTGGCTCAGTGTTTTGTTTTTAGGTAGGTTTTTGATTATCAGTTCAGTTTCGTTAAGTTCAGTTCAGTTTCAGTTTTTGATTATCAGTTCAGGTAATTGGTCTTTTCAGATTTTCTGTTTCTTTATGTGTCAGCCTTGGAAGTTTGTATTTTTCTAGGAAGTTGTCCATTTCTTCTAGGTTATCCAGTCTGCTAACTTATAATTTTTCATAGTATACTCTCATAATTCTTTGTATTTCTGTGGTGTCCGTAGTGATTTTTCCTTTCTCATTTCTGATTCTGCTTATGTGAGTAGACTCTCTTTTTTTCTTGATCAGTCTGGCTAGGGATTTATCTATTTTGTTTATTTTCTCAAATAAATTCATTCTTCTTGATTTTATTTATTTCTGCTCTAATCTTTATTATGTCCATCCTTCTACTGACGTTGGGCCTCATTTATTCTTCTTTTTCTAGTTTCATTAATTGTGAGTTCAGAATGCTCATATGGATTGTTCTTTTCTCCTGAGGTAGGCCTGTATTGCAATATACTTACCTCTCAGCACGGCCCTCACTGCATCCCACAGATTTTGTGGTGTGGAATTATTGTTGTCATTTGTCTCCATATATTGCTTGATCTCTGTTTTTATTTGGTCATTGATCCATTGGTTACTTAGGAGCATGTTGTGAAGCCTCCATGTGTTTGTGGGATTTTTCATTTTCTTTCTGTAATTTATTTCTAGTTTCATACCTTTGTGGTCTGAGAAACTGGTTGGTACAATTTCAATCTTTTTGAACTTACCGAGGCTCTTTTTGTGGCCTAGTATATGATCTATTCTGGAAATTGTTCCATGTGCACTTGAGAAGAATGTGTATTCTGCTGCTTTTGGGTGTACAGTTCTGTAGATGTCTGTTAGGTCCATCTGTTCTAGTGTGCTGTTCAGTGCCTCTGTCTCCTTACTGAGCTTCTGTCTGGTTGATCTGTCCTTCAGAGTGAGTGGAGTGTTGAAGTCTCCTAAAATGAATTCTATTTCCCCTTTTAATTATGTTACTATTTGTTTCACATATGTAGGTGCTCCTCTGTTGGGCTCATAGATATTTATAACGATTATATCTTCTTGTTGGATTGACCCATTTATCACTATGTAATCTCCTTTTTTGTCTCTTGTGACTTTCTGTGTTTTGAAGTCTATTTTCTCTGATACAAGTACTACAACTCCTGCTTTTTTCTCCCTATTAATTGCATGAAATATCTTTTTCCATCCCATCACTTTTAGTCTGTGTATGTCTTTGGGTTTAAGGTGAGTCTCTTGTAGGCAACATATAGATGGGTCTTGTTTTATTATCCATTCAGTGACTCTATGTCTTTTGATTGGTGCATTCAGTCCATTTACATTTAGAGTGATTATCCATAGGTATGTACTTATTGCCATTGCAGGCATTAGATTCATGGTTACCAAAGTTTCAAGATTAACTTCCTTACTATCTAAGAGTCTAACTTAACTCACTTAATATGCTATTACAAACACTATCTAAAGGTTCTTTTCTTTTTCTCCTCCTTTTTCTTCCTTCTCCATTCTTTATATATTAGGTATCATATTCTGTACTCTTTGTCTATCCCTTGATTGACTTTGAGGATAGTTAATTCAATTTTGCATTTGCTTAGTAATTAGCTGTTCTTTCTTTACTGTGGTGTTATTACTTCTGGTAACAGCTATTAAACGTTAGGAACACTTCCATCTATAGCAGTCCCTCCAAAATACATTGTAGAGATGGTTTGTGGGAAGTAAATTCCCTCAGCTTTTGCTTATCTGGAAATTGCTTAATCCCTCCTTCAAATTTAAATGATACTCTTGCTGGATAACATGATCTTGGTTCGAGACCCTTCTGCTTCATTGCATTAAGTACATCATGCCACTCCTGTAAGGTTTCTGCTGAGTAGTCTGATGGGCTTTCCTTTGTATGTGATCTTATTTCTATCTCTTGCTGCTTTTAGTAGTCTGTCCTTATCCTTGATCTTTGCCATTTTAATTACTATGTGTCTTGGTGTTGTCTTCCTTGGGTCCCTTGTGTTGGGAGATCTGTGCATCTCCATGGCCTGAGACACCATCTCCTTCCCTAGATTGGGGAAGTTTTCAGCAATTACCTCCTCAAAGACACTTTCTATCCCCTTCTCTCTCTTCTTCTTCTGGTACACCTCTAATGCAAATATTGTTCTGTTTGGATTGTTCACACAGTTCTCTCAATATTCTTTCATTCTTAGAGATCCTTTTTTCTCTCTGTGCCCCAGCTGCTCTGTATTCCTCTTCTCTAGTTTCTATTTCATTTATCATCTCCTCCACCATATCTAATCTGCTTTTAATACCCTCCATTGTGCTCTTCAATGATTGGATCTCTAACCAGAATTCATTCCTGAGTTCTTGAATATCTTTCCATTACTCCATGAGCATGTTAATGATTTTTATTTTGAACTCCCTTTCAGGAAGAGTCATGAGGTCCATGTCATCTTTCTGTGGAGTTATATTAATTTTACTTTGAACCAGGTTCCTTTGGCATTTCATATTTGTATATGGCACCCTCTAGTGTCCTGAAGCTCTTCTCTCTAGAGCTTCTCAGCCCCTCATGAGAGTATCATGAAAGCACCATGAAATGTAGGTTTGTGCTCTCAGAGCATTTCTCTGGAGTTAGGTATTCAGCAGCCCCAGGCTTCCACTCCCTCTCTGCTCTGTTTCTCTTCCTCCCGCTGGTGAGCTGGGATGGGTAGAGGGCTTGGGTCCCACTGGGTCACAGCTTTGGTACATTACCCTGTTTCATGAGGTTTATTCTTTTCTCCAGGTGTATGCCATCTGGCACAGTCCTGTTTCCTGTTGCTCTTTCAGGATTAGTTGTATTAATTGTATTTTCATATTATATGTGGTTTTAGGAGGAAGCCTCTGTCTCACCTCTCATGCCATCTTTAATTCTCTCTTCTCTGGAGTGGATTCTTTAGGGTTTTTATGGACAATATCATGTCATCAGCAAACAGGGACAGTTTAACTTCTTCTTTACCAATATAGATGCCTTGTATTTATTTGTGTTGTCTGATTGCCGTGGCTTGGACCTCCAGTATTATGTTGAATAAAAGCAGGGAAAGTGGGCATCCTTGTCTTGTTCCTGATCTTAGAGGAAAAGTTTTCAGCTTTTCACTGTTAAGTATGATGTTGTCTGTGGGTTTGTCACATATGGCCTTTATTATGTTGAGATACTTGCCCTCTATACCCATTTTGTTGAGAGTTTTTATCAGGAATGGGTGTTGAATTTTGTCAAATGCTTTTTCAGCATCTCTGGAGATGATCATGTGATTTTTGTCCTTTTTGTTGATATAGTGGATGATACTGATGATTTTCAAATGTACCATCCTTGCATTTCTGGGATGAATCCCACTTAATCATGGTGTATGATCCTCTTGATGTATTTTTGAAAACAATTTTCTAATATTTTGTTGAGTATTTTTGCATTTATGTTCATCAGGTATATTGGTCTGCAGTTTTCTTTTTTTGTGGTGTCCTTGCCTGGTTTTGATATTAGAGTGATGCTGGCTTTATAGAATGAGTTTGGAAGTATTTCCTCCTCTTCTATTTTTTGGAAAACTTCAAGGAGAATAGGTATTATATCTTCTCTAAATGTCTGATAAAACTCAGCAGTGAAGCCACTGGTCTGGGGATTTTGTTCTTGGGTGGTTTTTTGATTACCGATTCAATTTCAGTGCTAGTAATTGGTCTGTTCCAATTTTCTATTTCTTCCTGGGTCAGTCTTAGAAGGTTGTATTTTCACAGAAAGTTTTCCATTTCATCTAGGTTATCCAGTTTGTTAGCATATAATATTTCATAGAATTCTCTAGTAATTCCTTGTATTTCTATGATGTCCATAGTGATTTTTCCTTTCACATTTCTGATCCTATTTATGTGTATAGATTCTCTTTTTTTTCTTGATAAGTTTGGCCAGGAGTTTATCTATTTTGTTTATTTT
Source organism: Manis javanica (assembly GCF_040802235.1). Classification (NCBI taxonomy): domain Eukaryota; kingdom Metazoa; phylum Chordata; class Mammalia; order Pholidota; family Manidae; genus Manis; species Manis javanica. Next base: position 40,797,577 of record NC_133159.1, read on the forward strand.
TTCAAAGATTTTGGTCCTTATTCTTAAGAAAAAAACCTACTGTTATTCAGGGGCTCCTAAGACATAATCAAAAGGTTAGTCCCAGGATTCAGTTGATTCAAAATACATACTAGCAAACCTGAGCATTATATATCTCTACTCCCCTCCACTATTATTACAACAAAAGCTCTCAAAACTGAAGCTGTAATTCTTGTATAGTTTGTAAATTAAATAGCCTTTTTTGGCAAGAGAATGAAACTGGATTATTGTCTAACCTCATACACAAAAGTAAACTCAAAATGTATCAAAGACCTGAATGTAAGTCATGAAACCATAAAAGTCTTTGAAGATATTACAGGCAAAAATCTCTTGAATATAAACATGAGCAACTTTTCCTGAACGCATCTCCTTGGGCAAAGGAAACAAAATAAAAAATGAACAAATGGACTACATCTTACTAAAAAGCTTCCATACAGCAAAAGACACCATCAGCAGAACAAAAGGGCATCCTATAGTATGGGAGAGCATATTTGTAAATGACATATCCAACAAAGGGTTAACATCCAAAATATATAAAGAACTCACATGCCTCAACACCGAAAAAGTAAAAAACCCTATTAAAAAATGGGCGGATGATATGAACAGACACTTCTCCAAAGAAGAAATTCATATGGCCAACAGGCACATGAAAAGATGTTCCACTTTGCTAATTATCAAGGAAATGCAAATTAAAACCACAATGAGATATCACCTCACACCAGTAAGGATGGCCAACATAGAAAAGACTAAGAACAATAAATGCTGGTGAAGATGTGGAGAAAGGGGAACCCTCCTACACTGCTGGTAGGAATGTAAACTAGTTCAACCACTGTGGAAAGCAGTATGGAGGTTCCTCAAAAAACTAAAAATAGATAAAGCATTTGGCCCAGGAATTCCACTCCTAGGAATTTACCCTAAGAATGCAGGAGCCCAGTTTCAAAAAGACATATGCACTACTATGTTTATCACAGCACTGCTTACAATAGCCAAGAAATGGAAGCAACCTAAGTGTCCATTAGTAGATGAAAGGATAAACAAGATGTGGTATACATACACAATGGAGTATTATTCAGCTGTAAGAAGAAAAGAAACTCTACCATTTACAACAACATGGATGGAGCTAAAGGGTATTATTCTCAGTAAAAAAAGCCAGGTGGAGAAAGACAAGTACCAAATGGTTTCATTTATCTGTGGAGCATAAGAACAAACTAAACTGAGGGAACAAAACAGCAGCAGACTCACAGAACCCAAGAATGGACTAACAGTTGCCAAAGGGAAAGGGACTCAGGGGGCAGGGGGTGAGGTAGGAAGGGAGGGATAACAGGAATAAAGGGCATTATGATTAGCAGACACAATGTGGAGGAGGAATGCAGAAGGCAGTATAGCTAGCACAGAGAAGACAAGTAGTAACTCTATAGCATCTTACTATGCTGATGGATAGTGACTGTAATGCGGTATGTGATGGGGACTTGATAATGGGGGGAATCTAATAACCACAATGTTGCTCATGTAATTGTATATTAATGATATGAAAATAAATAAAATAAAGAGCATTTTTTGGTAAATCTGTAATATAAAAGTTAAGAGTACTTACTGCCAACAAAAGGATCAGATTGGAAAAAATCCAAGTTTGCATCTGCAACTGGATCTGTCAGTGAACTTGATTCTACATTAAATGGATCTTCCTATAAATAATTTTAATTAAAAAATATTGTTTTAGGAACCAAAGTTTTAAAAGGTAGTATTTTTAAATTAAATAACATACTTTAAAATAACATGAAAAAATCAACTGATAGTCATATAACAAATATTTCTGTTGTCAAAAATTCTACTTAACATATTTTTCTCTTTCCTTAGCCTTAAAGAGTATATAACTCATTTAAGGAAACCAGTGATAAGAACATTTAAACATAAAATTGTTTTTACCTCTTTTGAATGTCTGTCACTGTTAAATTCAGGACACATATTTTCATTGGCCACTGCAGTTACCACTTCATTTTCATCAGTCACACCAGGAGGCAGTATTTCAGGACTACTTCTTGCCTACAAAATATTAATACTACATGGACTAACAATGTATTTTCTGCTTGGGAAAGGAAACTGACAAAGGATAACAATAAATTCCTAAAAGAAAAAGGACAGGCAGAATATATTCATTGCATGACTTCTCCTATAACCTTTCTTATAAGAAAACGGTACCACCAAGCACTGAAGTCACTTAGGCCAGAAACCAGGCCACCCTAACCACTTCCCTCTGGTCATCCCCTTGCCAGCCTGAACATCTTAAATCTTGCTGAGTCTACTTCCCACCTGTTTCTTAAATCCTTCCCTTCCTCTGCATCATCACTCTCACTATCCTCCATTTACAGTAGCTTCACTTCTAGTCCAGATTACTGTAGTAGCCTTCCAACTGTGCCTCCTGCCTCTCTAGTATGTGCCCCTCCAATCTGTCTTCCTTATAGCAGCCAAAGTAATAGATCTAAAATGTGAATCTGATCATGAGCCTTCTGATTAGAAGCCTTTCAATGGCTTCCCATTGCTTTCTGGATTTAGGCAAGTAGGTAGTAAGGCTTAAGAAGTGGCAGGGGAAACCTCCATTTCATACCACCCTATGTCTTTAAAGGACAACCTAGTTATTTGCCTTTTGTGCTCAACAGAATATTGTGTGATGTATCTAAGACTGCACTGCTGAAATAAAATCATGTCTGTTAATTTTATACCTTTCTCACCATCTCTTCTGTTAATGCTAAAACAACTCTCACATAGACCATTCCAATAGTCTGTTAACATATCTCTGTGTCCAGTCCCACTCTCTAATCCATTTTCTACATTTTCTAAAGGGTACAGGTGAACATGTCACCTCTTGCTTAAAATTCTTGAATGGCTACTTGCTGCACCAAGATAAATCTCCCAATGCTTCAAGATGAATCCAAATTTTTTACTCTCTGGCTCTTTTTGACCTACAAGTGGGTCATTTTTATCCAGGTACACATTACAATCACCCGTGGAAATTTTTGTCAAAGTATTTGTATGTGGTGCCAATCCAGAAATTCTGGTTCAGCAAGTTTGGAGTGAGGTGCAGATATTTCTGTACCCACTACCAGACAGACTCATCTCCTACCAATACTCTCCCTACTGTCACAAGAGAGCCTTTGAAAACTTCTTGTGAACCTGTAGCAGTAGGTTTCTCCCATCTCATACCTATGCCAATGCTGTTTTCTCTGCCAGGAAGCAACCACCCTTGTCTTTGCTTAGCCATTCTCACTTAGACTCTCACTTGTAACATTTTCCTTACAAAACCTTCTCTGGGCCCTGCCAAGCTGTCCTACCTGACTATCCCGTGTGCTTTAACACAGTTACTACTAGACTACCCCCTGCTTGAAGGGAGGGGTCCTCTGTCTCTGTAGCTCTCACACATTATTCAGAAGCACTCTAGTGTACAGCTGGTGCTCTCTAAAGAATCGATAAATAAATGTCCCCAATGTTATGAACTAATCACTTTGAAGAGAATACTTAAATGTTTTAAAAAGTTACTATCTATAGAACTATTGTTTTGAAAACATGCTCTAAAACAAATAGATTGGTTAAAATTATCTTTTTACACTTGTTAAAAATGTTAAAACTGTTGGATCTGTACCCACTCTCTGCCTTCTAAAAAAAATCTCAATTGTCCTTATATGGGGCAATTTATGTTTATATTAGGTATGATGTCAACAAAACCTTGATCTGAATCAATTTTTTCAGTTGATAGTAAAGATAGGGTAGGGGATTCCCGGACTCACTGGAGACTCCTGGTGTATGGACTCCGACTCGAGGTTACCCTGGCCTTCGGCATGCTCATTAAGGTTGGCTGTTTCACTGCTGCTGGTGCTGAGGCTGCAATAATCTGTAGCACCATTGACAAGAGCACTGTGTGGGCTACTGCACCAATTTAACTGATTATTATGGTTTTCCAGCTCTTTCATTTCCATCAGTTTCATTTGCATCTGTCAAAACAGAGTAAAATACAAAACAGAATTTATTACTAGAAAGACATGCAATGTAAAAATAGTTGTACCCTTAGACTAAGAATAATTAGCTCACTTACCATGGCAAGCATCTAGTAATGTATATAATTATCAAGTCACTATGTTGTACATATGAAACCCATATGACATTGTGTATCAACTTTTATTTCAATAAAAAAGAGAATAATTTGCTTCCATTAAGGAGAATCCTCTGGGAATGCTGCACAACTTAGAGAAAAGATTTCAGTAATCCACCCCAGTTCTCCTCTTGAAATCCCAGTACATAAGTATTTCCTTTTGTTCATCTTTTGAAAGCTCCTAGAATTTTCATTCAAATATCTGCATATCAGCAGTCCTTAGGTATAATTAGAAAAAGAGTCAGGGTATTATGAAAAAGAAACAAAGTGACAAAGCAAGAGAAGGATCTTGTGATGAAGCTGTAGGAGAGATAAAGGAAGTTGGGGGAAAGTACACAAGGAAGGCTTTGAGCCATCCATACTTCTATTGGAAAGGAAAGAAGCTGAAGACAAAGGTAAAATGAGCTAGTGTCCTATGCTCTGGCATTATTTACCAATGAGCCAGAGGCCTACGAAGTACTTTCTAAATCTAAGCCATACCAATCATGTTAAATAAAGGATACTCAAAAGTATTTTTGATCCCAATATCCCAGTGACTTTATACTCCTGGAATAATAATGGGACATGGAAGGCAGAATTCAATAAATTGTAATATATATGAAAATAAAAATGTTGGGAACCAGAGGCAGAAGGAAAATTCTCATTTATATCAACATCTATAATAAAGAAAAGCAAATTTATAAATATCTCAAAGAAACTGAGGAGAGGGAAGAATCAAAAGATATTTCTAGTGAAAAGGAATAATAAATGGAATTTTACTGGAATTAGTGAAAAAGTAACAGAGGAAAACTTAACTGATGTAATAGAAACACAGTGTGCTAGGCACTTTAACATACATTGTTCATCAATAAAGTTTACATTTTTACAAAGTTATTTCAAACATATCTTATGCTTCACGTAACAGCCATGTATGGAAATAGTTCTCATTCCCTTTATAGATTAAGCAATGGAGGCTTGGAGGTTACTTTGACTAAGATCACTTAACTAGATGACAGAGCTAGGTTTACTTCTATCTCCCAACCCAATATATTGTTCCCCAGGTATTCCCCAGGAATTTTACTGAATAGTACCCATTTTTCATAAAATATACATTTTTTTAATTACATTAGAATTCTCTTTACTAGCATGCTGCATATTTTTTTGTTTTTAGCAAGTATAAAAATTACCTATTGACATTTCATAAACCACAGTTCTATTCTGTTAATCTTATTTTCCCCATAAGGTTTTTAAGTTACTCAGTTTGGATTCTGTAATTTACCACAGGTCTTTTCAGAGTCATACCTGGGGAACAATATATTGGATTGGGAGACAGATGTAAACCTAGCTCTCTCATCTTCTAGTTAAGTGATCTTAGTCAAAGTAACATCCAAGTCTCCACTGCTTAATCTATAAAGCGAATGAGAACTATTTCCATACATGGCTATTACATGAAGCAAGATATGCTTGAAATAACTTTGTAAAATATAAACTTTATTGATGAACAATTTGTGTCAAAGTGCCTAGCACACTGTGTTTCTATTACATCAGTTAAGTTTTCCTTTGTTCTTTTTTCACTAATTCACTCCATTTTTAAAAAAAGTTAGACCTTGACTTGAGCTCTTTGAGGGTAAGAACCACAACTTTAGTTAACTTTGTATCTCCAACATCCAGTACAATGATGTACACTGTAAGTGCTTAATATATGTTCACTGATGAATACAAGTATTGTACTTATAAACTTAAACAGTGGGCATCAGTAAGCATATATATTTACTAAACTTCACTGTATTTAAAATTTAAACAAGCCAAAAATAGTACATATTTGTAACACACAGCACATGCTTATATATTCCTAGTGCTATAAAGCAGTGGTTTATAAACTTTTTTTACTTGAATCCATAGAAAGAAATATATTTTACATCCTAACCCAGTAAATATATCTGTATATATTTGGATATGTCTATGTGTGTGTATAAACATAAACATACATAAATAATGTAGATACATATATAATTACACACACACACATGTACAGTAGTGAAACAAGTTTCATGAATTAATACTCCTTACTACATGTAATGTACTTGTTTTCTATTCTCTTATTTCATTTTTTAAAAAAATCTTCATCACATCCATAATATCAATTTTAATACCCACTACAACCCGGCAGTCTAAAGTTTAAAAACTTAACACTAATATAGTATCTATCATATAGATGAAGCACTTAAGAATGGAAATAGTTGCCTATCAAAGAGCTCTATTTAGGACAGTTTGTTCCTTACAGTTACTTCTGAAACTATCAATAGAATCTTGAACAAAACTAAGGTTTCCTATATCTGGCTCTGTCACATACCTGTTTTAAGCCTGTGTTTTTCCTTAGCCCCTGCATAAATTTAGAGGACATAGAAAAAAAAGTCACACAACTAACATAAGCTCTTTGCAAATTGTGTAAGAGAAGTATAATAAAGCTATTAGAAAGCCAGAAATACTGGGGTAAAATAGCATAATTTGTACAGGTAAGATACACAGAGTTTACGCCAGAGATTCTTTGCATTTTCTTGCTGAAAATATGAGGTCAGGAATAAAGGTGAAAGTTTACAAATCAGAAAAATTTTCTTCAGTTATTCCTTTTTCCAGGCAAGCTTTAGTTTACCTTTAAAGAGCAATAAAAGTCTCAGATTCATTTACAACCAGATTTTCATTTTTATACACCCATGGGAAAATACTGCCCTCTGTGGGAAAGACACGGAAGTCACTTAGTCAAATATAATAAATGGTTATGTTGATGTTTAAGGTTTGGAGGTCAGATTTCTTCCACAGATATCAAGTATATATACTGTGGCACACTTGGTAGTATAGTTTACTGAGGCAATTTTCCTTATTTACAAAAATTGTTTTATTTTCTTAGTGGTAATTTATAATATCCAGAGTCCTTTCTACTTCTCTCATTTATGTTCTTTGCTTTGAAAGAAGTCCCCTTTCAAGAAAGCTGGTAGATAGATAGATAAATAAATAAATAAATAAATAAATAAATAAATAAATAAATAAATAAATAAATAAATAAATAGATAGATAGATAGATAGATAGATAGATAGATAGATAGATAGATAGATAAATAAATAGGTAAATAAATAGATGGATGGATGGGTGAATGAACGAACGAGTGGATAAATAAATAAATAAATAAATAAATAAATAAATAAATAAATAAATAAATAAATAAATAAACAAATAAATAAATGAAAAGACAAGCCAGATATTGGGACTAATTATCTGCAAATCAAGTATCTGATAAAGGACTTAAATCCAGAATTTTTTTATTTTAAAAACTCTTGTAATTTAATAAGAAAAACCCAATTTTTTTAAATGGGTGAAAGACTTACATAGACATTCATCCAAGAGGATATACAAATGCTAAAAACCCCCACATACAAATGACTGAAAAGATGCTCTGAATCCCTAATCATTAGAGAAATGAGAATTTAAAATATTATGATATACCACTTTATACCTACCAGAATGACTATAATATAAAAAAACAGAAACAAGAGTTGGCAAAAATGTAGAAAAACTGGAAACCTCACATACTGCTACTGGCAATGTAAATGGTACAGTCACTTTGGAAAACAGTTTGGCAATTTAAAGTTAAGAAACAAAGTTAAACATAACTTTACAGTATAACCAGTCCATAACCAAGAGAAATGAAAACATGTCTACACAAAGAAATATATGCAAATGTTTATGGCAGCATTTTTCATAATGGCCAATAAATAGAAAGAATCCAAATGCTCATTAACTGGCAAATAAAAAAATACTTTATAAATATGCAATGGAATATAATGTTGATACATGCTACAACATGGATGAGCCTCAAAAACATTACACTAAGTGAAAGAAACCAAACAAGAAAGATTACAAAGTGTTTTATGTCTCATCTATACAAAATACTCAGAAAAGGCAAATTTATAGAAGCAGATGGCAGATTAGTGGTTACCTGGGTGTAAGAATGGGGATTGACTACAAATGAGCACAAGAGATATTTTGGGAGTGATGGAAATGTTCTATAACTGGGTTGTGATGTTTGAACTCTAAATTCACTGAAAAATCACTAAATTGTACCCTTAAATAAAATCTGTGACTTTTATGGCATGTAAAATATGCCTTAAAAAAAGGTTTTTTAAAAAAAACTCAAAGAAGAAAACTGTTTTAAAGAATATCCATTCATCTGGCAGCACTCTCAACTAGGAAAACTTTCCTTTGGGTTACTTCTTTATTGAGTACCTACACTGGGATGAGACTGCTAGATGATACAAAATAAAAAATGTGTAAGTTCCTAGACCAAAAGCTAAGTCACTGGGAGAAACAGACACATAAACAAATATTCAGGGGAAAATGTTACTATTGCTGTAACAGAAGTACAGAGTCCAGTAATAAAGGCAGGTTCACGAAACACCATAAAGAAATAAGAGGTTAACCTAAGTCTTGCAAGATGAGTGTGTAGGCACTGACCTGTCAGACAAAAGGGCAGAAGAAAGCCTATCAAGGGAAAGGACTTCATTACATATTCTAGGCTTGGTTTTAGGAGATCACTGGGCAAGGTTTTAGGAGACCTGGATTTTAGGCTGTGACTCTTTTTAAAGGCTATGTAACCACAGGGAAGTTACTTAAGACTCCTTGGCTTCAGTTTGTTCAAATTCAAAACGAAAGGTATGAGATGCATGATCTCTACACCTGTATGTAACCACCTTAACTGTCATTCTATAAAATATTATTCTCCATTTATGGAAGCATAGGAGTAACAAAGCAAAGGATCTATACTCTGGACCCACAACATTGCACATCTGTCTATACAAAGAACAATTCCCTAATTAAAACAATAAAGGTTTCCAAATGAGCAAAGCTGATTTTAAGATTAGAATCACAAAAGGGAAGACACTGGTATAAAAATAAGTAAAACATCTCCAGCGTTTATGTATCAAACACTCCATTAAAACATCTCACAGGTTTTGCCTCATTTACTCAACACAGCAGTTCTACAAGTACAGTACTATTCATTCTCCAATTTTAAAAATGAGGAATCTGCTATTAAGATGATTCAGGCAGTAAGTGGCAGAACCGGCAACTACACCTCAACTATGTAACTACAAAGCTCACACTCTTAACAATAACTCCAATGATAATTATCAGATGTACAAGGTGTAGTAGAGTTTTAACTTATATCACAAGAGATCTATCTCTATGAAATGGCTGCAAAATGAATAATAAACTAGGCAGAGAGAGAAGGAGAAGTTGAGAAAGTATTATTTACTATGAGGATACATGTGGGCCCACTTGGGTCTACTTCTTGCTGCTGCAAAGACTTACTGAACTGACTTCCTGCTGTGAATCCTGCAGGTGCTGCTGGAGCGGCCCCAGCTGAGCCTTCCCAGACTCCACGCTCTCCTCCAACTCTGCTGTCTCCTGCTGCAGGCGACTCAGTTCTTCCCTAGCTTTGGCCAGCTCTTCTTCGCAAGTGGCGATCTGTGATTCCTGACTAGTTAACTCAGCTTTCAGGGATGAGATCTATGATGTGCAGGCAAATGAGAAGAAAGGGGGATTAAAAAGAGACATGTAATTAAGATGTTACAATGCAATATATTTATTTTGGTTTACTATTTTGTGTTTCAATGTGTATTTTCGGTAGAAAAGAACAATTAAGGGATAGACAGAACAGAGCTGAAGGCATAGGTAACATATCTCCAACTGAAATGTGTTAAAAAGTACATTCCATGTCCTATTTTCCCTGAAATGGGCCCCTAACTTCTGGATGCACTGTGCTTCATCTCCTTCATGTACCCAAGCTATTGATTAGATTGCCTTCAACCAATATCAACAACAAGCAGATCATGTTCCAACCTAAGCCAGGAAAAGCACTAACACAGAGACATAGGCAGCACTAAACAGTCAGGCTTTACCAGCTGGGCCTCCTCAGCACATTTCTTTCTGACGTCCCTGAGCTGCTCCTCCAGCTGGGATTTCTGCTCATCCAGTCCATCAAGGAGCTCCTGTACTTGCTGTTTCTGGGCCTGTAGTTTTTGCAGATTATCAGTCTCCCTTTGAACTTCATCTTGAAGATCCTGAAATACAAGAAAATTAACATTTTTTTCTCTTTGGAGGCAGGGGAAGGTTAAGTTAAAAATTTTGAAAAGCATCTCTTAAGGAAAAATAAAGGCTGGTCTTATAAGTTTATTGTGTTGGTGGATTGAAGGACTTGTGGCTTTAAATACAATCTTTACTTGAGGACTTATTCCTAGACTCCAGATTTAGAAATTCAAATTGCTTACTCAAATCTGTTCTTGGATATATGAGAGGCTTCTCTAGCACATCAGAAACAGAACTCCTAGCACTTCTCCCACTCCCCCAAATCTGCTTTATCCTCAAACTTCCCCCTCTCAGTTTCTCTGGCCAAAAAATATGTTATCTTCTTTGACACTATCTCTCACATCTCATCTCTAATCTGTGAAGAGATCTTATTTCTTCCTTCAAAATATATTTGAAAACTGACCGCATTTTTCTTCAACCTTGGTCCAAGTCACTTTTCTCTTTCTTGTGGATTGCTGCCTTCTAGCTGTTTCCCTGAGTCTACCCAGGCTACCTTTCAGTTTATTTTCAGCATAGTAGCTAGCCTCTGAAAAAAACGTGTCAGATGATGTCATAACTCGAACTCAAAACTCTGCATGACTCATATCCCTTAATGTGGAAACCAAAGTCCTTACAAACCCTATATGAGTCCATTTCCCAACTTTATTTCCTTCTACTCTCTCCCTTGATGGTCTCACTGATGTTCCTCCAACTTGCCAGGTATACTCCCATCTCAGGTTCTTCCACTGATTATCCCCTCTTCCCAGAAAGTTCTTCCCCCAGGAATCCACATGACTCAATTTTTTCTTTTCAAGTATTCATTCAACTGTTAGAATTCAACTGTTAGCTTCTCAGTGAGGCCTTCCTCACCACCACCTCCCTCCCCTAATTCTTCTTCACATATAGCATATAATTTTATTTATTTTCTAGAACAGCATGAGATAATTTACATGCGCAACAACTCACCCATTTAAAGTGTACAATTTGATGGTTTTTAATATATTTACAGAGTTGTATAATCTTAGAACAGTTTCATCACCTTAAAAAGAAACCCATATCAGATTTTCAAGATGGCAGCATGAGTAGGGTGGCAGAAGAAGTCTCCTCCCAATACCATATATACTTTGAAAACACAACAGCGAATACAACTATTCCTAAAAGAGTGACCAGAAAATACAGTATACATCTGCAAGAGCCCAACATCTCACAGAAAAGGGTAGGATACAAAGCTGTAACCCAGTGGGACCCGAGCACTCCCCCCACCCCAGCTCACCAGCGGGAAGAAGGGAATCAGAGTGGGGAGGGAGTGGAAGCACAGGACTGCTAAATAACCAGCCCTGGTGGTCTGCCCAGGGAGCACAGACACACATTGCACGGTGCACTGGATATTGGAGGAGAGGAAAAGCAAGGTCCAAGATTGAGACTGCAAACAGGTCCCCACAGCCAGATGCCCTGGGACAAAAGAAATGGAGGCACTTTAAAAGTCTTAAAGGGACAAGGGTTTAACAGGTGGACAAAATTGTCTTGGCACGCTCAGCCCAGCAGGCTGGGAACTTTAAGGAACATCAGGTGCCCTAACCCCCTGGGTGGCAACAGAGCTCTGAAGCTCTTCATGGCAATAAGCAGCGTGCCATTCCTTCCCCACCGCTGGCACTGCAAGAAAACCAGCTGACTTGCCATTGCCGTGGAACACCCAGGGAGCAACCCCACAGCTTAGCACAGAGACTTTTCCCTGTTCCCGGCTGACCAGCCCAGACCCAGAGGCTGCTCCCTATGTGCGGCTGATGGGCACAGACAGCAGAGACCGGCACAGAGTCCAGAAGGCACAAAGGGGCTCTGTTCTAACGGCAGAACATGCACTACTTGCCTGCAACCCCCACCACTGCCTTAGGCCATCCCAAGGACCCCCTAACCAGGGCAGCTCAGGGGATTAACCCAGAGGCTGCTTTCTGAGTGTGGTTGATCGGCAAAGGCAGCAGAGATGGGCACGGAGACCGGGAGGCACAAAAGGCTTTGCTCTTGCAGCAGAACACACACTGCTGGCCTGCAACCCACACCAGTGCCCTGGGCCATCTTGAAGGCTGCCCCACCTGCGTCAGCTCAGGTAATTAACCCATAGGCTGCTCTCTATCTGCAGTTAACTGGCACAGACAGCAGAGACAGGCAAGGCAACCAGCAAGCAGGAAGGGATTTTTGTTCTCCCAGCTGACACACACACCACTTGCTGGCAACCACTCCCATCGCCATGAAAAGGCAGAAGAACCTTGTTCAGTCCAAAATTCCTCAAACATCAGAGAAAGGGCTTGGTGAGCCTGAAATCACCAATCTTCCTGAAAAAGAATTCAAAATAAAAGTCATAAGCATCTGATGGAGCTACAGAGTAATATTTAAGGGCTAAGGGATGAATTCAGAAGGGAGATAACAGAAATGAAACAACAATGGAAGGATTTAAGAGCAGACTGGATGAGGGGGAAGAGATTGTTAATGGAACAGAAATCAGAGAACAGGAATACAGAGAAGCTGAGGCAGAGAGAGATCTCTAGGAATGAAAGAATATTAAGAGAACTATGTGACCAATCCAAACGGAACAATTTTGCATTATAGGAGTACCAGAAGAAGAAGAGAGAGAAGAAGGAATAGAAACTGTCTTTGAAGAAATAATTGCTGAAAACGTCCCCAATCTGGGAAGGAAATAGTCTCTTAGCCATGGAAGTCCACAGATCTCCCAACACAAGGGACCCAAGGAGGACAACACTAAGACATATAATAATTAAAATGGCAAAGATCAAAGCAAGGACAGGGTATTACAAGCAACCAGAGAGGGAAAAATGATCACCTACAAAGGAAAACCCATCAGGCTATCATCAGACTTCTTAGCAGAAACCTTACACGCCAGAAGGGAATGGCATGATATATTCAATGCAATGAAACAGAAGGGCCTCAAACCAATACTGTATCCAGCAAGATTATCATTTAAATTTGAAGGAGGGATTACACAATTCCCAGACAAGCAAAAATTGAGGGAATTTACCTCCCACAAACCACCTCTACAACGTATTTTAAAGGAACTGTTCTAGATGGAAGTACCTAAGGCTAAATAGATGTCACCAGAGAAAATAAAATCACAGCAAAGAAAGAAGTCCAACCAAATACTAGCTAAATGCAAAATAAAATTAGCTATCCACAAAATCAGTCAAGGAAAACACAAAGAGTACAGAGTAAAACACCTAGCATATAAAGAGTGGAGGAAGAAGAAAAAGAAGGGAGAGAAATAAAGAATCATCAGACTGTGTTTATAATAGCATAATAAGTGAGTTAAGTTAGACTATTAATAAAGAAGCTGCCCTTGAACATTTGGTAACCACAAATCCAAAGCCTGCAATGGCAATAAGTACATATCTATCGAAAATCTCCCTAAATATAAATGGCTAAAAGCACAAATCAAAAGATACAGAGTAACAGAATGTTAAAAAAATCAAGACCCATCTATATGCTCCCTACAAGAAACTCACTTCAAACCTAAAGACACACACAGACTAAAAGTGAAGGGACGGAAAAAGATACTTCATGCAAACAATAGGGAGAAAAAAACAGGTGTTACAATACTTGTATCAGACAAAATAGACTTCAAAACAAAGAAAGTAACAAGAGACAAAGAAGGACATTACATAATGATAAAGGGGTCAGTCCAACAAGAGGATATAACCATTGTAAATATCTACACACCAAACAAAGGAGCACCCACATATGTGAAACAAATACTAACAGAATTAAAGGAGGAAATAGAATGCAAGGCATTCATTTTAGGAGACCTAAACACACCACTCACTTTGAAGGATAGATCAACCAGACAGAAAATAAGTAAGGACACAGAGGCACTGAACAACACATTACAACAGATGGACCAAACACACATCTACAGAACTCTACATCCAAAAGCAGCAGGATACACATTCTTCTCAAGTGCACATGGAACATTTTCCAGAAAAGACCACACACTAGGCCACAAAAAGAGCCTCAGTAAATTCAAAAAGATTGAAATTCTACCAACCAACTTCTCAGACCACAAAGATATAAAACTAGAAATAAATTGTACAAAGAAAATAAAAAGGCTCACAAACACATGCAGGATTAAAAACTTGCTCCAAACTAATCAACGGATCAGTGACCAAATTAAAAGAGATCAGCAATATATGGAGACAAATGAAAACAACAGCACAATGCCCCAACTTCTGTGGGACGCAGTAAAGGCAGTTCTAAGAGGAAAGTATATAGCAACCCAGGCCTATTTAAAGAAAGAACAATCCCAAATGAATAGTCTAAATTCACAACTGTTGAAATTGGAAAAAGAAGAACAAATGAGGCCCAAAGTCAGCAGAAGGAGGGCATAATAAAGATCAGAGAAGAAATAAATAAAATTGAGATGAATAAAACAATAGAAAAAAATCAATGGAACCAAGAGCTGGTTCTTTAAGAAAATAAACTAAAATAGATAAACCCCTAGCCAGACTTATTAAGAAAAAAAGAGAATCTACACACATAAGCAGAATCAGAAATGAGAAAGAACTAATCATGATGGACACCACAGAATACAAATTAGAATTATTAGAGAATACTATGAACATCTATATGCTAACAAACAGGATAACCTAGAAGAAATGGACAACTTTCTAGAAAAATACAGCCTTCCAAGACTGACCCAGAAACAGAAAATCTAAACAGACCAATTACAAGCCATAAAATTAAATCAGTAATCAAAGAATTACCCAAGAACAAAACTCCCAGCCCAGATTGATTCACCACTGAATTTTATCAGATACTTAGAGAAGATGTAATACCTATTCTCCTTAAAGTTGTCCAAAAAAATAGAAGAGGAGGAAATACTTCTGAACTCATTCTATGAAGGCAGCATCACTCTAATACTAAAACCAGGCAAATACACCACAAAAAAAGAACACTACAGACCAATGTCCTTGATGAACATAGATGCAAAAATACTCAACAAAATATTAGCAAACCGAATTCAAAAATACATCAAGAGAATCATACACCATGATCAAGTGGGATTCATCTCAGGGATGCAAGGATGGTACAACATTAGAAAATCTATCAACATCATCCACCACATCAACAAAAAGAATCATAAAAACCACATGATCATCTCCATAGATGATGAAAAAGCATTCAAGAAAATTCAACATCCATTCATGATAAAAACTCTCAACTAAATGGTTATAGAGGGCAAGTACCTCAACATAATAAAGGCCATATATGACAAACCCACAGCCAACATCATACTAACAGTGAGAAGCTGAAAGCTTTTCCTCTAAGATCGGGAACAAGACAAGGATGCCCACTCTCCCCACTTTTATTCAACATAGTACTGGACACCCTAGCCATGGCAATCAGGCAACACAAAGAAATAAAAGGCATCCAGTTGGCAAGGAAGAAGTCAAACTGTCACTATTTGCAGATGACATGATATTGTACATAAAAAACCCTAAAGAATCCACTCCAAAACCACTAGATCTAATATCTGAATTCAGCAAAATTGCAGGATACAAAATTAATACACAGAAATCTGTTGCATTCCTATACACTAATGATAAACTAGCAGAAATCAGGAATTCCATTCACAATTGCATCAAAAAGAATAAAATACCTAGGAATAAACCTAGCCAAGGAAGTGAAAGACCTATACCCTGAAAACTAGAAGAGAAAAATGAGAAAAATTAAAGAAGACACCAATAAATGGAAACACATCCCGTGCTCATGGATAGGAAGAATTAATATTGTCAAAATGGCCATCCTGCCTAAAGCAATCTACAGATTCAATGCAATACCTTTGCAAATACCAACATACCGACAGCATTCTTCAACGAACTACAGCAAATTGTTCTAAAATTCATATGGAACCATAAAAGGCCCCGTATAGCCAAAGCAGTCCTGAAAAGGAAGAATAAAGCTGGGAGAGTTATGCTCCCCGACTTAAAGCTCTACTACAAAGCCACAGTAATCAAGACGATTTGGTACTGGCACAAGAACAGACCCATAGATTAATGGAACAGATTAGAGAGCCCAGATATAAACCCAAGCCTATATGGTCAATTAATATATGATAAAGGAGCCATGGATATACAATGGGGAAATAACAGCCTCTTCAGCAGCTGGTGTTGGCAAAACTGGAGAGCTACATGTAAGAGAATGAAACAGGATTACTGTCTAACTCTATATACAAAAGTAAATTTGAAATGGATCAAAGACCTGAATGTAAGTCATGAAACCATAGAACTCTTAGAAGAAAACATAGGCAAAACTCTCTTGAATATAAAGATGAACAACTTCTTCATGAACATATCTCCATGAGAAAGGGAAACAAAAGCAAAAATGAACAAGTGGGACTATATCAAAATAAAAATCTTCTGTACACCAAAGGACACCATCAGTAGAACAAAAAGGCATCCTACAGTATGGGAGAATATATTCATAAATGACATATCCAATAAGGCGTTGACATCCAAAATATACAAAGAGCTCATATACTTCAACAAACCAAAAGCAAATAATCTAATTAAAAAATGGGCAGAGGATATGAACAGACACTTCTCCAAAGTAGAAATTCAGATGGCCAACAGGCACATGAAAAGATGCTCCACATCACTAATCATCAGAGAAATGCAAATTAAAACCACAGTGAGATACCATCTCACACCAGATAGGATGGCCAACATCCAAAAGACAAACAACAACAAATGTTGGTGAGGATGTGGAGAAAGGGGAACCCTCCTACACCGCTGGTGGGAATGTAAATTAGTTCAACAATTGTGGAAAGCAGTATGGGCGTTCCTCAAAAAACTAAAAATAGAAATACCATTTGATCCAGGAATTCCACTCCTAGGAATTTACCCTAAGAATACAGGAGCCCAGTTTCAAAAAGACATGCATCCCTTTGTTTATCGCAGCACTATTTACCATAGCCAAGAAATGGAAGCAACTTAAGTGTCCATTAGTAGATGAATGGACAAAGAAGAGGTGGTATATATGCACAATAGAATATTATTCAGCCATAAGATGAAAACAAATCCTACCATTTGCAACAACACGGATGGAGCTAGGGGATATTAAGCTCAGTGAAATAAGCCAGGTGGAGAAAGTACCAAATGATTTCACTCATCTATGGAGTATAGCAAAGCAAACACTGAAGGAACAAAACAGCAGCAGACTCAGAGATCCCAAGAATGGACTAACAGTTGTCAAAGGGAAAGGGACCAGGGAGGGATAAGGGGAATAAGGGGCATTACGATTAGCACACATAGCATGTTGGGCAAGGGCACAGGGAAGGCAGTATAGCAGAGAGAAGACAAGTAGTGACTCTATAGCATCTTACCACACTGATGGACAGTAACTGTAATGGGGTGTGTGGTGAGGGCTTGATAACGGGAGCAATCTAGTAACTACAATGTTGCTCATGTGATTGTACATTAATGATAGCAAAATTTAAAAAATTTTTTTTTAAAAGATACCCATACCCATTAGGAAGTCACTCTCTCTCTATTCCCTCCTGATGTAGGCTACCACCAATGTACTTTCTATGACTATAGCTTTGCCCATTTTGGATATTTTATATAAATGGAATCATATAATATCTTTTTGTGACTGGCTTCTTTGTGACTTAGCATGTTTTTAAGGTTCATCTGTGTTGGCATAAAAATAGTATGGTCATTTTAAACATCTTTATTGAGGTATAATTTATATACCACAAAATCTGCCCCTTATAAGTATACAACTCAATACATTTTAATAAATATATACAATTGTGTAACCATCAGCACAATCCAGTTTTTTAACACAGCCATCACCTAAAAAGTTCCCTCATACTTTTGTAGTCAATCCTTATTCCAATTTCAAGCTCCAGGCAACCAATGATCTACTTTCTGTCTCTATATTTTTGTTTATTGTAGAAATTTCACATAAATGGAACCATGTAATATATAGGTTATTATATCTGGCTTCTAATATTTTTGAAATTCATCTGTGTTCTTGCATGTATTAAGTAATTTATTCCTTTTTGTTGCTTAGTAGTATTCCATTTTATGGATATACATTTGATGGATACTTAGAGTGCTACCAGTTTTTGGCTATTATGAATAATAGAGCATATAATTTATTTATCTTATTTATATTCTATTTCCTTCTACTAGAATGTAAGCCCCATGAGTTCAGGGGTATTTGTGAGCTTTGTTTATTCCTATATTCCCAGTTCCCAGTACGTAAGAGGTACTCCATGAATATTTAGTGAATGATGACTGGTATCATAAAGATGTTGAGTCTCTCCCAATTAATCTACACATTCCAATAAAAATCCTAACGTGGTTTTCCAAGGACCCTAACAAGCTGATTCTAAAACATATTTGGAAGAGCAAAGAAAAAACCCTAACAACATTGCAAAATATGAAAGGACTTATCCTACTAGATACTATGAATTATTGGAAAGCTAAAATAATGAACACAGTTTGTTGTTGATACAGATAAACAAAAAGACCAAAGGAACAGGAAGGATGCATTTAGATACAGACCTAGGCATATTTAAAAAAATGATACAAAGAGTTGACATTAAAATTTGAGGAAAAGAGAACTATTTGTAAATGATGCTGGGCATACCCATATGGTAAAAAGAAAAAAAAAATTTAAGTAAGTCTCTAAATCACACCAAACAGAAAAATAAATTCCAGGTACATTATAAACCTAAATGTGAAAGACAAAACTTTAAAATGTATAGAAGAAAATATAGAGCTCAGTGTAGGAAAGAATTTCTTAAAAAAACAAATATTTTGAAAATGTTCTATTTGTTTATTCATCTATATGCCAGATCTTATGCTTGATGATAAAGGCTACAGAGAGTTAAAAAACACAATGGAAAATATATGTACCTTCTGCTTAATTTTGCTGTGAACCTAAACTGCTGCTCTAAAAAAATAAAGTCTATTAAAAAAAATACAAGGGAGACTTTGGGAAGCAGATGAAAGCAGCCATTGCCACTATCATTACCGTCATGAAAAGTTGCAGCCAAGATGGCCTGACTTACATATCCTCTGACTATTAGGGTTCATCTTCTGAACCACAAAAGATCATTTGAGTGACTATTTTCCTAATTCTCCAAAGAATGGTACATAACAGTACCACTGCAGATGCACAGGAGAGATGTTGAATTCATACTATATAAAGGTTTCCATAGAGAATTTTTTTTAGGACTTAAATCTCTCTAGGAACCACAGGTGAGAAATAAGAAGGGATTTGATAACTCTAAGGCATGTGTTGGCAGAAGGTGGGCAGAGATCTCAAAAGGTATGAAGTAAAATAGTGAACACAAATTTCTAAAAATAACTATATCTTTTCAATAATAAACTATTCAAAGACCCCGATAATCATTTACCAGAACAAGAATCTAATAAAAGAAAAACAGGTCTCTGAATTGTTGCACAACTTGAAGACAGACAGCTACAGTGGCATGATGGCAAACACTCTGAACAGTGCTTACAATGTGTTCAACACTGTTCCAGGCTCTTTACATGTATTAACTCATTTATAATCCTTATGACAGATCTATGTGGTAGGTACTATGATTATTCACATTTTACAGAAAACTGAGGCACTGATGGGCAAATAATTTGTCCATAGTTACAGTTAGCAAGCAATGCATTCAAACTAAGTTCTGATTCCAAAGTCTGAGCTATTAATCACTATGCTACATACTGTCTGTAGATTCAATGTCTTACGCGTTCACCATTATTTTTCAAATATATGTAGATGCTTCTGTGATTAAATAAAACACTGAACAATGCTTTTAATGATTGCTTTTCACTTATATTTTCTCAACCAACTGATTAATCTAAAAAGACAACTACTACCATGCTATTTTCTTTCTTTTTTTTTTTGCCATTTACTTTTTTTATTGAAGTATAGTTGAAATACAGTATTTTAGTGGTTTCAGGGGTACAACATAGTGATCTGACAATTATACACATCACTAAATGCTCGATCCAGTAAGTGTGGTTACCATCTGTCATCATACAAAGACATTATAATATTAGTGACTATATCCTGTGCTGTATTTTCATCCCCATGACTAATGTATTTTTTTTTATAATGGAAGTTTGTACCTCTTCATGCCCTTTACCTATAATCACCCATCCTCCTACCCTCCTGAATTGTGCACTTTAAATTGGAAAATTGTATGGTAGATGCATTACACCTCAAATAAAGCTGTTATTTTTTGAAAACTTTAAACACATATGAACAAATACTACAATTTCCCTAAGGGAACTATTACTGCATTACTGTAGAACTCTTCATGTGAGCATGTATCATCGCCTGACATTGAGACCGATCAGATCACAAGTGACTCCAGACAATCATGCTTGGCAATGCTCTGTTATGCACTGGTCACACGGAGCTGTCAGTATTTAATAATGATCATGGGAGTTTGGGCTGACAAAACTAATCACACATCCATGCTGCTTTCTTTAAAAAGTTCCTTTGAAAGGGCCAACGCAATGGATGATCATGAAAGACTTCTTGTGCTAAGGTTCCATGAGTCTATGTGATTGTAGATTCAAAATGGTGAGCTCCACTAGTACTTTCTCATTAATTTACTAGCACGCTTAAGTTTTTTTCATGCCTAAATTTTTAACCTTGCTACTCTGTTAATTGATCCATAATGAAAATGGACATAAACTTTAGACAATGTACCGGGCACTGGCTCTCAATAACTATGCACTAGTTTTCATTGTCCCTTCCTTGATTCACAATTTGCTTTTCTGCCTTTGTTTCTTCCTATTTCAATGTCCAAATTTCTTGAAAAATAATATTACAAAGGAGATTTCTTTAATTATGCTATTTAAAAAATACATGAAGTTTCCCTTTTATCTGGAAGATAATAAAACTGTCTCCAAAACACATTAGAACCTTCAATTCTGGGTCTTACATTTTCCTTCCTCTTTTACAATGTTCTTTTCCTCATTTTTCACTTGCACCCCAGCCTCAATAGACCCTCTTCTTTCTCCAATAGACAATATACTTCAATGTCCCTGTGCCTTTCTTAGCCATTTCCTTTGCCCTGAGTGCCCTTCCACACTATCACTACCTTCTTCAAAGCCCAGCCAAATTTAATCTCCTCTGACCCATCTTGAGCTTCCTTTACCTGTGTACTTATAGCAGTTTGTATCTAACTTCTATTATCACACTTACTACACTGTATTAGTACCTGTAAATAATAAACTGCTGAAGGCCAGAGCCAATGTCTCATCTTTTTTTGAAATTCCATAATCTAGTATAATACCTAGCACATTTTAGATGGTTAATTAAACAATGATTTATAACTATCACAAGGATTCTAGTATCTGGGAGAAACTATTGGGAAATATGCCAATATTTCTGAGGGTGACAGAATGGAAGTATTTATGGTCTAACATATGGTGGAAAAGCTCCCCTCTATTTAAACTATATCTAAATATTAAAACTAGCCTCAAACTGACCTATGATAAATGCTCTTTGTTAAAATAATGTCTAAATTTCCACACTGGTTCAACATTTTCTTAGTCTGACATTTAAAAAGTTTCCACTATATGGAAATAATCTTTACTGCTTTAGCATGCCACTGTGACATATATCTTTTTTGTGTTTTTAGACTCATACAATACTTGTTTTTTTTACACATAATTATGTGTTATTCTTACTCTTTAGGATGGCAGAATTACACCTTCATTTTAACACAGTAGCTTGAAAAACTACAGTGGTCTGAAAATGTCTTATAATTCAATTATAAGACATTTTCAAAGAATGCTTCCTGCAGATCTAAAGTCATTTTATTAGTTTGGGAATATAACTCATTGTAAATACCTTACTTTGGTCATAAAATTACTATAGGTTATATATATAATGATATGCTGGCTCAAAAAGCATTTTTTAAGAAGTTTTGTCCTC
Source organism: Manis javanica (assembly GCF_040802235.1). Classification (NCBI taxonomy): domain Eukaryota; kingdom Metazoa; phylum Chordata; class Mammalia; order Pholidota; family Manidae; genus Manis; species Manis javanica. The sequence goes on from NC_133159.1 coordinate 40,819,821, forward strand.
TTTCATTTTAATTAAAAGTGTTCAGAGGTAGGAATAGGAAAAATATTTGTTACTTATTCCCATCCTCAAATATTCTATATATATCCTACCCTTTCCCAAACCCCAAAGAAAAATCTTGGATTTCGTATCTTGAATAATATCTAGTCTTTATAATTAGATGTAATTTTGATGTTTTTTTCTTTTACTGTAAATCCAAGTAGAAAAATAAAATTTACCTTAAAAAATCATATAATACAAGAAAATGTCTAGGACACAATACTAATTTGTAGAAGATGAATATAAAAGTTCATATAGTATGATCACAAATAAATATAAACCACTTAGGTCTATTCATAGAAAATACAGTAAAATGTTAACAATGACTCTTTCTAGAATGTGAAATTGTGGGGTTTTTTCCTTTTTATACTTTTCTATATTTTACAAGATTACCTATACAACTTTTATAATCAGAGAATGTCAAGTTTGCAGTTTTTAAAGTACCACATATCTCTGGTGGTTTCATACTAATATAAAAATATTCAGATGTGACTGAATTTTTATGTAAGAACTGCTGAAAACACCCTTGGAAGATATGTTTGTGCAAGAGGAAAAGGATAAACAAGGTAATACAATATTTACTTTTTCTGGTCTTTTCTCTTCCAAAGAGCAAACATATTCACTCAAATTTCCCAGCCTTACTTCTTAGCTATAGTAAAAATCCACATAGTAACTCAAAAAGTATAGGCCTTAAGGGAAAGGTAACTGAGAAAATACCTCACATTAATGATATATTTTAAGCTAAATAGACATTCATATGAAAATTAATTATAATTAATGTTTCTCCATGTCTGTTTCTAAATATGAAAGATATTCTCTGAAAAAAAATTCCAACACCAATCCATACACAAAAGAGTCTTCTTTTTCAGTAGGGAGGCTTAAAATTATTAACATGCACAAAATCAAAATGAACAGATACAAACATATACCCTAACAAGAATAAGAATCCAAATTCACTACAAAATTACTTGTAAGGCTACTATTACTGCAATGTAATTTCCACATCAACATCAGTATCCAGATATGTCTGGCTGTTTTATTTTGATAAAGACTTGCTTTTCCTGAGAGTGTAAAGGTGACAGATCCACCACCCCTTCCTGACCCGTGAGGACGGCAGTGGCAGATTCTCCTAGCAAACAGTGTCTTCCAACAAAGTAGGGGAAGTTTCTCTTAACCTCAAGGTAGCCCTTTTGGGAAAATTCTTCTGATTCAGTGCACGATCTCAGCACTTTCAAATGCCATCCCATCAAGTGAGTGACTAAAGGACAGCTGCAAATGCCTTCCTACATATGCTCTACTTCCCATGCTCATGCTCTGCTGGCCTTCCTGTGCCACCAACAGCAAAAAAAAGGAGGACAGCAGCAATCAGAGAATGAAAAGGATGAAGTGAACAAGACTACTGTGAAACAGTATCAAGGTTTTTTTTAGAAAAATACCAAAGCAAGCCACATCCACAGTTCTCATCCAGGAATGAAGGGATCGTTGAGCTGGGATCTCGGCTTTATTTAAAAAGAATTTTCAAGGAAAACATCCTGTTCTCTAGAAATCACACAAGTTACTGAAAATGATAACCTTGTTCCCAACCCTCCACACCCCAGGAAGTGCTTTGAGGGGAGTGGAGATAAAATTTCAACAAATACATTAAAACTCTTAGTTATATTAAGAGATCCAGAACCCCAAGTCAGTTACACACTGAAGAAAGTAACAAAAGTATTAAACCTATGAAATATTAGCAACGTGAGTATGTTTGTATTTGTTTCATAAAAACAGAGGAAAAAAATAAACAAAAAAGGCCACTAATTTATGAATAAAACACTTAAAAAAAACCAAAAATGAAGTATATATACACACATGTGCTTATACCTATACCTAAAGAGTTAATAAAGAGAATGAGAGGAATTAAAGTATATCTTACAGAAAATGCTAATTATTTAATTGATAAAAAAAAAACTCTATATAGACTAATCCCGAACTAGAAATAACCAGGTACATTCATTATGTTTACCTAATTATCTAAATGGAAGTTCTAGGGGCATTCCTAAGATAAAATAAGTATCAACTGTACAGAAAGATGTTTAGGTCAAAGAACAGAAAGGGAGTCTATTAAACTAGGGTGGGTGTTAGAAAACCTAACAGCTTGCCTTAATTTCCAATTACGTGCTTCCCAGCATGTTCTAAGAGCACTACTGCTAGGAAAAGAATGTTGAGCTCATGTATCTAATTTTATTTTAACCCAAAATAAGTCATCTCTCTTCATCTAAGAAAACAAAAAACAACTAAGTCAATTAAAATGAAAAAAAATACAGAGAATTACTAATGAATTACTGCATCTTTACTAGTAAAGTATAAATAATTGGTAGCTTCTTTTACAGGAGGGTAGTATCAACAATACAGAAAAGTCTGACTCTTCATGATAGCTATTATGCTCCCAGTCCTTTCTGTCTGTGGTTTCTTAGTGTGTTTTGTCCCTATTTTAAATTTCATATACAAAATTGAAGTTCATTCATTTCTACTGTCAACAGGTTCCTTGAATTTATCTCTAACAATAAATTACTAAATATAGTGAAAAATATGATCCAAGATATAATTTTTAAGCTTAAGGAGCTCACAATATGGTCTGGAAAATACTGGACTCTGTAAACATACACCCTAAACTAGCAGAATAAGGTCACATACTAGATATGCCAAATAAGTGGATACACACTCCTCTCAGAGTTCCAACTCAGGGAAGACTGGTGTAGACTCAAGGGACAGAGAAGGTGGGATTAGAGCTGGGCTTTTAAGGCATGGGTAGAATTCACATAAGCAGGGAGGTAGGGAACATTCTAGATTCCAACAACAAAAGGTATTGAGGGTGGGAATAAGAAAAAGAATGTATATGGCACACAGTTCAGAGGCAGACGATCCAAAAATAAGTAGTACAAAAGGAAGGTTTGTATCTGATATTTTTTTCTATCTTCAATAAACCCATGAGGTATGACATCTTCCATCACTACCAGTGGCAGTGGGCAACAGTAAAGATTTTCACATCTGAGAGTGATGATATTAAAATTGGCTTAGGATGAAAGGCAAGAAGAAGATGGGGTAAGCAGTTACAATTCGACTTTAAAACTTCAGGTGTTATGTGACAAAGGTGGCAGTAGTAAGAAGGAAAAACCCTAACAGAAATAGGAAAGTTCAAAATCGAAGCCATTTTTTTTCAACAAAATGAGACTCATTTTAGACATATTGACTTTGAAATGATAAAAACCAAACATTTCATTAGAGATGTTAGACTAGCACTCAGGAGAGCTGAAGACTTATAAATATTTGGGAATCATCAGCATAGGGATGACAAAGGTACAGAAAAGGAGAGAAAATGGGAAGGGGCTGTCAATCAATCCTTGGTGAAGGCAAGAGAAGGAAAGGGTCAGAGACAGGTACCTAGGAGAATGCAATCCAAGAAAGCATTCACCAATACAGGAAGGTCGGATAGATTTGGCTTTACGACTATTGCTGGTCCTGAGGGGAAAATTAAAACAGAATGGTATGGGTAAACAGCAGACTAAATAGGGTTACTGAAAGAATAGGAAAGGGACAAATGACCACACAAAGCAACAAAAATAGGGAAAAAAAGGTTGGTAGCTAAAGTGGCAGAAAGAAGGGGAAAAAAAAAAGATGTTTACAAACTGGTGATTCCTGTGTGCAGATAGCCCTGGGTAAAGATAGAAGTCAGAGAAGAAAAGAGGTTGACAATGAAGGGAGAGTTATGAGGAAGACAGCAGAGCACAAAACAATGCATACTACCAGTCAGAATATTTACCCTGTGCCAATCACTCTGTGAGGCATTTTACGGCATACATGATTTTATTCTTACAGCAATTCTGTTTGGTATTTTTATTAATTAATTAATTTTATTATCCCATGTTACAGAAGAGAAAATGAATGCATAGAGTGGTTAAATTATTTACTTAGGATCACAAACCTCGGAAGAGCCAGAACCAGGAAATGAATTCAATTTTCATACTAAGTTGTTCCTATAAACTTTTATGCAAAACTGAGGAAAGCATACACATGAAGGTGAATTCCTTAATATTTGTTGACTACTCAGAAGAAAAATTTTAATGAAATCATAAATCAGCAGTTTAAAGTAGGAAAGAATGTGGTTCTTCTCCCCTTAAAAAAGCTCAAACCAAAAACATTTGAAATAGAATGGCCTTTTATAGCTTTTTGTCCTTGGAACACTTTGGCCTAATTTCTCCATAGAACCTGATAAGCTAACAGTGTACCTCGTATGAATTAGTGATCATCTCATGAAATAAAATTCAGAGCTAATTGTTTAGTTTGCAAGAAAAAAATTATTGAACTGAAAGTTTTCAAGATGGTAGTTCGTGGGAATACAGACAGGAAACTAAAACTTGGAAATTAATTATGTAGTAGATTTTCTAATTTAACTGAATCAGGATGACTATACAATTGCAAAATAGAAAAGAACAAGTCTCTTGGCACTTTGGTCACATCTAAAGAGGCTTAGAAAATTTGGGTTTCTATCATAATATGAGCTTGTATAATCACTAACATGAACACAGAGAAAAGCCAAGTACACTCAGAAAAGCCATGTCTGGATTAGGTAGACACCCACTGATGGGTTACAATTCCCTTACTTCTCCCCTGATGTCTGCATTTTGATATTTCATTAACTATTTTAGAAAGTGTGATCAGAAAGAAGAAGTGAAGTTCTTTGATTCTGCTACTTTTTAATACCTCCAGAAAATTACTTTTTGCCAGAGACATTAGAAAATAAATACTAGGAGCTGGAGTTACTAACAGATTTTAATTATCCAAGTTATTTCTAATCTGCTTCTCATTACCAATGGGGAAGATCAGAGTTAACTGAACAGGTAATGAAATCTACTTATTACCATTCCTGGTAAGTTGTTCTGTGCTTTAGAAAATTGAAAATGATCACTAGATAAAAAGTTTTAATTACTTGTAGATGTCAATTATCTATGTCATTCTTAGTCTCATGTCTCATTACCATGGATGATAGAGAGACACCTCTATTGGAGTAGAATGCATAGAGAATCTACTAAGGCAAACCTTTTTTTTTCTTTTTCATTTATGTTTAACCATTACAACTTGGTCTGTACTATGCTCTAAGATACCTTTTATTTATAGCACCCTGTGTAGAAAAATTCAAGGATTTAGACATCCTGTGCCAATCAAATATTTTGGATTTAGCAAAGCTTACAGTTTAACATATACCTTACCATCACCACTAAGTAAAGGACAAGCAAATCACAAAGAGATACTGACAACAGAACTTCTATAATTACAAGAAATCAAATATTCAACAATAGCCCATTTACCCTGACAGTAACAATGTAAATTTTTAGTGTTATTCTAAGCCAGCCTTTTAAAATCACATCTTCAAAGAATGTAGGAGAGAAAAACCAAAAAGGAGATACATGTATACAAATAACAAAATACTGACCTCACAAAAACCTTTTTGTACACTGAAACGTTACCTGGCTAAATTTGAAAGCTGTCCAATATTGTATCAGTAACTATGTCTCTCCAGGTTGAGAAAACTTTTGTAGATAATTTTATCTTCCATTCTTAAGATATTTTCAGCATTTACTGCTTAAAGTCTATGCCTTTCTTGCACTTCTTAAGCCAAAAACTGCCAAAACTAATATAATCAAGGTACCCACCACCACCACCAAATCTCACTGCCACCAAGAGAAATATTATTAGTGATGATCTCTTGACTTGTGCACCACCTTTAGGAAAATTCCAGTACATATAATAAATGCAGCCATCCAATAAGAGAATCACCTTCCAACAAGAAGTCTCTCTGGCTTCTTTCTTATAGCTCAGTAATCATTCTCCCCACCCTAGCATAGCCCACCTGACAGACAATTTCTGGTGAACGTCCTACATCAAAGCAAAACAATGGATGTAATGATTTAGAGCTTTCACCCATTTAAAACTATCAGGACAAGCAGGGAAGTCCAATATATATGTAACATGTTAAGAAATGCCCATCTGTTAGCTCTTACTGGCAAACGCTACCAATGCTTCTACATCCAACATCCTCTATGTGCTGGTATAGCATTCAGGAAACAGTGCCCCAATTACATGGTCACATGCATTGCTTACTGTTCTAAATGCAACACTGTCCAATTTTCATATTTTTGAATCATTTCCCAATCAGAAATAGGCTTTACTCTTTTCTATTTGTAAAATGAAGCTCCTTAACACAGCACTTAGTGAACATGAATTAAATCTCTTTATGCCAAAGTTTAAGATATCCTGCCTTCTAAGGAACTTATAAAATGCTATTTTAAATTGTTTCATATCATTTCTAACCTTACCAGTATTATCAGAAATAGTACTTTAAAATATTAGGTCTCCTAGCTAACAAAAATCTCACATCTATGAAAAAGCAATTTGCACTTTTTTGGTGAAGATGATAATGATGATGATGATCTCATTTAATTTTATTGCTGTAATAGTATTTAATATCATAAATCATTCAAACTACCTTTAATGATATAATATGCAGGTAAATATTCTCTTAAAAATACTTTTAAAATTAGAAATTTATGCTGAAAAATACTGTTTTCTCATTGCAATGAATTCTTTGCAGGCCAAAATTCAGAGAAAAACATTTTGCAAAACATAGATATTTGTATTAAAAATAATACGTATTCCTTTGACCTGCTCACCAACACCACAACCATCACATAGTAAATAACCTTATTCATTTAAAATGAATCCTCCTAAATCAGAAATGGAATACTGAATTTAATAGTTTACATACCTGAACCTCGTTTATCCTCTGTTTAATAGTATCTTCTTTCTCCTTAAGGTCCTGCTCCACATTATTCTTTTCCCTAGAAGACCAGCAAACAATGCAAGAATATTTGAGAACATCAGCTACAGCTGGTATGGTTATCCATCCTAATCCTGAGTCGCTTTTTAAATACATAGTGAAACATTCAATTTTTAAACAAAGGGCAGATTTTCCTACCCTCTTTTAATTATTTATGGAATAGAAATCAATATAAGCTCTGTTTGTAAAAAAAAAAAAATGCTTTCTCACTAAAATGTGGTGAAAAGGGAATAGATTATAAGAGGAGAAAAATAATCAATGAAACACTCAGGTTTCACTGATCTCACTGTTGCTATGGAAATACTGTCCAATGAAAATTGCTGGTTGAAAAAAGGAGGGGTTGCATCAGCTTTGTGAGCTTAACCCTTAAATACCACTGTCAAATCAAATGAAAATGGCCAACAGAAACAGTCAACAATATTAAGGAAAAGGACATTTACGGAAGTGTTAATTCCCCCTTAAATCACTGTGTGTGTCAATTTCAGAATGAAACAACATAGAGAAAATGGCAAGATTATCAATACACAGGTCATTTGCTCTAGCAAATACCACATCTGCTCAAAAAAGCTATTTTATAGGACCACCTATCAATCTCAATTGATCAAATATATAAAATAACGTACACTAAGTAAAAAAAGAATCACATTAGCATTTCTCTTTCCATACTCTTTGGATCAAACACGCTAAGATCCACTTGTAGTTTGAACCATCATTATTTAAATTCTTACATGGTTCTATCAGGACTGGATTCCTAGAATGAATCCTAAACAATCTTGAATTCAGAATTACAAAATAAAGCTATTTCTTTTGACGTAGTAAGTGTAACTGCCATTTATTCTGCAGTCACACACATGTGCACACATGCGCACACACAGCTCCTTTTGCTTTCTTCTCTTTTCTACAATATGAAAGAAAAAGCTAAAGATTTCTGCAGCAATACATTTTTGAGGTGGGGAGGAAGGTATAAGAAGGCAACATGAGAAAGGGAGGATGGCATTCAAAAATTCCTCCAGACTACTACTGCAGAGTTTCTCCTCAGATCTTGATGACAAGTTTTGTCCTAGACGTAACTCAAACATAAGCTCAAGTTCCATTAACCTGCAGCACAGAGGAAAGTGAGAAACTTATGCCAAAGGAGATACTCAGGTGACAAATGCAAGCTACATTTATATTTCTCATCTTTTTGTGCAATTTTAAATGTGGACAAAAATCAAGTGTCTTAGATATGTAAGCACAATGTTCTTAAGATTTGTATGGGATAACAAAGCACAAGAATAAAGCTGTTTGTATACTGTTACTTTTGAACACTTGAGATGGCAAAGAAGCTCACCGGTTGTCAGATGGGTCACAATATGGGTCTCAGTGTTGGGGAGATTTTAAACAGTCCCTTACCATGTGAATCGTTGTTGAAGCCCATTCCTCCCATATGTCAATCTACCTATTATGTAAAGGTCATCCCCACTTCCAACCCTTATAAAATAAGGTAAAATCAAAAATAGAAAAACACAGAAAGAAAATTCTAAATATACCCCTCAAATTCTGCAAGCTTGATTTTGGAAATGTTTTCTTTCCCCCTTACGTGAGTAGAAGTGTTTTCAGTCCTATTGAAGCATATCAGAGATAAGTCACATGAAAACCTAGCCCCCTCCCTCTTCCCAAATCCTCAGAGGCATTCCACTCAAGGTCAGTGTCAATTCAGCTCCTTGTTTCCTACAGTGGGTAACAAAAACTGAAAACATTACACAAGTATAATAGATCAGCATTGCACACACTAATGTTTGTATTCAATCCTTTCTGCTCCACTGTTAACAGCTGTTACTGACAGTGTCTGCTCATAAGATCAAGTGTGCATGCAGGAAAACAGGGCTGCGAGAAGGTAGCGAGCTGACTTAACACAGCCAAGACAGAAAAATGGGAGAGCAAAAGAAGGAAGCTCACTTGGTGAAAAAGTAAAACAGATTACAAGGGACTCAGCTCTAACCAGCAAATAGTCTGTTTGGATAAAATGGAGGAAGCTTAGAAAGTACAAATTTCTTTCTTCATTTTGGGTGTGGCAGTTGGGGGAGCAGTGGTGATATCTCCAAACATATCCTGAAGACCATTCCCAACTAAATAAAGTATGGGAATCTTTAGACATGAATTTATCATGGTACTGAGATCAATTAATTTTAACTTTTGATCCACTTTTATCTAGTAAAACTTTGGTCTCAAAATAATTTATTATCAAAATCAAGGTATATAGCATACATTCTTGAAGAGAAAACTTTAAAAAAATAATAGTGACCAGTTATACTACTTTCTATAAAAAATATTACAAGTGAAAATCTGTCCTTTAAGTCAGGCTGCAAATAATTTTCTCATTTAACTTAGATTATAATTATTGAGAGATACCAAACTATTATTTTGTGGTATTCATAGGCTCTTAATCCCTATAGCTATTCTTCTTATTTCAGGCAAGTGAAAAATCTCAACACACATTAAGTGTACTAAGCATGCTTGGCCATATTCCTTACAGTCTCCTCTTTCAAATAGCATGCCTATTTTTCTAAAAGTGATGCATGCATAACTAATACAAAGCACTCTGCTTAACATTAGTAACTTAAAAACTTACTTCTTGCTAAGATTCTGTGCCACAGTAAAAAATATTAAGATGCAGTATCCTAAGGAGCCCTTCCAATACATGTGAATAAGACAGATAAAAGATAGATTTCAAAAATAGGTGTGTGAGCATTTCATCTAAAGCACTACTCATCTCTTGAATAGCAGTAAAGCTACTGCCTTCACCTTAGTAACTACCAGATAGGGGAAAAGAAATGAACCTGCACACCCCTTCTCTCTAGCCCTTTTCACTCCAAAGATGCTGTTACATCCAGAAGAATACACAAATACCTAAGCCATAAAGAAAAGACAGGAAGAGAGCTTCCTAATGTCCCTCAGGCTGACTGCTTTGATTCAGTGGAACCTAGTATCTGAACCAAAGCCCAAGTCGCTTTCAGAAGCCTCAAGTTGTTAACTGTAGAAACCTACTATAAAGTAGTCAAAAGCCATTCACAAGACAGTCAGGCTCAGAGACCTTCATTTATGCTATTCACTTCTATTTTCTCAGGCTCGTATATGGGAAGAAGGAAATGAACCATGTGTCTTAATTTTGATATAATACCAACATTGTCAGAGAAACAGGATTAAATCACCTTCAAAGCCCTTTCCAAATACACAGCTTTATGTCTTTTTTTCTGAACATAAGCATCCATTATTGTCCAATCAGAAAACAACAAAACTAAAAATCAGTTCCAGAAACTTTAAAGTTGTGAGACTTGCAAAAGTATATTTCTTAACCCTGAAACTTATTTACAAAAAATCTGTTTGGGTACATTTGATCCTAATGATTCTCTTATTGTTAAGTAGTTTTAGCCAATAAATTTCTCTAACAAGCATAGGACAATATGCTATTCTCATTATTTAGTCTTCAGAAGGCATCTGGTTATTAGGGGGCACAAGAAAATGGGACTAAAAACTGGAGGCCTGGATTCTAATTTGTCTGTGCCATGACATAGTTATACTGACTCTGATTAGGTCATATAACCTTTCATAGCCTCAGTCTTATTTTTAATTATGCAGATGTTAACTTCTCTACCATTTTAAGATTTGTAAGGTGAAATGTACAGATGTCATGTAATCAGGAAAAAAGCAGGCTTTGAGCCTATGCTAATGTTGCTTTTTACTCATAATATTAACATTACTTAGAATTTAAAATAACACTGATGGAGTAACTTTTAAATTTATTAAAAGAAATTATAGATTATCTAAAAGTTTAGAAAACACTGATCTAACACACAGGGGTAGAATATATAATCTGAAATCTGTGCCCAAAAATCTTGTCTCAAATAATCAAAATAATTTATTCTCTACTTTTAAAAACTCATTATATGGTTTTCAAAGCATAAGATTTGGAATAAAATGGTTCAGAATTCAAATACCACCACAGCTCATCTTAGTTAAATCACTGTAGAAACAGCTATTCTTTCTGGCTGACCTTCTGTTCTCCTAGGACTCAACAATCCTTTTAGGAAACTGCTCTCCCTCAACTATCACCTTTCTACCATATAGTTCAAATAGAAGATGCCATCTTTTTACAGACTCAACCTCTCTGAGCAATAACTGGCCAGGGATTGGCTCCCAACTAAAGCTTAACCAGTCACAATTATCCCACCTCACAGTCAAAGGGATTAATTCTAGAATGGGCTCAAGACCAAAGCCAAGAGTCAGAATCTTTATGTAGGCTGCCTTTATTTGGAACTAATAGAAAACTAGTGTTACCACTACCATATATCTATCACTACCACCACCACCAATTACAGAAACTAGCATTTATTAAGCATTTACTACATGATAGGAGTTATGTGATAAGCTCTATATGGATTATCTCACTTATTCTTACTAAAAATTATTCCTGTGAAATGATGAAGATGAGCAAATGTGACTCCATGTGCAGTTGGCACTCGCTGTCCCTGAATAAAGAATAATAAAACTTTCACACAAAGAAGCTGAAGTAAAAGGCAGAGAAACAGAGAATCTTGGTAGGGCTTGGGTCCTGGTTCTTATCATCCCCTGTGATGGTCAATTTTATGTATCAACTTGGCCAGGCCATGGCACCCATTGGTCAGACACCAGTCTCGATGTTGCTGTAAAGCCAATTTTTTGGATGAAACTAACATTTAAATCAATAGACTTTGACTAAAGTAATTACCCTCCATAGTGTAGGTGTGGCTCATCCAGTCAGTTTAAGGCCTTAAGGGAAAAAAAAACCTGAAGTTCCCAAGGGAGGGGGAATTCTTTCTCCAGATTGTCTTCGGACTTGAGCTGCAACAGCAACTCTTCCCTGGGTCTCTAGCCTACCGGCTTGTCCTACAGATTTCAGACTTGCCAGCCCCCTAACTGTGTGAGCCAATTCCTTGAAATAAATGGAAGATAATAGCTATCACATATTACATGTAGGGATTGTTGTGAGGAATGAAAGAAAAAATACATAATGGAACTCAATATATCTCAATGCAACTTTAAGACCTATCTACTGATTGAAGAAATATTGAGTCCAACTACATACTTCTCACTGTGCTACACTTTAGAGATTTAAAAAAACAATGAGACACATACTGCCATTAAGAAACTCACAATTCAGTGTGAGAAAAATACTAAAAAATAATTGCAATGCAGTGTACTGTGCTACAACAGGTAGGCACAGAGTGCTATGGGAACATAGAAGATGAGTCAAGAAAGCCTTCCCTGCAAAAGGTTTAGCTGCAAAATAAGCTGTGCAGATCCTAAGTGGTATGTTTATTAACAAAGTATTCCATCATAGGAAAGTTTTGAAAAAGAGATGAAATGTCAGCTAAGAATGAATGAATGAATGTTGCATAGAAAATGGCATTTCAGATGGAAGAGAGAGCTTACACAAGAAAGGACAGAGGATGTCAGCAAAATGGCAGATTAAGAGGAAGACTAAAACTTCACAAATTTCATGAAATACATGACTCTCATTCCAAGAAGCTCAATAAACTCCAAGCAGGGAAAACCAGACAGACCCATACTGGGATACATTACAACTAAACTGTTGAAAGACAGAGACAGAATTATGAAAGCAGTAAGAAGGAGACTCGTCACATACAAGAGATCATTAGTAAGATATCACTGGATTTCTCAGCACAAACCTTGAATGCAGTGGGATGATATACATAAAATGCTAAGAGAAAAAGACTGCCAACTGAAAATACTGTATCTGGCAAAACTGGCCTTCAAAAAGGTGGGAAAAATTAAGATATTTCCAGATAAACAAAACTAAGACACTTTGAAGCCATTAGACCTGAGCTACAAGAAATGCTAAGGGAGTCCTTCAGGTTGAAACCAAAGGATGCTGCTAGACAGTAACTCACAGCCATATGAGGCTATAAAAGATCTCCCAAGAACATAAATACATGGACAAAAAACCCAAACCAGTATTATTGTAATTATGGTCTACAATTCCCCTTTATATTTTCTATAGGATTTAAAAAACAAATACATAAAAAATAATGACAAATCGTTGTGACTGTATACACCATGTATAACACTGTAAGTTGTGGCATCAATAAGATAGTTCATAGGAATAAATTCTGTATTGACTGAAGTTGACATCAAGTCCTATTAAATCATTCAGTCTGGGAGGACAAAAAAATTCCAGAGATGAATAATAATGATAGTTGCACAACAACATGAATGTACTTAATGAGTTATAACATTAAAAATGGCTAAAATGCAAGAAATGGAAGCAACCTAAGTGTCCATCAGTAGATGAATGGATAAAGATGTGGTAATATACACAATGGAATATTATTCAGCCATAAGAAGAAAACAAATCCTACCACTTGCAACAACATGGATGGAGCTAGAGGGCATTATGCTCAGTGAAATAAGCCAGGCGGAGAAAGGCAAGTACCAAATGATTTCACTCATATGTGGAGTATAAGAACAAAGAAAAACTGAAGGAACAAAACAGTAGCAGAATCACAGAACCCAAGAATGGATTAACAGTTACCAAAGGGAAAGGGACTGGGGAGGATGGGTGGGAAAGGAGGGAGAAGGGGGGGAAGAAGAAAGGGGGCCTTATGATTAGCATGTATAATGTTGGGGGGGGACACGGGGAAGGCTGTGCAACACAAAGAAGACAAGTAGTGATTTTACAGCATCTTACTACGCTGATGGACAGTGACTAATGGGGTATGTGGGAGGGACTTGGTGAAGGGGGGAGTCTAGTAAACATAATGTTCCTCATGTAATTGTAGATCAATGATACCAAAAATAAAAAAAGGGACCCCAGGGTGCCCCTGCACCCCTTCCACCAAGGAGGACACAGCAAGAAGACAGCCACTATGATCCAGGAAGTGGGTCCTCACCAGACCCTGAAACGGTTTGCGCCTTGATCTTGGACGTGCCAGCCAGCCCCCAGAACTATGAGAAATAAGTGTTTGTTGTTTAGGAGCCACCAAGTTTTGGTGTTTTTGTTATAACAGCCTGAACAGACTAAGACACCAAGCCAGTATTTTAAGGTTATGTGAGGGTGTGGAACATAGTTCACGTCAGTGGAGAAACTGAGCTCTATGCTACTGTCTCCCCCTGCAAAACCGCATGTGAGAAGAGGCCACAGAAGGCCTGTGGCTTGGCAGAGCACACTCATGAGAGAAGAGATGTGTGAGGGGGCGTCCAGAGCAGAGTCAAAACTAGGGAGCTGAGAAGCAATGAATTGTTCTAATAAGAAAAAAAGTGGAGGAGAGTATTTGGTGGGGGTAGTAAAAGAAGGGAGGGAGGGAAGGATGCTCAGGGGCTCTGAAGGAAGATACCTCATCCTCGTTTGTAGATTGTTTGTACTGAAAACTCCTTCCAGACCTCCAGTGCCTAGTAAAGTCTACTGTGCACACAGGTCAGGTGTGTCTGTGTCTGTATGTCTCTGTGTGCATCTGTGCATGCATGTGTGTGTGTGTGTTTGTGTGAATGTTTCTGAGTCTGTATCTCTGCATGTTTCTGTCTGACTTTGTGTTCGTGTAGGTAGGCCTGTGTGTGTGTCTGTTTCTTTGTGAATGTTCCTGTATGACTCTGTGGGCCTGTGCTTATGTCTGTCAGTGTGTGTCTGTGTAAGTCTGTCTATCTGTGAGCATGTCTGTGAGCATGTGGGTGTTTCTGTCTGAGTCTCAGGGTGTGTGTGTGTGTATCTGTGTGTGTCTGTGTCTCTGTGTGTCTTTGAGTATTTCTGTGTGAGTCTGTATATATCGCTGTGCCTACCTGTGCTTGGGTGTGGCTTCGTCTTTATGTGCCTCTGTTTGTGAGTTCGTGTCTGTCTGTGTCTGTGTGTCCTTGTCTTTGTGTATGTGTTTGAAATCACAGCAAGGGGCTGAATGCCCGCCAGAGTGAAGATGAATGAAAGCTGCTGCAGGCACCAGAGGAAGAAGGAGAAGTCGGTGAGAAGGAGGAAGCTGAGGCCCAGGGGCCAGGCAGTTGGAAGGCCCCAGGAACTCAATGACATCTTTGCAAGGATGCTGGAATTCCCCTAATGACCCAGAATGCGGGTAGGGGTGACAAGTCAGGTCAGTGTTACAGAGACTCCATAGGGCAGGATGACTCACCCCCAGATTGGCACCTGGCTTCCAGGGTATTATCTCCATTTTCAGCTGAGAAAACAGAGTGTCACAGTTAGGACCTCACACTGAAGAGAAACACACTGCAGCTGAGCTCCCAGAGGACTTGGATGGACTGGACCTTCGATGAAAACACTGAATCACACAGTGAGAAAAGCATTTTTCTTTCAATTTGCTCTCAGTCCTTTGGCTGAGAGTGTCTTACGGGCATGACTCTACATTTAGCAACTCTTTACCACTGGCTAAAGCCTTCATATTCTTTTTTTTTTTTTTTAGTCCATTGTTTATTAAACAGTTACTGAGGGCACGCTATGAGCTAGGTGTTATGCTATACGCAGGAGTACTTAAATGAGTAAAGCATCCTGCTGTAATGAAATTCACATTCATTTTTTTTCTTTTTTTCCATGAAGAACATTATGTTTACTAGACTCCCCCCCTTCACCAAGTCCCTGCCACAAACCCCATTACAGTTACTGTCCATCAGCGTACTAAGATGCTGTAGAATCACTACTTGTCTTCTCTGTGTTGCACATCCCTCCCTGTGCCCCCACCACATTATATATGCTAATCGTAAGGACCCCATTCTTTTCCCCAACCTTATCCCCCCCTTCCCACCCATCCTCCCCAGTCCCTTTCCATTTGATAACTGTTAGTCCATTCATGGGTTCTGTGATTCTGCTGCTGTTTTGTTCCTTCAGTTTTTCTTTGTTCTTATACTCCACGTATGAGTGAAGTCATTTGGTACTTGTCTTGCTCCACCTGGCTTATTTCACTGAGCATAATATCCTCTAGCTCCATCCATGTTGTGGGAAATGGTAGGATTTGTTTCCTTCTTACGGCTGAATAATATTCCATTGTGTATATATGCACCACATCTTCTTTATCCATTCATCTACTGATGGACACTTAGGTTGCTTCCATTTCTTGGCTATTGTAAATAGTGCTGCAATAAACATAGGGGTGCATCTGTCTTTTTCAAACTCAGCTGCTGCATTCTTAGGGTAAATTCCTGGAAGTGGAATTCCTGGGTCAAATGGTATTTCTATTGTAACCTTTTTGAGGAACCTCCATACTGCTTTCCACAATGGTTGAACTAATTTACATTCCCACCAATAGTGTAGGAGGGTTGGTTCCCCTTTCTCCACAACCTCACCAACATTTGTTGTTGTTTGTCTTTTTGATGGTGGCGATCCTTACTGGTGTGAGGTGATATCTCATGGTGGTTTTAATTTGCATTTCTCTGATGACTAGCGATGTGGAGCATCTTTTCATGTGTCTGTTGGCCATCTGAATTTCTTCTTTGGAGAACTGTCTGTTCAGTTCCTCTGACCATTTTTTAACTGGATTATTTGCTTTTTGTTTGTTGAGGTGCATGAGCTCTTTGTATATTTTGGATGTCAACCCTTTATCGGATCTGTCATTTATGAATATATTCTCCCATACTGTAGGGTTCCTTTTTGTTCTATTGATGGTGTCTTTTGCTGTACAGAAGCTTTTCAGCTTGATATAGTCCCACTTGTTCATTTTTGCTTTTGTTTCCCTTGCCCAGGGAGATATGTTCATGAAGAAGTCGCTCATGTTAATGTCCAAGAGATTTTTGCCTATATTTTTTTCTAAGAGTTTGATGGTTTCAAGACTTACATTCAGGTCTTTGATCCACTTCGAATGTACTTTTGTGTATGGGGTTAGACAGTGATCCAGTTTCATTCTCTTACATGTAGCTGTCCAGTTTTGCCAGCACGATATGTTAAAGAGACTGTCATTTCCCCATTGTATGTCCATGGCTTCTTTATCATATATTAATTGAACAATATGTTTGGGTTAATATCTGGAGTCTCTATTCTGTTCCACTGGTCTGTGGCTCTCTTCTTGTGCCAGTACCAAATTGTCTTGATTACTGTGGCTTTGTAGAAGAGCTTCAAGTTGGGGAGCGAGATCCCCCCCTCCACTTTATTCTTCCTTCTAGGGATTGCTTTGGCTATTCGGGGTCTTTGGTGGTTCCATATGAATTTTTGAACTATTTGTTCCAGTTCGTTGAAGAGTGCTGTTGGTAATTTGATAGGGATTGCATCAAATCTGTATATTGCTTTGGGCAGGATGGCCATTTTGATGATATTAATTCTTCCTTGCCAAGAGCATGGGATGAGTTTCCATTTGTTAGTGTCCTCTTTAATTTCTCTTAAGAGTGTCTTGTAGTTTTCAGGGTATAGGTCTTTCACTTCCTTAGTTAGATTTATTCCTAAGTATTTTATTCTTTTTTGATGCAATTGTGAGTGGAATTGTTTTCCTGATTTCTCTTTCTATTAGTTCATTGTTAGTGTATAAGAAAGCCACAGATTTCTGTGTGTTAATTTTGTATTCTGCAACTTTGCCTAATTCCAATATTAGTTCTAGTAGTTTTGGAGTGGAGTCTTTAGGGTTTTTTATGTACAATATCATGTCATCTGCAAATAGTGACAGTTTAACTTCTGCTTTACCAATTTCGATTCTTTGTATTTCTTTGTTCTGTCTAATTGCCATGACTAGGACCTCGAGTACTATGTTGAATAACAGTGGGGAGAGTAGGCATCCCTGTCTTGTTCCCAATCTCAGAGGAAAAGCTTTCAGCTTCTCACTGTTCAGTATGATGTTGGCTGTGGGTTTATCATCTATGGCCTTTATTATGTTGAGGTACTTGCCCTCTATACCCATTTTGTTGAGAGTTTTTATCATGAATGGATGTTGAATTTTGGCGAATGCTTTTTCAGCATCTATGGAGATGATCATGTGATTTTTTGTCCTTCTTTTTGTTGATGTGGTGGATGATGTTGATGGATTTTCGAATGTTGTACCATCCTTGCATCCCTGGAATGAATCCCACTTGGTCAAGGTGTATGATCCTTTTAATGTATTTTTGAATTCAGTTTGCTAATATTTTGTTGAGTATTTTTGCATCTACGTTCATCAGGGATATTGGTCTGTAATTTTCTTTTTTGGTGGGGTCTTTGCCTGGTTTTGGTATTAGGGTGATGTTGGCTTCATAGAATGAGTTTGGGAGTATCCCCTCCTCTTCTATTTTTTGGAAAGCGTTAAGGAGAATATCTATATGTCTGATAAAATTCTGAGGTAAATCCATCTGGCCCGGGGGTTTTGTTCTGGGTAGTTTTTTGATTATCACTTCAATTTCTTTGCTGGTAAATGGTTTTTTTACATTTTGTGTTTCTTCCTTGGTCAGTCTTGGAAAGTTGTATTTTTCTAGGAAGTTGTCCATTTCTTCTAGGTTTTCCAGATTGTTACCATATGGGTTTTCATAGTAGTCTCTAATAATTCTTTGTATTTCTGTGGGGTCTGTTGTGATGTTTCCTTTCTCATTTCTGATTCTGTTGATGTATGTTGATTCTCTTCTTCTCTTAATAAGTCTGGCTAGAGGCTTATCTATTTTGTTTATTTTCTCAACGAACCAGCCCTTGGTTTCATTGATTTTTTTCTATTGTTTTATTCTTCTCAATTTTATTTATTTCTTCTCTGATCTTTACAATGTCTCTCCTTCTGCTGACTTTAGGCCTCATTTGTTCTTCTTTTTCCAATTTCGATAATTGTGACATTAGACTATTCATTTGGGATTGTTCTTCCTTCTTTAAATATGCCTGGATTGCTATATACTTTCCTCTTAAGACTGCTTTTGCTGCGTCCCACAGAGGTTGGGGCTTTGTGTTGTTGTTGTCATTTGTTTCTATATATTGCTTGATCTCTATTTTTATTTGGTCATTAATCCATTGATTATTTAGGAGCATGTTGTTAAGTCTCCATGTGTTTGTGGGCCTTTTTGCTTTCTTTGTACAATTTAGTTCTAGTTTTATTCCTTTGTGGTCTGAAAAGTTGGTTGGTAGAATTTCAATCTTTTTGAATTTACTGAGGCTCTTTTTGTAGGCTAGTATGTGGTCTATTCTGGAGAATGTTCCATGCGCACTTGAGAAGAATGTGTATCCTATTGCTTTTGGATGTAGAGTTCTATAGATGTCTATTAGGTCCATCTGTTCTAGTGTGTTGTTCAGTACCTCTGTGTCCTTACTTATTTTCTGTCGGGTGGATCTATTCTTTGGAGCAAATGGTGTGTTGAAGTCTCCTAAAAAGAATGCATTGCATTCTATTTCCTCCTTTAGTTCTGTTAGTATTTGTTTCACATATGCTGGTGCTCCTGTGTTAGGTGCATATATATTTATTATGGTTATATCTTCTTGTTGGACTGAGCCCTTTATCATTATGTAATGTCCTTCTTTATCTCTTGTTACTTTCTTTGTTTTGAAGTCTATTTTGTCTGATACTAGTACTGTAACACCTGCTTTTTTCTCCCTGTCATTTGCATGAAATATCTTTTTCCATCCCTTGACTTTTAGTCTGTGCATGTCTTTGGGTTTGAGGTGAGTCTCTTGTAAGCAGCATATAGGTGGGTCTTGTTTTTTTATCCATTCAGTGACTCTATGTCTTTTGATTGGTGCATTCAGTCCATTTACATTTAGGGTGATTATCGATAGGTATGTACTTATTGCCATTGCAGGCTTTAGATTCGTGGTTACCAAAGGTCCAAGGTTAATTTCCTTACTATCTAAGAGTCTAACTTAACTCACTTAGTATGCTGTTACAAACACAATCTAAAGGTTCTTTTCTGTTTCTCCTTTTTCTTCCTCCTCCATTCTATATATATATTAGGTATCATATTCTGTACTTTTTGTCTATCCCTTGATTGACTTTTGGGATAGTTAATATAATTTTGCATTTGCTTAGTAATTAGCTGTTCTACTTTCTTTACTGTGGTTTTATTACCTCTGGTGACAGCTATTAAACCTTAGGAACACTTCCATCTATAGCAGTCCCTCCAAAATACACTGTAGAGATGGTTTGTGGGAGGTAAATTCTCTCTCTTTTGCTTATCTGTAAATTGTTTAATCCCTCCTTCAAATTTAAATGATAATCTTGCCGGATAAAGTAGTTTTGGTTTCAGGCCTTCTGCTTCATGGCATTAAATACATCATGCTACTCCTTTCTGGCCTGAAGGTTTCTGCTGAGAAGTCTAATGTTAGCCTGATGGGCTTTCCTTTTTATGTGATCTTATTTCTGTCTCTGGCTGCTTTTAACAGTCTGTCCTTATCCTTGACCTTTCCCATTTTAATTATTATGTGTCTTGGTGTTGTCTTCCTTGGGTCCCTTGTGTTGGGAGATCTGTGGATCTCCATGGCCTGAGAGACTACCTCCTTCCCCAGATTGGGGAAGTTTTCAGCAACTACCTCCTCAAAGACACTTTCTATCCCTTTCTCTCTCTCTTATTCTTCTGGTATCCCTATAATGTGAATATTGTTCCGTTTGGATTGTTCACACAGTTCTCTCAGTATTCTTTCATTCTTAGAGATTCTTTTTTCTTCTGTGCCTCAGCTTCTTTGTATTCCTCTTCTCTAGTTTCTATTTCATTGATCGTCTCCTCCACCATATTCAATCTGGTTTTAATATCCTCCATTATGCTCTTCAATGATTGGATCTCCAACCTGAATTCATTCCTGAGTTCTTGGAAGTCTTTCCGTACCTTCATCAGCATATTGATGATTTTTATTTTGAACTCCCTTTCAGGAAGAGTCACAAGGTCCATATCATTTAAATCTTTCTCGGGAGTTGTATTAACAATTTTACTCTGGACCAGGTTTCTTTGGCATTTCATATTTGTATATGGCGCCCTCTAGTGTCCAGAAGCTCTATTCTGGAGCTGCTGAGTCCCTGAAGCAATGTCAGGGGTCACAGGGGAGCGGTATTGGTGCCTGGGGGGAGGAAAGAGCTGCTCCCCACTTCCCAGCTTCTCTACCTGTCTCCACTGCCTGAACCAGTGGGCTGAGCACACAGATATAAGCTTTTGTCCCAGAGCAGCCGGATACGTATCCCTGCTTTTCACAAGCGGCTGGAATCCCAGTCTCCCCAGGAACTCCTCCTGTCCCAGCTTTCCAACCCCGTAATCAGAAGAGTATGAAAGCACCATGAAATGTAGGTTTGTGCTCCAGCGCAGATCTCCGGAGCTAGGTATTCAGCAGTCCCAAGCCTTCCACTCCCTCCCTGATCAGTTTCTCTTCCTCCTGCCAGTGAGCTGGGGTAGGGGAAGGGCTCGGGTCCCGCAGAGCCACAGCTCTGGTACATTACCCCATTCAGTGAGGTGTGCTCTTTTCTCCAGTTGTATGCAGTCTGGCACCGTCCTCTTTCCTGTTGCTCTCTCAGGATTAGTTGCGCCAACTATATTTTCTAATTGTATCCAGTTTTAGGAGGAAGCCTCTGTCTCTCCTCTCACGCTGCCATCTTTAATCGAAATTCATTCGTATTCTTTTAAGGAAAATATTTTTCTTATTATCAATCAAGACCACCCCAGCCTCAGTTCACACTGCATGGAAATACGTAACTACAGGGCTACAGATATGACATCACACCAGCAGTCATGATGACAAAACAAGTCCAGGATCATTCTTTAGTTCATTTGACTGTCTTATCAATATACATGTGGTGGCATGGAAGTATCATTTTTCCACTTGGTAGATCTCGCAATTGTTGTTAAGTACTTTGGGGATAAAATATGAGGCATTTGATTCATTGGAAACTAATATTGAAGCCCTCATGAACTTTAAAAATAATAATAATGGCTAAAATGGTAAACTTTATGCTATGTGTCCTTTACAATTAAAAAATAATGAAAAAGAAAAAAAAACAAGCAGAGAAGACAGGTGGTGGTTATACAGCATCTTGCTACACTGATGGACAGTGACTGTAGTGGAGTGTGGTGGGGGGGACTTGGTGAGGGGGTGAGCCTAGTAAACATAGTGTTCTTTGTATAAATGTAGATTAATGATAGCAAAAAGAAAAAAAGAAAAAAGAAAAAAAGCAAGGCACAGAAGTGGGAAAATTCTAGATAGTACACTAATTTATCTAGGGTGGAGAGTTGATATGTACTGGAACGGTAGATCAAGGTAGGATGATAGAAGAACTTCAGTACTATGTAAAGATACACAGATTTTTAATATATAGGCAATGGAAGTCCCAAAAGGTTTCTGAGCTGTTTTTTCTAAACCATGAATGGCATTATTTAGCAATACAGTTCCTATTTCTCTGCAGGCTTCTGCTCTATGCGGGGAAGAGAGGAAGCAGAGGCTTATTGTTCAGAAAACTAATAATTGCTAGAAAGGCAATCAAACACTCTGACTCTGTTTATCTTGAGAACTGCCAGAAGTCTTGAGCTAGATTATAGTAACTACAGACAGTTGATGAAAAAGCCTTGGCATTTAATTCAAATCAGTCTGAAAGTTAAACAACTGTCCAACCTAAGAATTCGTAGTGAGTTAACAAAAACTTAAGTTTGAGAGTAAAGACATTGATTTACACCTTAAGTTTTAAATTGCTCTAAAAGTTGCCTTAAATATATAATTTCTACATGACTATGTATTATTTCATTCCTTCAACAAGTTATTGTATACCTACTATATGCCAAACGAGATTCAAGTTGATCCCCTATCTATAGTTTGCTGAGAAAACAATCATAGACATTAATTATAAAACCATAAAAAAAATGCTGTGAAAGTTTAGGTGAATATGGTACTATGGGAATAACTAAACTTAGTCCTGAGAGGCTGTCTTAATGAGTTTTATTTTTGAAAAATAAGTCATTCATGGGCATAAACTGTTAAAAAGAGAGCTTATCTACAATCAGGAAAAACACAAACTTTGGGGTGTGGCTCACATGACCACTGCCTTGTCAGCAGCAGAATCCAAAATTAGATGGTTTATTTTTTAAAGAAAGAAATAAAAGACTTTGCAAACCCCCAGTAACTAACTTATTCTACTTACCTAGCAAAACAAAATAAGGTGAAAAAACTAAAAGAAAAGAAATGTAAAACTAGGCCTTAGTTTTCCTTAATTATAAAATAGGGATAATAAAGTTGATGGGGAGGACTAATTTACATTTCATCTAGAAAGATTTCAGCACAATGCCTAGCACATGTTTAATGAATGTCAGCTAATTACCCTTATACTGTTTGCTAGTATAAAGTACACCATTTACTAGCCTTTTGAGAGGTTGTAATCAAGGATCCAGGGTGATGGTAGTTAGGACTTAAATATGTTGGTAAAGACTGAATCCTAAATCCTTGAGGAACTGAAATTTCTTGGTAGATATTGTTGTTTCCCAAAAATAGACTGTTACACATCTTACAAGTTAAGATATGTTAATCTCTTTTAAAAGAGGTAAGGCCTCCTTAATTAGCTACCAGTGCCATAAAATAATGCAACTATATGAAATGTAACTTTTACAGAATACAATTGATTCAGACCAGAGCAGTCCAACAGAAATATAATGCAAGCCAGATATGTACTTTTAAATTATCTGTCATATATTGAAAACTAAAAAGAAACAAGTGAAATTTATCTTAAAATGCTTTATTTAATGCAATATATATAAAATATTTATATTCTTCTTTGAAATCCAGTGTATTTTATACTAATAGTACATCTTAATTTGGATTAGCCATATTTTAAGTGGTCAACAGCCACATGTGGTTAATTGCTACTGTTATTAGCACAGACTCAGACTTTAGCAAGGAGGGTTTCAAATAAGGAAAGTTTCCCTAAACAGAGGTTTTAAAGGATCATCTATGTACTTTATGTGAAAATGAATTAAGTTTCCTCCTTACTACAAAACACACACTACAACCTAGAGGTTCAATTATTTCATCAGTAATGTCATTCCTGAGTTAGTCTCAATTGAGACCTTCTAGTATCAGTACCACAGATCTTTACAGGGTCAGAAACAGATCAGGTTGGATTACATAAGGAAAGAACCTCCAGATTTGATAGTACAGACCCCTCAACAAGTGGGGAGTAGGGGTGTGGACCTGCCATGGAGTTGAAAATCTGCATATAACTTTTGACTCTCTAAAAACCTAACTACTAATAGCCTCCTGTTGACTTTATGGTTGTAAATGATAAAATCGACTAAAATCTACATATATTTTATGTATTTATGACATACCTTATTCTGAATTTTTTCAATATTTCTAGGCTACCTAAGTTCATCTGTGAGTTTTTCCAATTGTCACAAATGTCAAAAAAAATTCCAATATATTTATTTTTAAAAACTGCATTTATAAGTGGACCTTCATGGAGTTTGTTCAAACCTGTGTTAAGGGTCAACTGTATAAGTAATGTGCTTCCCCAGAGTGAATGGTTTCTAATGGTATTGAAACTGAACTAAACCAGAAACATAAATTTTTTTTATTAAGGTATCATTGATGTAAAATCTTATGAAGGTTTCACATGAGGAACACTGTGGTTTCAACATTCACCCATATTATCAAGTCCCCCACAAACACCCATTGCAATCACTGTCCATCAGCAGAGTAAGATGTTACAAAGTCACTACTTGTCTTGCTCGTGCAATACTGCCTTCCCCAAGACCCTCCTACATTATGTGTGCTAATCATAATGCCCCTTAAGCCCCTTCTCCCTCTCTCCCCACCCATTCTCCCAACCCCTTCCCTTTGGTAACCGCTAGTCCCTTCTTGGAGTCTGTGAGTCTGCTGCTGTTTTGTCCCTTCAGTTTTGCTTTGTTGTTATATACTCCAAAAATGAGCGAAATCATTTGGTACTTGTCTTTCTCTGCCTGGCTTATTTCACTGAGCATAATACACTCTAGCTCCATTCATGTTGTTGCAAGTGGGAGGATTTGTTTTCTTTTTATGGCTGAAAAATTTTCCATTGTGTCTCTATGTACATCTTCTTTGTCCATTGATCTACTGATGGACATTTAGGTTGCTTCCATATCTTGGCTATTGTAAATAGTGCTGCAATAAACATAGGGGTGCATATGTCTTTTTGAATCTGAGAACTTGTATTCCTAGGGTAAATTCCTAGGAGTGGAATTCCTGGGTCAAATGGTATTTCTATTTTTAGTTTTTTGAGGAACCTCCATATTGCTTTCCACAATGGTTGAACTAGTTTATTTCCCACCAGCAGTGTAGGAAGGTTGCCCTTTTTCCGCATCCTCGCCAGCATTTGTTGTTTCTTGTCTTCGGATGTTGGCCATCCTAACTTGTGTGAGGTGATATATCAGTGTGGTTTTAATTTTCATTTCCCTGATAATTAATGAAGTGGAGGATCTTTTCATGTGCCTGTTGGCCATCTGAATTTCTTCTTTGGAGAAGTATCTGTTCAACTCCTGCACCCATTTTTTAATCAGGTTATTCATTTTTTGGGTGTTGAGGCATGTAAGCTCTTTCTATATTCCGGATATTAACCCCTTATCAGGTAAGTCACAAAAACATAAATTTTTAAAATATTCAAGCCATATGCTAATATTGCCTTAAATATTTTCAAGAAAATCAGTTTTTAAGTATGATCAATGTATAGACCGACACACTTAGGAACAAAGATTCAGGCTACCTGGTTATATAGTTCTAGTCTCTCTCCTACTAGGCAAAGAAAGTGTTCATTCAGTTACTCCAACCATACCTGTGGAGCACCTATTCAGTAAATGCTGCGCTCCAAGTACTGAGCTGGGTGTTAGGGATGATGGTGGTGGTGGTGGTGGACGTAGAGAGGATGAAGATGAAGATGATTACTAACAGGTATTGAGAATTTACCATGGTCTAAGAACTGTACTAAGTATTTTACATGGTATTATTCATATTTCCATTTTACAGATGAAGAAATGGAGGCACAGATAGTTAAATAATTTGTCTAAATCATATCAGGAGTCAAAACAGGCAACCAAACCAGGTTAGAAAGTCCATGCTCTCAAATACTATATTATATTGCCTCATTACAAATAAGAGGCAATCTGTGCTATCACACAGAGCTCAGAGTCTACTGGGGAAAGAAATATAATTCAGTATCTTAAGTTTCCTGAGAGAAGGAAATTCAGTGCTCTCTGAGCTGAGGTGGATATCAGAGAAAGCTTCTTAAAAGACTTCTCCATTCTTCATCTGAAAAACTGAGATAAAGCTAACTGCCTTTCAGTGATGTTGCAAGAATTAAAGAGAATTTACATAAAGCAGGCATAGCACAATACCTAGTAACTGTTATTATAATTATCTATCCTGTTTCTGGCCCAAGACCAGGACAACAAACTGGCCTGACAGGATGTAGCTCTTACTTCCTGATGTTCTTGCTAAAAGGACAGAGACAGGAAGGAAGTGGAAGCTGGTAGAAGACAAATAAATACTAACTCCTGCCTCAGCACAATTCACAATTCATCACGACCACCATATGAAGTGACTGAAGCAATTTCTCAGTGTTTTGCCTTTTCACTGCTGGGAACTTCTCTATCTGAGCTACTTTACTTTTTTTTTCTTTTTATTAAGATATCAATGATACACACTCTTATGAAGGTTTCACATGAAAAACATTGTGGTTACTACATTCATCCACATTATCAAGTCCCCCCAAACCCCATTGAAGTCACTGTCCATCAGTGTAGTAAGATGCCACAGAGTCACTTCCTTTCTTCTCTGTGCTACACTGTCTTCCCCGTGACCCCCCCCCGCCACCAACACCATGTGTACCAATCATAATACTCCTCAATCCCCTTCTCCCTCCCTCCCCACCCACCCTCCTCTATTTGGTAACCCTTAGTCTTTTCTTGGAGCCTGTAAGTCTGTTGCTGTTTTGTTCCTTCAGTTTTGCTTTGTTGTTATACTCCACAAACAAGGGAAATGATTTGGTACTTGTTTTTCTCTGCCTGGCTTATTTCAATGAGCATAATACCCTCTTGAGCTACTTTACTTTTAGATCAAGAGCTCTTAAAACTGGGTCCATGGATAGTTTCTATGGGTCTGGGAACTCCTGAAATAAATGCAAAAATTGTGTACATGGATATACATGTTCTTTCTTTCTGGGGGCAGAATGTACTACCCTTCATTAGCTTCTTGAGGGAAATCTCTGACATAAAAACAAGTTGGCAAAGTATGAAAAATCAGCCCACTGCCCCTAATGTCCCTGTGAAAATTAAAAATCCCATTGTCTATAGAATCCTATTATATATAGTCTTCAAAATAAGCTATTATTCAGAAGATCTTTTGCCTTATTTCATCACTTACCACATGGCTTCTGGTCTGCTGTAAACTTTGCCAGAATTAAGTCTGGCAAATATTCTAATACAGTCATTCAACCAACTAACCCATACTGAGATTCTGTAGTGTCAGGCATTGTATGGATTAATTTCTAGATTTATCCAAATGAACTAAACATAGCTCCTACCCTAAAGGAGTTCAAATTAAAAAGAAAAAAGAGATGTTTTTAAAAATTCACTATAAAATGTGAGTACTATTATAAAGGAGTAAAGTTTCTATAAGTATGAAGGAAAGAGCAACTAGCAATCAAAGTTTCAGGGAAGATTTGACAAAGGATTATACTATTTAAGATGGGCCTTGAAGCATGAGTAAAAGCTTACAAGGTAAGAGGTGTGCTCAGGTAAAGAGGAACAGTAGGATCAGAAGCACAGAAGAATAGAAAAGTAGTGGCACACTGAGGTGAGAAGTATTAAGCCCACCCAGCATACAGATGGATAAGAGGGATGAAACTGAAATGGTAGATTAGAGCACTATGCCAAACACTGAGAGTGCAAAAGCAAACACAAAGTGCCTGCACTTGAGTATTACAGCATCATAGCGGGAGACAATTCTACTTTATTTTGGAAGATGGCAGAAGAATGGTCAGGATGCCAAGGGAACATCATGAAGAACCTTTATGCCGTACTCAGAAAAGTGAATTGGATCCAGTTGGGGATAGGATCATTAAGGGATCTGAGCTGTATTTTTTTATCAGTTGGAGATAAGATGGTCCAAAGGAAGGAAGGAGAGACTCAAAGCAGTTAGTCAATTAGGAGGTTATAGCAGTGATACAAATAAGAAGTAAAGGCTAAAACTATGACAGGAAACAGTAGAATGATAGGACAGATACTCAACAAATTATTTTTCCATCTATTATATATGCTAAGCACTAGGGATATAACAGTAAACAAGCAAACAGTCCCATGCTTAAGAAGTACATGTCTCCTGAGAGACCCAAATAAAATAGATAATGGTAACATATAGTAAATGTTATAACAACTGTAAATATAAAAACTATGTAAGACAGATTCTTAAGATTTGATAGGTATAGGGGTTGGGAGGTAAAGTAGAGAAGGCTTCCCTTTCTGGAGGAAACAATGTCTAAGGTGAGATTGGAAGGATGAGGAGGTGCTGGACAGGCACAGGACATGGAAGGTAGAAATGACTTCAAGATATATTTCAAGAAAGAATAAAGATGAAAGGAAGAAAAATCTCAGGTTTCTAGCCTGAGTGACTAGATGAATGGTAGTATCACTGAGAAAGGGAAATAAAAGCAATAAGGATAGTGGTCAGTGGAATATTAGGAAGTCATGTCCCTTTGGATGTTCAGATGAAAAAACTAGTAGGCAATGCACCATCCAAAAGACAAACAACAACAAATGTTGGCAAGGTTGCGGAGAAAGGGGAACCCTCCTACACTGCTGGTGGGAATGTAAATTAGTTCAACCATTGTGGAAAGCAGTATGGGGGCTCCTCAAAAAGCTCAAAATGGAAATACCATTTGACCCAGGAATTCCACTTCTAGGAATTTACCCTAAGAATGCAGCAGCCCAGTTTGAAAAAGACAGATGCACCCCTATGTTTATTGCAGCACTATTTACAATAGCCAAGAAATGGAAGCAACCTAAGTGTCCATCAATAGATGAATGGATAAAGAAGATGTGGTACATATACACAATGGAATATTATTTAGCTATAAGAAGAAAAAAAAGCCTACCATTTGCAACAACATGGATGGAGCTAGAGGGTATTATGCTCAGTGAAATAAGCCAGGCGGAGAAAGACAAGTACCAAATGATTTCACTCATAAGTGGAATATAAGAACAAAGAAAAACTGAAGGAACAAAACAGCAGCAGAATCACAGAACCCAAGAATGGACTAACAGTTACCAAAGGGAACAGGACTGGGCAGGAGGGGTGGGAAGGGAGGGATAAGGGCAGGGAAAAAGAAAGGGGGCCTTACAATTAGCATGTATAATGTGAGGGGGGCATAGGGAGGGATGTGCAACATAGAAAAGACAAGTAGTGAGTCTACAGCATCTTAGTACACTGATGGACAGTGACTGTAATGGGGTTTGTGGGGGGGGACTTGGTGAAGGGGGGAGTCTAGTAACCATAATGGTCTTCATGTAATTGTAGATTAATGATAATAAAATGAATTTAAAAAAAACTAGTAGGCAATGAAAAAAAATCTCACCTTGAGCTCAGGTGAGAGATCCTGGTACTTGATGAGATTACTGTATTACAACCACTGCCTTTCTTTTTTAAATTAAAAACATCATACCAATTTAATCTCATTGACCTACCTAAATCCCTTTATCAAATGTTGAAGGAATCATATGAAAAATTTAAAGAAAAAAATGGCACAAGCAACCTGCCTCAAGCTCTCAGTGTCTTGTATTTTCAACAAGAAACAATTTGTTGAACTCGAACTAGATAAAAACAATGTCTCTTTTTCTGACTAGTAACAAAGAACATTCTTTACCCAACTAACTCTTGAGGTTATACATAGCTTTCATATCTCCATTGATATCAATGCTCAAAACCAAAATGTTATTCTAAGAAACATATTCTTTTCTTCATTATACTTTTCTGTATTTTCCAAATTTTTACAATATTTACAAGTATGTATTATAAGCATCATCAATGGAGAAAAAGCAAATCTTATAAAGCATCATTCATTAAATACTTCTTTCAAGTCCATATTATATGTGTTGTTTATTTGCAGATTGGTCCCTGGACTAAAATTAAATATCTTTATCTGGGAACCAACAAATAAAAAAGGGCTAATCTTTCCTCAGATAACAATTTTAGCAAAAGCTAAAAACAAAATATGTTTAAATTTGTCTTTCCTGTTTTGTAGTTACCCACATTATATCCTGATATACTAATAGAAGATTTAAAGGCTGAAGAGTAATAGCACTGCACAGAAAAACTTGTTATTCACAATAACAAAAGCCAAGGTTCATAATGTACTATATCGAAGACTTGGGGATAGTGACCTAATACAACCATTTACAAAAGTGAATTTTAACAACAATAATTTTAGCATGAGTAGATAAGCCACATTAAGACATTACTGGAGTTGACAGATGATGGAAATTTGCCTACAGTGTCAATCGCACCTAAAATAAAAGCCTAGGGAAAATATTTTCACAAATGTCAAATTATGTATAAATGTACTACACATTTATAATATGACTACAATCTAAATCCTACAAAGCTTGTGGAGCTCTACGATTGTCTAAGACAGAAAGTCACAAAATGTTAGGTTTTTTTATGTTGTGATTCTTTTTATGTTAGTTGTGATTCACTATGCAAGACTGCCACTGGTACAACTTAACACAATGGTTACTAGAAGTTTGTGAAAGCTCAGCTGACCAAAATGTAACTAATATTACAAATGTTTTCACATACAAGAACATTTTATGTATGATGCTCTATTCCTATTATAATTTACTACAAAAACATATCATATGTTCAATAACTACTGTTGAAGTCGAGCAAGTCCTGGAATATTGAGGTATATGTCTATTTTCATAGGCTTGAGAGGCACAGAAGGTAAATATTTTCAAATCTATCTACTATTCAATGTGTACTACATGTAAGGCAAGCAAAATGTTAATGGACTATTTATGAACCATATGAAAATGAAAAGTCTATACACCATTACAGACTCAGTAATCAAAATGTTTACTTCTCCCATTCCAAACCAAAGTAAAAAATATTTAAAACTTAATGAGAAGCAGACTTATGTAATAAAATAATAAAAAGAATTCAGAACTAGAATTTAACCTGGTTTGGGTGCCAGCCAACACTGTTGCTGATCTGACGTGTGACTTTGGATTTGACTTTTTTTCATAAGTAAGAAATTGTATTATACAATCTCCAAGGATTTTTTGTTTTGTTTTGTTTTGTTTTGTTTTACTTTCTACCATTCTTGTATTAGAGGCTTTATGTAACAGGCAAAGGCCAATCTTTGGAGAGGAAGTAAGAATTTGGTAGAATTTAGTAGAAGGCAGATATGCTCCTAACTAAACAATAACATTTACAAAGGTGCCCAAACTAGGTTTACAGAATGTCAAGTCAAATCAAATCAATGTCAAGTCAAATGTTCAAAGAGGTAGATGATACTAAGGCCCATCACTGAAATTACTGTGGATTTGAAGTTATACTGCCTTCAGTAGGCATTTACCTCCTGAGAACTGATTCTTCCTCCTGGCAGAATTTTCATGTGGAGATACTCCCCTCCTCCACGCGGTCTTAGTCGAAAACCACCCCCACACCATCATTCCCAGGACAGAGTTCACAGCAAATCAATGAACTATATATCCCTGTCTAATGACTACATTAGGGGTAGGCAGGGTCCTAAGCCAGTCCAATCAGATTAAATCTTAGAGCTTTTACAGGAACTGTCAGAAAAGAGGCACTATACTAGATTTGATATTATACATTCATGAGGCTAGGTGTGCTACAGCCCCCTTGAAAACATAATGGGAAAGTCTATCTGAGAATAGAACAACCCAGTGGTAGTGGAAACAAGAAATGAAGAGAGCAAGATAACTGACTGTATCATTTGAGCCCCAGTATGACACTTAGGCATTAAAACCCACCCCTACCTCTAAGTGGTCTTAGTTTCACAAGTCAATAAATTCACTCTCCCTTAAGTCAGCCTGGGTTGAGTTCTTTCTTACACTAAAAATAATCGTAACAACTAACCTTCTCTACAGCAATCTTAATATAGTCTCCTGGATGAGGAAAGCTCATTCCTAACTTTCTGTCAGATAAATTTAATTCCCTTAAGTCTCAATACTATCAATAAAGTATCAGCCATCACCTGCTTCAAAGTGTTGTGAAAGTTACAAAAAAAAAAAAAAAAGGTTTGTGTAAATACAAAGTGATATTTAAATCCAAAGTCTGGAAAAATGGTCTTACTTTTTAAAAAGTAATTTAGGAGGTCATTTTCACAATGAATATTAACCATAAAGTTTCCAGGGAACAAAGGAATTAAGGAAATATCAAAAATACCTGCTGTATTTAGATTCAAATCTAATTGTATTCATGAGTGTTCTACACAGTACCTACGTATAAAAAAGAAGATTCAACTCCAAATCAGTAGTCCCGAGATCAGGCATTAGTTCTACTGCTGACAGGTTGCTATTGGGAAAATAACCTCTCTAAGTATATTAACTCCTTATGTGTATAATAGGAACAATAACCTCTATCTAAAGTCACAAGATTTTTGTGAGGATTAAATGAGATATGTTATAAAAAGTCTTGGCATGGTATCTGCTTTTAATATTCCTTCCATAAAATGTATTAAATAATAATGTTTTCTTAATATGTTATTCAAATATCTAAAATTGAAAGAAAACTATATTTCATTCATTCTAACATACACATTTTTCACTGTCTGCTATGAAAGAGTATCTTAAAGTGGATGGCATACCATTGCTTATTTGGCAGTGATTTTTTTCTTTGGTTAGTGATACATAAAAAATAGTGCATTCTGCAATTAAAGCTGCCTTAGATTTGATGAAATAAGGTACACTGATCCCCAATTCAAGAACCATGGTACTTAACCAAATAAAGTAGCATTTACCAAGATGTATACCAGAAAACAAAAGAGTGTATGTGTGTGTGTGTATTTATATAGTCAGCTGTAACTTTACATACCTCTGCAGGTCAACTATTTCATTGTTAAGGGTATCTAGCTCCTTAATAGCAGAGAAATCTGCAACAGGACTTGATCCTATGGTGTTCTAAAAATAAAAGTTCATAATTATAACATTATTACTATTAAATTATATATGGCAAAACATTCAAAATGTTTAAAAGCAGTACACTGATACAGAGCATTATATATTTTATGGTAT